>NC_090448.1:566068656-566376558 GCF_031143425.1 Pleurodeles waltl | reverse complement strand
GCAAAATTAGCAAAAGAACACAGAGGGGAGGAACACAGAAAAAAAACTGTCTCCTGTGTTGAAAATCTTCTGGCTGACTAGTCTTCTGCAGTGTGATGGCAAAGGATCATGATCTGAAATGGAGTGTGCTTTTTAGTGTGTTTTTCAGGTGTTCACAATTGTCCAGTGTACAACAGGTGTGGGTTACTAGCAGCCAACCAATAGCCACAGCCTTAGTAGTACACTGAATGGGTCCCATGACGGACTCCTGCTATCATGGGCCCACCACTGATACACCGCCAGCACGACTGTGTGAACTAAATATGCTCTGCAGGATCCCGATGTCAAGACTGTTATAGAGTTCTAATGGAAAACAATGGAGTCTCCCGTGTCGGCTGCGGAATGCAGCTTGCATGAAGGAGTACATTCCATTGTGGAGGTCTTCGGCTCAGCCGCAATACAGCTAAATAGGGCAGATGAAACACATCAACTTGATGGTCTTTTCAGGTCTGACACAGCTTGGCGGTAACACCATTAAAATCTAAATCAGGCCCTAATTTTAAAGTTAAAAAGTTGGACTAGAAGGTAAATGTATCTGACCCACTAACTGACCTCTGTGGCTACAAAATCCAGATTTAAGCTACTTGGTAATTTTGGAGTCAGTTTCAGTAGGAAGGATCTCTTAACAGCTATTGTCTTGGACCTTGCAGTGTGCATTTCAAGGGTGCTGGCCCGGGGGGGGGAGGGGAGGATGCTTGCACTGCCCAATGGGCAATGCAGGGGCCTCCCTGTGACCCCCTGCACTTGTTCTCTGCAGGCATTTCCATGGCAGTGAATCCGCCATGAAAAGGCTGGCAGAGTACAAGGGTGTAATCAGCATGGCGGTGCTAAGTTAATCGCTGCCCTGACTGATTACAACCAGCATCACCGTCAGCCTGTCAGGATCTAGGATCCTGGCAGGGACGGTGGTAGGTTTGGTGGTCTGCCCTCCCAAGACTTGTAATCAGGACCCAAGTCCATTGACAAAAACTTTGGCCAAGATGTCCTTCTAGGCATATTTAACCTCTGCTTCATTGCAGTAGGCCTGGAATCTTGGTACAAACTGGTCTACCAGGAGCAGTGACTATTTATTGGCTCTTAACATTTACCTGGAGCATTTTGCTTTAAAAGTTTAAACATTCATATCTTTTGTTCTCCTTAACCTATTTTATGATTTTGATGTATTTTAGCTAATCAATTGTTTATAGATTTTTCTGAAGTGGTTTGGGATTTTTGTTGTGATTTATTTGTTACTGTCAATGGTTGTATTTGCTAAAATGTAACACACACTTCTATAGAGATTGCCTGCTGCTTGTCATAGCTATGAAGGGATGAACAATACTTGCATTGAATTCTGATTGCTCATTGTATGTTCTCTTGTTCTGACATAAAAATATTGCCTCTGACTCTCTCCTCCATTCAAATAACAACATCTTCCTTTGCACCTTCATTAACGTCTAGATTTCAGTAAAGGTTAGCCATTTCTGTCCAAGATATTTCACTCTTACTGAAATACACTGAAATTCTTTAGTTCTTAATTCCTAACTATTGATCAAATGATTTGTAATTAGAAATTTGATTTAATTTTTTCCTGACAATATTCTTATTTGCTTTGCAGGGAACTAATGTCTTTTCAATGCTGACCACTTCTTTGAATGATCCAAAATATTTCTCTGACCCAAAAAAATTCAACCCTGGACACTTCCTGGATGAAAATGGAAGTTTCAAAAAAGTTGATGCCTTCATGCCATTTGCATTCGGTACTACACTTATCTATGCTGATATGCTTACTTCTCTCCCGCTTTATCCAACTTAATTTTGACATTTCTTTTCAGTTTTATCTCTTTAGTCTTAGTACCTGGTCTCTCCTCTAATTTCTATGTGGTAGGAGGCAATTGTATTCTCTTCCATTGTGTTTTACAACGATCTTAAAAGGCTGGAATTGTTCATTTCAACAGCAAATTTAGGGCCAGATACACAAAGCAAATTTGCAATCCCAAATACTATGGTTTGACCGGAAAATGACTGTTAGGAATGTATTAAATTTATTTTGCGGGTTAGATGAATAGCCTTTGGGACTCACCCCAAACTGCAATTAGAAAAGAGCATGAATAGGTTGTTCTCTTCTTTATGTGATTTGCTGTGGCATATATCAATAGTGTGAGACAGCAACTGTGGTTGCAAACCATTGATGAATTACCAACACTTGAATTGGGATCGCAACTGATTTGCAAAGAGAATGGTGTCCCCATGGGCACTTTCCCCTTTGTGAACTGCTGCCTGCGCCACCAAAATGTCTGCAAATGGAAAACTTGTTTTTTGTTAATGCAGCAACTGGTCCTTTAAGAAACATGGGTTGCTTAAAACAGTTTCCCATTTGGGAATGCATAAACATGGATGTGGGTCTCCAGTTCCTAGCATGCCATCAATTCTGTGTTTTCATCCAACCACTGGAAGTATCAACTAGCGAACTGCCTAGGGGAGGGGGGGGAGAAGTGGAGTGCACTTAAGTGTGCATGGCGGTTTGGCCTTAGGTTTCTCCAACCGAGCTGTATTTGACTGCCAGGTTGGAGAAACCGCACAGACTCCCTGTGCCTGAGCGAGCGGTAAACCAGCCCGCTCGGGCTAATCCCTGTGCTGCTATCCTGCTTGGTAATAGCTTGAGAGGAGCAGCATGGTGATTGCATGGCGGTTTCTGAAGCTGTCCCTTGGACTGCTGGGACCAGGAGGCAGAGGAGCGCGAGGTGGCCAGCAGCACCAGGTAAATGCTTTAGATTTCTTTTTATTATTAAAATCCCCCACACATCCCCCACATCCCCCTCCACCAGCTCCACTAATTTTAAATTGCATCCGCTGCCACTAACACCTGCTGATAGAAAGCTACACCGTTAAGTAATCACATTCAAACACTAAACCAAGCACACAATTACCATATCTGTTCACTCGTTTCCGATCTTCCTTTTTTTGCCAGCACTGTACTTTCACACGCATCGGTCGAAGTCTATTAAAAAAAGTATGGTTTACTGCATGCAATGGGGACGAGGTCTGTGAACATGAGGTTGGGTTCAAAGGTGTGCCTAAAAAATCTAAATATTCTGTACGTTTTTTAGGTCTTGTAGCTTCATATACAAGTTTAAATGAAAAACAAATAAAGAAATACAGTTCTTACTCAGTGGGAAATTTCCTATAGTACAATATGAAACCTCTCTTACTTAATGTGCTTCAGAGCTCAGTGTGTAACCAGAAAGCCACAGAAATTAAATCTTGGTTTGTGCAGTGGAGATCAATCGATCAATCAGTGATTTCTAAAGCGTGGCTAATCACTCATATGGTTTTAAGGCGCTGTTTGCTGGCACGCTGCTCAGTTGAAGAGCCAGATTTTGAGGTCCTTCCTGAACTGCTTCAGGGATGCGGTCTGCTGAGTTTGAGAGGTAGCGTGCTTCATGTCCTGGCTGCGAAGTAGGAGAAGGATCTTCCTCCTGCTGTGCTTTTCCAGATCTTGGGAACAGCTGTGAGGGTGAGCTGGGAAGAATAGAGTTGTCTGTTGGGTACATAGAAAGAGAGGCGGTGGTTGACGTATGCCAGTCCTACGTTGTTTAGTGACTTTTAGGCGTGGATCAGGAGTTTGTATGTGATGTACTTGTGGACTGGGAGCCAGTGTAGGAGGTGGGAGGAGATGTGGCTGTGTCGGGGATGTCCAGGATGAGTCTGGCTTCTGCATTCTGGATTCTTTGTAGTCTTGATTGTAGTTTATTGGTGATACTGTCATAGAGTGCATTGCCATAGGCCAGTTTGCTAGTGATGAGTGCGTGGGTGACTGTCTTCCTCATGTCGGAGGGGATTCAGTTGAAGATCTTTCGAAGGAGTCAGAGACTGTGGAAGCATGACGGGTTATGGATAGAGAGAAGTCCAGGATAATGACCAGATTGCGTGCTTGGCCCGTGGGAGAGGGGGCATTTCCCAGTGTCTTGGGCCTCCAGGAGTTGTTCCAGGCAGAAGGGGTGGAGCCGATTATGAGGCTCTCCGTCTTGTCAAAGTTGAGTTTGAGGCAGCTGGCTTCCATCCAGGCGGTGACTGCTCTCATCCCATTGAGTAAATTTCTCTTGGTCTTTACAGGGTTGTCGGACATGACGAGGATCGGATGGGTATCATCAGTGTAGGAGACTCTGTTTAGCCCATGATATTTGAGGATTTTGGCTAGTAGGTATTGTAGATTTTAGAAAGCGTCGGGCTGAGTGATGATCCATGGGGCACTCCGCAGAATGTATTTTTGGGTTCTGACGTGAACGGCGGTGGTCTGCCACTCTGTGTTCTTCCGGTGAGGAAGGACCTGATCCATTCCAGTGCTTCATCTCGGATACCAGCATTGTGGAGTCTGGCGCAGAGGGTGTAGTGGGAGATGGTGTGTATGCGTATGAATGCGGCAGAGAAGTTGAAAAGGATGAGTGAGGCTGTGCCTCCGTGGTCTAGTATGTCGCATATGTCGTTGATTGCTGCTCTGAGTTCTGTTTCGGTGCTGTGGTTGCTCCTGAATCCGGATTCTACTTTGGCTAGGAAAGGAAGCAGAGAGATTTGTCTGCAGTTTTTCAACTCCCTTGGGTCGGCTGTGGGTTTCTTGAGTAGCAGGTTGATCTCGGTGTGCTTCCAGTCTGATGGGTTGGTGGCGGTCTCGAAGGATCAGTTAATAGTGCGGCATAGCTCAGGTGCTATGGTGGCACTGGCCAGGTTGAAGATGTGATGAGGGCACGGATCTGAGGGTGCTCCTGAGTAGATATAGTTAATGATTCTTTGGGTGTCTTCTTTGGTGATCGGGGTCAGGGATCTGGCGTGATGCTGGGTCCCTGGTGGTATTTGTGGGTGGTGTGGGACGTTTTTGGTTCTTGAAGCCTTTGTAAATGACTGCGATTTTTCAGTGGAAAAAGGTGGCGAGGTTGTCGCAGAGGTCTTGGGAGGGAGGGATGGATGGGGTGTCTGTCCCAGGTTTCATGAACTCTTTGACAATGGTGAAGAGCTCTTTGCTGTTGTGAATGCTGGTGCTGAGGTGTTCTTGAATGGTGGCTTTTTTGGTGGCTTTGATGTTTTGGTGGTGCGTGGTCATTGCCTTCTTGTAGGGTATGCGATCTTCGGTTGATTAGCTGTTTCTCCATTTGCGTTTCAGTCATCTGCAGGAGCATTTGGACTCTTGTAGGTTATAAACCATTTAGGTGTTTTGCTATCTCGGTTTCCTGCTGGTTTCCTGAGGGGGGACCTACGTTGTTGGCACATTCCAATAACCGGAGGTGTAGACTGCAAGTGGCTTCTTTAGCATCTGCAGCGTCCGGTGGAGGGGAGTGACTGAGAGTGTTGGTGAGTTGTGCTTCTATAACTTTGCCCAGCATCTGCCGGTGGGATTGGGGGCCATAGTGGCATACAGTGTTCTTAGTGAAGGTAAAGAAGATGCACTTGTGGTCGGTCCAATTCGGAGGTGTGAGAGATGGTGATGTTGTTCCCTGTTTAGAAGACAGGTTGAGGATGTGTACGGCTCTGCAGAAATGAAGTCGGGGCCTGGCAGCCAGTAGATGAGTGTGCCACAGAGGGTGGACTTGGGGTTTGTCTCAGTCTGGAAATGTAGGTGTTTATGGGTTGGCTGAGACTGTGACTCGGTGGTTGTCAGGTAGAGGGTGTTCTTGTAGACTGTGGCAATGCCACCTCCAGGCCAGCAGGCTCTGTCCTGGAGAGTAGTGAGTTGTGTATTTTTAGTGCTACAAGGTCGCAAGCTGTGACAGAAAGCATAGTGAAAATGTAAGCATTGTTTGAAGCTTGCATCGAACACGGTATAAGATTGACTATTACAAAACGAGCAAAAAGGTGCTTCCAAAATATGGATTTTAGTGATACCAAGATTGTAAGTAATGCATTTTCTTTTTACATTATTGTCCCTTCAACACTTCCTGGGATAGCAAGAGCTATAAACATTTAATTACAATTAATAGCACCCACTTCACAGATTAAGGCCCTCATTATGAACACAGCAGAAAAGGCCTCACTGCCGGCGGTGGCAGTACCTACTGTCAACCGTCAGGCGGTCTGGCCTGCCAAATAATGAAGTACATGAAAAACATACAACAATCATAAAGTACACTGTTCCAAAAAGAAAGTATTGCTTGATCAAAAGGCAACTGTAATCAGGAGCTGGGGAGCCCTCACACACCCAATAGGATGTCAAGCTTCATCACTGGGCACACTCCTCGTCAGACTTTCTTTTTGGAACAGTGTACTTTATGATTGTTGTATGTTGTATTTTGGGAGAGTGTACACTGGACCAGTAATCTCCCTGTTCACCCTTTGTTTTGTGCACATGAAAAACAGGCAGCCTGAAAACCACTCACCGCCAGCAGAGGAGTGGCGACAGCGATGGAAGAGGCTGTCCACAGGCCGATGGAAAGTCCCTACCCACCCAACAAATAATGAAGCACTAGACCGCCGCCAGTTCCAGGGCGGAAACCACCGCCACGAAAAGCCAGGCGGAAATGAACCAAATAAAAGGAAACCCTCACCGGAGGCTCATACAACACGCTGAAGCAGACGTGAAGAGAGAGTTGCAAAACATGCCAGTCCTGCTCCTTGCCATATACCTCCACGACCGAGACCGCTGATGAAGATGATGACGGTAAGTACTGCAACCTACTAAACAAGGGAAGAAAGGGCACAGTTACATACCCACCCACTCCACCCACCCCGCAATGCACCCACAACCTCTTACAACATCACAAGCAATACACCCCAGAGCAGGAGGTACTCACCCGACACAAGGCAAATTAAACCTGCCCAAAGTACACACATGTGCACAACACCCCCCCACAATGAAATGAGGAACCACAGATCCAGAGTGTGCCAATGCCAACACTGACCACACAAACTTTAATAACGCTCCAGGAGCAACAGAATGTCCAAGCTAGGCCAATGGCCAGCCCATAGCTAAAAGGCTGATGGGCCCAAATGGTCCCAAATTGACTCACATGTGCAAATGGTACTCCACCATAAAGGGGCATCAATGGGGCAGCCAGGCACCTCAGGGAACAGGGGCAGTGAGTGGCGGGGTGGGGACTTATGTCTGGGAGGGGGGTTTGGGCTTACGTTTGGGAGGTGGAGGGGGTTTGGGTTTTGTCTTGGAAGGAGGGGGAGCGGCCTTGGACTGGGGTGCGGCAGATGTACCTGGGACAGCACGGGGTCTCTTGCTCACAGGGGAAGGTGCACGGGAATGTGAAGGGCAGAAAGGGTCTGACTTGGACGGGGGAGGAGTGGACAGGGCAAGGAGGTGGGAACGTTTAGGGATGAGACGGGGTGGACCGGTGGGTTCAAAAAGGCCTACACAGGATAGGAAAAGTTTCTTAGGGGTAATCGGGGTGGACCTGGAGGATGGTGTGGGAGTGGAGGTAGAAGGAGTGGCCAAAACAGGTGTATGTGTGCGTGATGTAGATGCAGGTGACTGTACAGTATCCTGAGGTGTGGTGGATGTGTGTTGGGTGGGTGTCTGGGAAAGTTTGAGTGTTTTGGGAGGAGGGGGGTGGACACAGTGGGACAAGATAGGCTGCCATTGAAAATGGATGTTGTCTGGGTGTCTGCAAGTTTAGTGAGTGTGCTGCAAGTGGAACTCAGAGACGTTGTGGTGAGTGCAGGTGTGGTACCTGGGGTGCATGACTGGATGTCTGATGTTGTGGTGACTGCAAGGATGGGGCCAGAAAGAGTGAATGAAGGGCAGTGCCTGTGAGTGTGCATGTAGAGGTGACAGACAGGGAGGCAGAAGAGGTGGACACACTGGGGTAAGTGGATGTTTTTGCGTGTGCCTTTGTATGTTGGCTGTGTGTATGCCTGTGGTGGGAAGTGTGGTGCTTGCGTTTCTCTGTGTGCTTCTTGTGTGTTGAGGTGTGTGCATGGCTGTCAGAGTGTGTGCTTGGGATGGGTGAAGGGAGTGGGGTGCTGGAAGGGGTAGAGGTGGTTGGAGAAGGGACGGAAAGACCAGGGACACTGACTGACGTCAAAGAGGAGGCCGGAGCCCGAAAGGATCTCTGTAGGCCAGACATGGCACTGTGAATGCCATCCAGGTAGGCAATGGTCTGCTGCATCTATGATGCTAGCCCCTGGATGGCATTGACGATGGTCGTCTGTCCTACAAAGATGGTCCTCAGGAGATCAAAAGCCTCCTCCTTGAGGGCAGCAGGGCTGACTGGGCTAGTGGATGAGGTGCCTGGGGCGATGGTGATGCCCACCCTTCTGGGTGAGCGGGCACAGGCAACTGGGTAGGAAGCAACTGGGAGGGCGGTGATAGTATAACAAACAATGGGTGGGCCCACTAGGGTCCGCCACCACCAGGGAGCTCCCATTGTAAGAGGTGTTAGAATCACTACCTCCAGTGGTAGTTGTCTAACCAGTGGTACTCTCCTCACTCTCCAACCCACTGGTCCCCTTGGCGTCGCTCGACTCTGCCTCCTTGGAACCGTGGGCCGCTGCATCCCCACTCGCCGGTGCCACTGCTCCCTTGCCAGATGATGCTGATGTACACAGACAACACAGGAGAACAGGGGTGGGGAGACAAAACAGGAGAGACATTTGTAAATAGCTGAATGGATGTACATAACTGGTTCACACATACTCCCACCCAGCAAATATACCTATGCCACCATGCAGCACCTACAGCTATACTCATGGCTATGCCACTGACTAGTGGACACAACCCTGGTATACATCCATCGCCAACATCCCAGAAGGACCTGAAGAACTGCAGACCTGTCCCTTATCATCTAACTGCCCATGGGGTCCAATATGCTAAATGACATCTGTCAGAGTCCCTGCCACAAGACAGCATACATACTACAGCACCCTCAGACATCCATCAAAGAGGCATACGATGGTCTCTGTACTCACCCCCTTGTGTCTGCTGTGCAGCCTTCAAGTGCCCATCCAAGTCTGGATGCGCCACCGCCAGAATGCAGCGCATTAGGGGGGTCATTGCCCGACGGGCACCCCTTTCTCGTTGGGAGGACTTCCCCAGCTGGGCCTCACAGGTCTTCCTGGCCCAGTGCCGCACGTCCTTCCACTGCTTCCTGCCGTGGGTGCTCCGCCATTTGTAAACACCCAGGGTCCGCACCTCCCTGGTGATGGGTTGCCATTTTCCCCTCTTCTGATGGGCGCTGACCTTTAGGAGACACACAGAAAAGTAACACAGAGGTCAGACAATGCCCATTTGATACAGCTGGCTATACGTCCCCTATGGGACAGACACTTAAACAGCATTTCAGCACCTCATACACGCAGTATGTCATGCATTCCACGGCTGTACAGTGTCAAATCGTGCACACATGTTTACAGCCATATAACACCATTACACACATCAATGCACCCCAATCCGCCTACTCACCTGTACCTCTGGTCGACCATAAAGCTTGACATACAGGGTTAGGACCCCATCCACCAGCTTCTCCAGTTCCTCCGTGGTGAAGGCCGGGGCCCTTTCCCCTGTCACTCGTGCCATTTCCAGGACCAGAGTCAGGACACAGCAGTACACTCAGTGGAGTACTTGCATGCACATAATCCGGGAGTCAAGTGAAGTTGGGGTGACAAGATAGCATACACTCCGCGGCAGTGTGCACCATCACCGCTGGCGACGATCATGATAGGCCCATATTTCCCATTGACAACCATGTTAACCAATGAATGGTTGCACAGCGGTGAACACTGCCTTACGCCATTACAACAACCGCTAGCGGTATGATGTCCCTGCCACTGCTACATATCTGGATTACTGGGGGCAGACATTTTGCACACTACTACACAGTTATTAATTTCTCATTGGCTCCATGCATGCCCTACGGACCCCATCCCCCAAACGCATGGACAAAAAAACATTTACCCACCACAACAGTCCAGATGTATCAGTCGAGGACATGTCACTCCAGTTTAACATCCTACAATGCATATGTATCATCGACTTGTTTGCCAGCAGTGCTGAATACTCAACATGTTGAGCAGATGAATGTGTGTCCCTCACATGTGTTCACCACTCCTCCTAGGTACAGACCCATGTGGCGAGGGAGGGCCCTATCAGTGTACAGACCACTTGTTGATTTGGAAACCATGGTGGAGCGTAACATCATTATCAGTTACAGGCTCACTCGTGCTACTATTCGTGAATTTTGTGCATTACTGGATCCAGCACTCAGACCGGCTAATCGGAATCAGCATGCCATCCCTACTGAAGTGCAAGTGCTCTCTGCACTCCATTTACTGGCCACGGGCTCATTTCAGGTGACAGTGGGCATGGGTGCTGGTGTTTCTCAGCCAATGTTCTGCCTCGTACTGTCCAGATTCCTGAATGCAGTTATCTGACACTTGCAGTCATATGTGAGGTTTCACGAAAGTGTTGAACTCCCTGCCATCAAGTCAGACTTTAATGCCTTTGCCAACATTCCTCATGTGATAGGTGCCATTGATGGCAACCACATAGCGCTCATCCCCCCAAAAGTAAGTGAACAGGTGTACAGAAACAGGAAGAACTTTCACTCTATGAACGTTCAATTGGTGTGTACTGCAGATCAGTACATCTCACATGTGAATGCCACGTTCCCTGGATCAGTCCATGATTCCTTTGTGCTGAGGAACAGCGGTGTGCCACACATGATGGAACAACTACAAGGGGGCAGAGAATGGATCATAGGTAAGTGTGTGTGACACATTTTCTGTACATAGCTGATAGCCAGGCTGTCTGCAACTGAGGGTTGTTAGTTACAGTCCTGTTTTGTCCACTTTTGAAGGTGATTCTGTCTACCCCAACATGTATTGGCTCCTGACACCAGTGAGGAATCCTAGGACAGATGCTGAGAGGAATTACAATGAGGCCCATGGATGTACTAGGAGGGTGATTGAGCACACTATAGGTCTCCTGAAGGCTAGATTCCATTGCCTACATATTTCTGGGGGATCCCTGACCTATGGCCCTGAAAAGGTCTGTAGAATAGTGGTGGCTTGCTGCATGCTGCACAACGTGGCTGTGAGGAAATCTATTCCCCTCTTGGGGGAGGAGGGTGCTGTATATCCAGACCAGCTTCCTCTGAGAAGGGCTGAGAGTGATGGTGATGATGAAGAGGGGGAAGATGTACACTCCAGGAACCAACTGATCCAACTATACTTCCAGTGACTAAGATTAACTATTTGCTGCTGTTGTTGTCTGTGCTGCATACTTTCGGTATGACTTATCCCCTATGTGGGTGTTGGATCTATAGACATTTTTACTATAACAAGGTTTGCAGGTGACATGTGACTTGATGAACAACTTGTTAGACATTTCCTTTGACACCACCCCATGATGTACGTGGGGTGCCAATCCTGCAATAAAGGTATGATTATATGATTTCAATGACAATTGCATGCACACTTCGATTTGATTCAACATACTGACCAGGGACATTGACATTGGTGTACATGTGTTTTATTAGGTGTCAGGGATGCCATGGTGTTCTTTACAGTGATGGGAGTTGGCTGCTGGTGGATGTCCATACTGGCTACATGGTCTCAGCAATTGTTGGCAGTGGTACTAAGAGCATCTGTATTTTACATGTTGTTGAGTTGATATTGCACGGTGGGGATGGCGATTCAGTGGCACACTTGGGGGATAGCTTGTGTCTTTGTCACTTCTTTGACCGTGCCTTGGTCTTGGAAGGTGTTCCAGTGCCATATCTGGGCCTGAGGGACCGTTTGGGTGCCTGGTGTTGGCCTGTACGGGTAGAGGTGCTAGTCTCCTGTGTGTCCTTAGATAGTGGCACCAGTCCAGTTGCTGCTGCTTATGTTGATGGCTGGTCTGTATCTTGGTCTGTGGTAGGGGATTCCTGGTCTGTGGGGGTCTCAGGCTGGGTTGGGAAGTGGTGCAGCAGCACCCCTGCTATGGTGGCCATGGTGGCATTGAGCTTTGGCCTCTTGGTGGTGTGCTATCTGCAGAATTGATTCTGCTCCAGGGTGACCGCGATCTGGCCCATCCTGTCCTGGGTATGGTGGTATGCTCCCAGGACCTCAGAGATCACCTCCTGGGCTGCAGCATCCATCCTTTGGCCTCCCCCCTGGGCCACTGATGCCCTCCCACTGTGCCTAGCTCCACACCTGTGTCTCCTGCACAGGTCTGGCAGTACCACGTGTACTGGGGCCATTGTCTTCCTGCCTGCTGGTAGGTGGTGACTCTGGCCTCTGTCCTTGTGTTCCACCAGTCTGTGGCCTGGATGCACAGGTGTGGGGCCGGTTGCCCAGAGCTGATGTTGGTGGCTGGGTGGTAGGGGTGTCAGTGGTGTCCTGGGTGGGGCTGCTGGACGGTGAGAGGCCAGGACTGTGTGAAGGGCCAGAGTATTCCTCACTGTCCAGATTTCCCTCTACAGTGTCCTGAGTGGTGCCTCTGTCTCCATGTGGGCCGCTGCCACTCCTTGTCCTGTCGGTCAGGGTGGAATGGGTGGTGGTGCCTGTTGGGGTTAATGGACATGTATGTTACAATTGCAAAATCGGATGGGGTGCACAGGGCAGGCCTATCTTGTGCAGGGTTTCCACTGGTGGGCCTTGCAGGGTGCTTTTGTGAGGTTGCCATTGCATTTTGCTTGGAATGTGGAGGTGTATTATGGGTGGTGTAGTCCCACTGTGATTCCTTGCAGGGGTAGGTGGCTGTGCACAGGGGGAGGGATGTGGGCCTGTTGATGGGTTTGTGGGCATGCAGCGTGACTGGATGTAGTGATTATGGCCTTGGTGGGGTAGTGATAATGGTGGTAGTTGGAGGGGTGAGGTGGTGCATGCATTACAGCTGTGATGGAAATGGGGTAATTGTAGATGACTTACCCGAGTCCATTCCTCCAGTGAGTCCAGTGAGGCCCTCAGGGTGCAGGATGGCCAGTACCTTTTCCTCCCAGTCAGTGTAGTCGGGGTGTTGGCGGAGGTCCTCCACCAGTCTTCTTGACTGCAATGTTGTGCCAGGATGCCATAGACCTCACCTTCCCGCGCAGGTTGTTCCATCTCTTGTGGATGTCATCCCTCGTGCGTGGATGGTTTCCCTCTGTGTTGACCTTGTTGACAATGGTCTGCCATAACTACATCTTACTGGTGATAGGTGTGTGCTGGACCTGTGCCCAGAATATTTGTGGCTCGACCTTGAGTATCTCATCCACCATGGTCCTTAGCTCCCTTTCTGTGAAGCGTGGGTGCTTGGGGGGTGCCATGGTGTGTGTTGTGGGTGGTGTGTTGTGTGGATATTGGTGACGGTGCTGTTGTGTGATTGGGTGTGTGAGTCGTGTGATGTGGTGTTCAGTGTCTGCCTGTAGTGATTTCTGTCTGGCTTCTCCTATTGGCAATGCAAAGGATTGTTGGGTGTGTCTGTGTGTGTTTTATGGTGTTGTGGGTGTGTGTCAGGTGTGGGTTTCAAACTTGCCAATGTGTGCATTTCTTACTGTTGGGTCCACTTGCTGGCCTTGGCGGTCTGTACCCGCCAATGGTCGTTCGACATCCACTGTCCGCCGCGGTGATTTGTGCATCATTATTTGGAGAGCGGAGGATTTGTGTGCTCGGTGGTGGCGGGGTGGAATGTGTAGCTTTTTTGCCGACAAAGCCCTGGCGGTGACCGGTGGTAGGAATATTTTTGACAGATTCTGGTTTTTGCATCTTTATATGGCGGGTTTCTGTTCACTGCCAATGGCGGGATTCTGTTCACCGTCGCCACGGCGAGAGACGGTGTTTACCGCCATGTTCATAATGACCCCCTAAGTGTTGACTGTCTGCACTATCACTCAAAAAGAATAACTCTTTGTCATCACAATGCTTCCAGTGATTTGATCAATTAAAGCTAGTACTGCTTCCAAACATTCGTTACATTTGCGGATTAACTCGTAGCATACATTTGCATTTCTTTCAGGCAAGCAAGCATCCTGGGAAGATGGCTTGTTTAGCTGCCTGCCCAGCTTCGGTTTCACAGCACAAGAGACTCAATGAATGACATTTCAGCTGAAGTTTTTAAATTATCAGAATTAACTGACCCAGGTTGGTTGTGTTTTTACAAAAAGTTGGGAAACAGTTGTGAGAAAGTAGCCGCTTTCTAGCATGGTTACCCCCACTTGTGGCCTGATTGTCAGTGTTCGTCAGTGTGTTTTTACTGTCTCACTGGGATCCTGCTAGCCAGGACCCTAGTGCTCATAGTTGGAGACCTATTTGTCACTGTGTTTTTACTGTCTCACTGGGATCCCGCTAGCCAGCACCCCAGTGCTCATAGTTTGTGGCCTATATGTGTTGTCAATATGCTTGACTGTGTCACTGGAGTTCTGCTAACCAGAACTCCAGTGCTTATGCTCTCTTTGGGGTTCCAGGAGATCCTTATCGGCTGCAGCATTTCTTTTGCCACCCATAAGGAGCTCATACAAAAAATCCTTCAGGACTGCCACTGCAGCCTGAGTGAAATAGTGCACACACTATTTAACAGCTATTTTTCACTGCACCACGTAACTTATAAGTCACCTATATATCTAACCTTTAGTTACTGAAGGCTAGATGCAAAGTTACTGTGTGTGAGGGCACCCTTGCACTAGCAGAGGTGCTCCCATGTCGTCCAGGGCCAATTCCCCGGACTTCATGAGTGCGGGTCACCATTATAAGCGCACCCTACATATATGTCAAAACATAGATGCAGCTTCACAATGGTAACTCCGAATATGGCCATGTCAGGTGTCTAAGATTGTGAAATTGAACCCCCAATCCGAATCTGGTATTGGGGGGCCAATTCCATGCACACTGGGGGCTCCACCATGGACCCCCAGTACTGCCAAACCAGCTATCTGAGGTTTCCACTGCAGCCCCAGCTGCTGCCACCTCACAGACAGGTTTCTGCCCTCCTGGGGATTGAGCATCTCAATCCCAGGAAGGCAGAACAATGCATTTCCTTTAGGAGACGGGTGTTACACCCTCTCCCATTGGAAATAGGTGTTACAGTCATGAGAGGGGTATCCTCCCAGAGCCTCTGGAAATGCTTTGAAGGGCACAAACGGTGTCCTTGCATAATCCATTCTACACCGGGTCAGGGACCCCCAGTCACTGCTCTGGCGTGAAAATGGACAAAGGAAAGGGGAGTGACCAGTCCCCTGTCCATCACCACCCCAAGGGGTGTTGGCCAGAGCTCCTCCAGAGTGTTCCTGGCGTTAGCCATCTTGGATTCCAATGTGTGGGCACCCCCTCGGAGCTTCTGAGTGGCCAGTGCCAGCAGGTGACATCAGAGACCCCTCCTGATAAGTTCAAACCTGGGTAGGTAGCCAATCTCCCTCTAAGGGCTATTTAGGGTCTCTCCTCTGGGTATTTCCTCGGATTCGGTTTGCAAGATTCCTCCAGGAGTCCTCTGCATCCTCTGCTTCAGCTTCTGACCATCGGATCAACTGCACACTGCTCCAGGAACTGCTGTAACTGCAACGTAGTATCCAGGAAGGCTACTGTGACCTGCAACTTCAGCTCCAGCCAGCAAATGCAACTGTTTCCAGGTTGTGTACGCTCTGAGGACTGCCTGTCTTGACCCTGCACCAGAAGAACTGAAGGAATCTCCCATGGAGTGACGAAGTCACTTCCCTGCAGGGACCTCTCTGTGACGACGACCGGTACTCTGGGACTCCTCTCCTGTCGACGAGCGTGATCCCTGGAACACAGGTGCTAGACCGAAGTGACCCTGACTGTCCAGAGGTCCAGCTGTCCAAATTTGGTGGAGGTAAGGGCTCGCCTCCCCGTGTCAGATAGTACCCCTGTGCATTGCTTCCTTTGCAGCTCCTTGGGCTTCTGTGCATTTCTTCCAAATGTTCTTCGTGCACAGCTTAGCCCAGGTCCCCAGCACTCTATCCTGCGAGGCTCAGCTCCCTGAGCTGTTCCCCGGCGGCGTGGGATCCCTCTGTGTAGTGCTGCGACGACCGCACTTTACAACTCCTTTGTCCCCATGTCCTGGGACTCCCGTGGGTGCTGCCTGGTCTTCTGAGGGACCTCTGAAGTGCTGAGAACCCCACTCTGTCTCCTCTGTCTCCTCAGTCCGAAGTGAGACCCCCAGGTCCCTCCTGGGTCCGGCAGCTCCTCTTTGACGCAGATTGCATTTTTTCGTGAACCAATGCTTGTTGGCGGATCCAGTGGCGCAAACAGCCTGCATCCAACAACTCGACGTGGGACATCTCTTGCACCACACAGGGACCCATAGCTATCTTCTTTGGTGCATTTCTGTACTTTTCTTCCAATCGGAGAATCAATTTTTGCACCTGCTTCCAGGTGGGCAGGGGCTCTTGTTCTTCCTGGACTCTTCATCGACTTCTGGACTTGGTCTCCTCTCTCCACGGGTCTTCAGGTCCAGGAATCCATCTTTGATTGCTTGCAGTCTTGCTTGGCTCTTGTATAATTCTTCATCACGACTTGTAGTGTGTTCTGAGGAAACTTGCTATACTTTACTCCTGTTTTCCTGGGCTCTGGTGTAGGGTACTTTACTTACCTATGGTGCTTTCTTACACTCCCAGAGCCCCTCTACACACTACACTTGCCTAGGGGAGGAATTCGACATTTGCATTGCAATATTTTAGTATATGGTTTGTGTTGCTCCTAGGCTTATTGCATCCTATTGTGTTTTTCACTGTTTGCACCATTCTGTGACTGATTTCGGTTACTAGTGTATATATTGTGTATATTACTTACCTCCAGTAGGAGAATTGCCTCTAAGATATATTTGGCCTTGTATCACTAAAATAAAGTACCTTTATTTTTGGTAACATTGAGTATTGTCTTTTGTTGTGTATAAATACTGTGTGACTATGGTGGTATTGCAAGAGCTTTGCATGTCTCCTAGTTCAGCTTTGGCTGCTCTGCTACAGCTACCCCTAGACAGCCCAAGCTGCTAGACACTGCCTACACTTCACTAATAAGGGATAACTGGACCTGGTATAAGGTGTAAGTACCTTAGGTGTCCACTACAAACCAGGCCAGCCTCCTACAACAGTTTTTCATAAATCAAAAATGTATGGGCACGTCGTGCCTCTCTGCTTCGACCCTCTTCGACTTCTGGTCACACATAAAATATAACAAGGAGTCAAAAACTTGAAGACAGGTGGGAAATATACTCAAATATTGTAGATTCACACACTCAGAAACTATTCTGTCTGATTCTAAATATCCTCAGTGATGCAGAACACAAGCCACACAGCAGAGACGTTTTAAGGCACGGGCAAAGTGGGCCTTGGCCAGGGCCCCAACCTTTCACAGGGCCCCCCGCAAGAGTCTGCTCTGTTCTTCAGAGTCTATCTTTGATGACCTTGAAGAATTCTTAGATTGTTTTAAATCCCATTTTCCTTTAGTTTATTTTTCATGTGGATGATATATAGGAGTCTAGCACAGATATTATTCAGAGAAATGCTCATGTTTTTCAACACTATGCAACATCCATAAAAGTTTTTCTCTAGATCAAAACAGGACTTAATATATGAGAAATGGGAGGGGGGTTTCAAATATTATTTCCAATGCTATCAGTGAGCTGCTTCTGTATTATAATTATGAAAGCATGTCACTATCTTTCAATAATAGATGTAAACAAGCATAATTTGGCCCAATGTGCCTGAGCAATGCCAGTGACCTGGCCAAGGAGGGCATCAAAGAGCTGAAATTGGATCCTAAATTTAAAACTGTTCCAAACAGGGGCACTCAAATTACATTTGGCACAGGTTCTCCTCTAATCCTTAAGATGTCACTGCCATTCAGCAGCTCTTATATGGCAGCATCTCACTGATCGAAGGAATGCCAGGACTGTGGAACTCATGAAACAATTATTGGAAAGTGTAGAAGGCTGGCCTGGCTTTTAGTGGGTACCTTGTGGTACTTACACCCTGTGCCAGGTCCAGTTATCCCTTATCAGTAGAATAGAGGTGTTTCTAGCAGCTTAGGATGATAGAAGGTAGCTATGGCAAAGCAGCTTAGGCTGAACTAGGAGACATGCAAAGCTCCTAATATACCACTTATATCATATAGCACAATATCATAGGAAAACACAATACTCAGAGTTACTAAAAATAAAGGTACTTTATTTTTATGACAATATGCCAAAAGTATCTCACTGAGTACCCTCAGTTAGAAGGTAAGTAATATACACAAGTTATACGTACACAACCCCAAAACAGGTAAGTAACAGTAAGAAAAGTAGTGCAAACAATGTAGAATCACAATAGGATACAATAGGTGAAGATAGGTCTAGGGGCAACACAAACCCTATACTCCAAAAGTGGAATGCGAATCACGAATGGACCCCAGACCTATGGGAGCTTGAAGAGGGTCGCTGGGACTGTACGAAAACAGTAAGGGTGTCCAAAATACCCCACCCCAAGACCCTGAAAAGTAGGAGTAAAGTTACCCTACTACCCCAGAAAGACACAATAGTTGTGATAGGGGGATTCTGCAAGAACCACAAGCACCAGCAAAACACTGAAGACGGATTCCTGGACGTGAGGACCTGCAAGGCAAGGGGACCAAGTCCAAGAGTCACAATAGTGTCCAGGGGGGCAGGAGCCCAGGAAACCCCAGATGAAGGTGCAAAAGGGCTGCCTCTGGGTGGAAGAAGCCAAAGATTCTGCAACAACGAAAAGGGGTAAGATTTGGATGTAAGATGTCCCACGGCGTGCTGGATGTTGCAGAAGTGTTTCCATGCAGAAATACCACAAATAAGCCTTGCTAGCTGCAAGGATCGCAGTAGAAGTTTTTGGGTGCTGCTGGGGACCAGGAAGGACCAGGATGTCGCCCCTTGGAGGAGGAGACAGAGGGAGCGCTCAGTAACTCAGAGAGCCCCCACAGAAGCAGGCGGCATCTTCAGAAGTACCGGAGCAGGCACTTAGAAGACTGGGCTAACCGGAGTCACAAAAGGAGGGTCCCACGACGTCGGAGTCCAACCCAGAGGGTTCAGCACTGCAGGACGGAGTGCTGGGGACCCAGGCTAGGCTGTGCATGAAGGAATCCTTGGAGAAGTGCACAGAAGCCGGAGCAGCTACAAATCACGCAGTACACAGGTTTGCAGTCTAGCGTGGGGAGGCAAGGACTTACCTCCACCAAACTTGGACTGAAGGATCACTGGACAGTGGAGGTCACTTGGATCTAGCTCCTGTGTTCCAGGGACCACGCTCGTCAGGATGAGAGGAGACCTAGAGGACCTGTGATGCAGTCTTTTGGTGCCTGCGTTAGCAGGGGGAAGATTCCGTCGATCCACAGGAGATTTCTTCTTGGCTTCCAGTGCAGGGTGAAGGCAGACAGCCCTCAGAGCATGCACCATCAGGAAACAGTCGAGAAAGCCGGCAGGATGAGGCGGTACAATGTTGCTGGCAGTCGTCTTGCTACTTTGTTGCGGTTTCGTAGGCGTCCTGGACCAGTCAGTGGTCAATCCTTGGCAGAAGTCGAAGAAGTGCAGAGGAACTCTGGTGAGCTCTTGCATTCGTTATCTGAAGAATACCCCAGAGGAGAGACCCTAAATACCCGGGAAAAGGAGGTTTGGCTACCAAGAAAGGAGGTTTGGCTACCAAGAGAGGTAAGAGCCCATCAGAGGGGGTCTCTGACGTCACCTGCTGGCACTGGCCACTCAGAGCAGTCCAGTGTGCCCCCAACACCTCTGAATCCAAGACGGAAGAGGTCTGGGACACAGCTCTTTGAGCCCTTGCACAGGCAGAGGCCTGGAAATGTTTGCATTGTTGTTGTAAAGTCCCCTTTTTGGATGGTCACCCCCACTTTTTGCTGCTTGATGCTGTTGCTTTTGACCTGAACGTGTACTGAGGCCTCCTAACCAGACCCCAGTACCAGTGCTCTTTCCCTTTAATTGCACTGAAATTTTGCAAACCTAATTGGCAAGGACTTTACCATCCCTGTAAGGCCCTAGTAACTGGTACCAGTGGTACCCAGGGCAGAGTTGATAAAGGGGTCACCAGGGCTGCAGCACTGACTGTGCCACTCTGTGACCCAAGTAAAAGCAAAACTTGCAGAGCTGCCATGTCAGCCTACATAAGTAGCTTCTCTGCTTGACTTCGACTCTGACCGCACCAAGTGCAGGTAAAGTCCCTTCACTGCCCATAGCACAGATTAGTCACTCCTAAGACAGGCCTCCTGTAGTCCAGGAGACAGGGTGCACTGTGTTGTGGGTGTGGACATACATGCATGAGCATATCTGACCCTGTGATAGCATTTAAAACATAACACTATCACAAGTGACTGGCAGTCCATAGGATAACATGGACTGGCACCCGGGCAGTCCCCAGATGTTCAGCTCCATACTGGCTCGGCCAATTCTCCCTGTGTTTTATTTATACTCCGTCTGCGCCGATTGTGTGTCAAAAAAGTTTGACACACAATCTGCGCGAACGTTGCCCCGTATTTAAACTTTGACGCCCGAGGACAAAATTCTGCCGTGTGCATCATTGTTTGGATGCGGCAACCCGCCTTGCGTTAATTATATGCAAGGTAGGCGTTCCCGTCCCAAAAAATGGCTTAAAGGGCCGTGCGTCGTATTTATGCTTTCGGGCAAAAATGACGCATGGCCGGGAGGCAGAGCCAGAAAATGACTCACAGCCTGATTTGCGTCAAAAATTAACGCCTGGGTCAGGGCAGGCGTTAAAATGGGGCAAACACACCTGTATTTAATCAGAACTCACAGAACAAACAGCAGAGCAGCAGAGCAGCAACAGGGAGACATGGAGGTGATTCTAATCCAGCGTGCACGCAGACGCAGAGCCCAGCAGCAACAACAGTAGCTACAACAACACCAGCAGGGACCCCAAAGGCAGCGCAGAAGGCAGGAGATGATATTCCGCCCAAGAACATCCCTTCAGGGCCTCAGGGAACACGACATCATACAGAGGTACCGGTTGAACTGGCAGGCCATTCAGCAGCTGCTGCGCAACATTGAACAGCAGTTGGCCCCCACTTTGGTGACACCCGCACCATCCCAACAGAAACAAAGCTGCTTGCCGTACTTCACATGCTGGCAAGTAGCTCTTTCCAAACAACTGGTGCCCTGGTTGGCGGAATATCACAACCATCATTCTCCGCCTTTTTGCCCAAAGTACTGGATGCCATCATTCGACTAACACCCCGCCACATCTGCTTCCCTAACACACTGCAGAAGCAGCAGGAAACAAAACAGGGGTTCTACCTCATCAGTGGCTTCCCACACGTCCTTGGTGCAATCGACTGCACACATGTACACCTTGTGCCACCTGCTGCAACCGAACACCTCTACCGCAACAGGAAGCACACACATTCCATCAACGTGCAGGCCATAGTCGATCACCAGGGATTGATCACCAACATCGTGGCTAAATATCCTGGGAGTGTACATGACTCATACATCTTCCGTCACTGCACCATCAATGAACACTTCCAGGATGGACGGTATGGCAATGGACTACTTGTTGGTAAGTACAAAAACCTACTTATATACACACTGCACAGCAACCCTCTAGGACACACAACACATACACCACAACAGCAACATGTGAACAGGAACATACTGAGGTTGTGACATCGCTAGCCATGTTTCTTAGCTCACCATTGAACCTGTCACACATTGGAAATTACTGTACAGCCTAATGTGAAGACGTCAATGAGTGTGGTTGTCTAAATGTGACCTTGCAAATTGTAAGTGTCCCAATTACCTTTACATTAATACATTGCATAAGTCTAAAGGTATGGGATGTCCAGGGTACTTTGATATGAACGTGTTAACAGCACTTTCAATTTTAACTGTGCATGGAACTATCATCTCACCTCCAGTGAAGAAACATGGACACCTGTATCACAAGTCACAATGCTAGGGATGGCACACTGTACTGCAAATCCCAAAACATACTGCTGACAAACGGTTAGCAGACAAACACTCGTTCAGCCAAGGAAACAACACAATGCAGATGGTACAGCCAACAAGCATAGGATGTCACATTAGTACACAAAAGAGTCACAGACAACACAAGACAACTACTGCCATTAAAGGTCTTTTCAATAGTGCCAGCTACATCCACATGATCCCATTCATTTTCTCTTGCAGCTGATCAGGGGTATGGCATCCAGCCATGGATTATAACACCATATGGCAACCCAAGTACAGCTGCAGAGCGTGCATACAACGAGGCCCATAGGAGGACACGCAGCATTGTCGAGCGGACCTTCGGCATCCTCAAGTCAAGGTTCCGCTGCCTCAACATCACTGGTGGTAGCCTCCTATATTCCCCCGAGATGGTCTGTAGGATCATCAACACATGTGCAATATTGCACAACATTTGTATCAAAAGAAACATTCCCCTCCTGGAATCAGAGCCACACATGCCTGAAGAGGAGGAAGAGGAGGATGCTGGCCTGCAACAGGAGGGGGAACTACAGAACACAGCTGCTGGTATACGCAGGCAGCAACAGATTGTAAATAATTTCTTCTGAATATGATCACCTTCACCACTTTAGTTAACTAATTTAAATAAACACCTATTCTAATCACCATATCATGGTCTAGCTATTCCTTTTTGCACACCTTCATCTCTACTTATCAGAATAAGAGTATTGCCTCATGGAGCATTGCTGAGATACTGAGTAGGACACGGAACATCCCAGAGCTAATGTGATGCCTAACATACAATGGTCACATACACACACTCTTAATGACATATATCATGTACATATCTCCTTTGAAGGCGAATAGCAGAGGACCACAATTATTTCACACATACATGTTGAAAGCAAGGTCCAACGCAGCATATGGCATACAACTATGACACCATCACTCAATAAGGGGAAAACAAGCCTCATACATGAGGCAGTCAATGTGCTTTTGCATCACTAACAGGAATGTCTGACCAGACCCTTGACAGCAGTTAGTCCAAATGCATCAAATATTTGCAAGGAATATCTGTGACTAGAGTTCCATAGAAGCAGAACATAGACAACACAAGTGCCACACATATGACATGCATTGCGCACATGACATTCCATGCATATGTCAGCCCATTTCCTAACTCCTGACACACCCATGCACATGATCACAACCCACCTGTCGGAAGAGGTCCCTGGAATACTAAGATGTGTACCCTGATAATACCTCCTCTACACACACAGACCAACATTAGCAAACCAGTGTGCTACACCCTTTCCTAAGGTATGCCATTGTCATATAACATCTGACTGCATGGACGTCAGGTCAATTTATACACTGTCTTCTAGTTTCAAAGCCCTGTTAGCACATGTAGATTGCTTCCCCTTGTGAAAATGTCTGTTGGCCCTTAGAATGCAAGTCTCACCTACAGGACTGGTGAGAAACAGATGCAGCCCACACCTGTGATCACTTCCATGCACAACACCCATTTCAAAAAGCACTGCCCCTGATGATGCCTGGAACAGCATAGGAGTTGCTGTTATGTCAAATACACCGTCAACCATTGATACTAATTAAGCCGTGTAACACAGCCCTTGGGTTCATTTGTCACCTTCAGAAACACAGGACGTACACAGTTTGACATGCCAACTGTCTAGTTTGTCCTCCAAACAGTCTCAGTCAGACCACTGATTATGTAACTTGTCCAGTAGATGGCTCCTGAATCACCTTGCATTCTGTCAGCCTGACTGGCAACTGTCTGTGCGTCACACTAAAGTATCCCTGTGTCTACATATGTACCACAAATGCGTAAGCAAACCTCCCATTCATCAGGGGGCATTGGGCATGGGCTTCTTCCATGCATACCCAAATACATTGTATAGCATCATCTGCCTTTTAACTGTACCATTTGAGTTACATCCTCTTGGAAATGCAAAATTCATGGCCCATCCCTTATTCTGGGTTGCATATATGCATGAATGACAAAGTGTGACAGTGTCCCAGGGTCATAGGCAGGGATTGGGTACGGGGCTCTCAGCACAACCAGCAACCTCTGATAATGTCCATGAATAATACACAAATGTCAGAACCATGACAGTTCACACACAGCATCACAGTGCGCACAACATAGTGATGGGCCGTGTGTGGTGAATAGCTGCGAGAATAAACAGCACAGAGGCTATGATGTTCCCAGAAGCAGTGGGAAGTGCAGAGGCCAACCTGTGTACAAATGTTGTAATGACACCTGCCGGAACTTGACAATTGAAACATTATCTCACTCAGCACACCAAGGCTGCCCTGTTGACTGTCTCATTACACGTCTTTAGTGGCAGGGTGGGACCATCCACATGTTGGTTCACATGTCCACATCTACTTTACTCACATTGATCAACAAAGGATACTCAGTAGTTACAGGAATAGCTGCCACTGACTCATGATGAGTCCTGGTCCGAACTGTGACAAATTACACCCCAAACAATCTACAGGATCATCATTGGACCACACACATGAACAATACACCTATGCGCAATTGATCACTGGAAATATGTGGACACGTGCTGTCTTGTATGCTGGTCCACCACAGCCACTTGATAGTTGGGGCTCACTTCTATGGCCTCAACTGTGGTGTCATCATACATATGAGATTGACCCTTGTCTGTCTGTGCAAACAACATGGTACCCACTTCCTCAATGCATGTGTATGACTCACTGTGGGATTCATCAACTAGTGCCTAGGAAGCTCTTACCAATACTCTAGGACATAGGATGTAGAAAATGTGGACCATTGACATGAACATGCATCTGCCATCCATCTGGTGCATGCTATGTCACATATTGTGTCTACGTGACCCTAAAACTTGGAAGTATACTTTACGGGTGTTGTTACATGTATGACTAACACATGCCCTTGCTCATTTTCAATTTGACTTGCATCTTAGGATTGGACACATGGACGTCACATTCATACAACCATATGTACAATTATGCTTCATGTGATATACACACACACTTGGTCAACCAACACATTAGTTGTCAAAGCACACACTTTGAGCCAAAGGAATTTAGGTATTGTACATATGTGCGTCACAATGCTATCCTCTCCTTATGACAAACATGAACAATTTGTGCCACACATATATGTAGGCCACACTTATGACCATCTATGACGTCAGCCAACTGTAAAAATACTGTGAAGGGTGTAGTGGATGATGTTCCGCTGCAGTATGATATCACACATGTGAACATACACCATCAACACCATACTGTCTTCAATTAGCCAATCTCTGATGTGTTCCAAATGTAAAATAACCAAAAAACAAGTAAAAATGCCCCAAACCAGTTAATGCACTGTAATTTTGACGTCCCTAGCGGTGTGCGTCATTTTTCGTTTACCAAAGCTGTATTTGCGTCATTTTTTTTGACGCACAGGAGTGAAAATTAGCCTGCATCCAGATATTTGTACAGTCCATGTATCATTATGTGGATGCGGGTTAATATTCACGTCTGTGCGTCAAAGAAAATGACGCAAATACAGTTTTGTGCAACAAAAAATGACGCATAACGCAAAAAAGGCAGGACTTTTCATACAGGAAGTGAAGTAATAGGATATCCTGTTTACAGATCATGTACAGTGGGTGTACTTTCACTTTCACTTTGCAGTCTATGATCCTTCTAGACTGTGTGGCTGTGTAGAGAGTGTTGTCCAGAGATTTTGTGCTGTATTTGTCCTGTGTGCTATCTGTAAAGTCCTTTTGTGAAATAAATATTGTTTGTGTATACTGTAGTACTGTGGTTTGTCTACATTTGTCCATTTATCTTGTGTATTTCTTGTTTGTGGGCGTCTGTTGTGGGTAGTGTTAGTTTGGGGATAGTTGGGCTCTTTTTTGTTTAGGTTTACTTTTTTTTCTGTCTTTTTACCCCTACTTTCACCCTTTTCCCCTTTCTATTTCTTTTACCCCTATTCCTTATCTTCATCTATAAGTATGTCTGGTAGGCCACTTCTTGGCAGGATGGGGGAAGAGGAGTTGGGGGGCTTCATCTGGCTGGTGACACATTTCTTTCCGCTCATGATCCAGGCAGGGGGCAGGGTCATACAGGGGTATCCGACAGAGGCGCGCAGGGTGGGGAAAGGTGCTGCATCACCTGCAGCATGTGTATGCCAGCCAGAGGAGTAACCACCAGCTGAAGCACCAGTGGGCTGACCTCATCACCAGGGAGCAGGATCTCTTGGACCACCTGGGAATCATGATTGGTGGCACTGTTGGTGAGTACGACTATTGTTAATGTGCACGATTAAATGCTCTGTAGTGACATCAGGGGATTAGTGCAATGTCTGCCAGCTAACTTGATGACTGTGTGTAATGCTGGGGAAATATAAGGGGATCATTGATGCACTATGGCAAGGATCACAATTGCTAGCTGTCAGGTAGCACGTGCTCAGCAAACCTACAGGTAACTTTACCATGAAGGAAATTGGTGCGCCCTTTTTGTCAGCACAGCTAACAAAATAGGAGCCAATCATGTCTATATAGGGTACTATTGACAGAGAAGTACAGATGTACCAACATTTAGGCCAACTATGTTGACGCAATTGCTAGACTGACTTTAGAATCACTACATGATGCTGAAAATGAGTGCTGCCTTCACGTCAATTGATAATAGCAAAGTGGCTCAGACATTGGTCTCTTGTTAGTCTGGTGAGTGTGGAAGGAAAGCATTCACAGAAGTACTATGAATGTGTGGGATTGTTGTGTTTCTTGATCTTTTTGGATACATGTCAGTTCATGATTTGAAAACAAGAATTAGTTGAGCCACAATCCAAATATGGATGGCAGTCCAAGTGTATGCACATGGCTTCACATCTCCATGGTTGGTGCAAATCACCATAGCTGGGCCACATCAATTGACTATACTGTAACAACAGGATGGCTTACAGGACTCCCTGCCCCTCCCTCTGTACATTGGGCCTATGTGCAGTATATGTGTCATGGCCACAAGGCATGTTTGACTGGTAATGCAGTCCTCAAGTAACCTGGCGTTGGATGTTTCTCTTGGATGCACATAATGAGACGATTACACTCCATATGTTTTAGTGCTCACCAATTATGGGGCAAGTTTGCAACCACATGATAGATAGGGCCAATGTATGTGTGCAGATATGTGTGTAACTGTCACAGGAGACCCATGCTATGTACAAGGTGGCCGTGAAATATCAGATGCAGTACCATCATGCCTGAATGGCTGCCATTTCCTTATTCAGCCTACACATTGTAAATGATTATGAAATTGTTGCACTTTGCACAGATTTTGAGCACATTTCTTCCTTCCATACCTTACAGGTGGACCAGCACCCTACACTGTGGGAGAGGTGGTGACATTTGAGGACCCGACCACTCCAGTAAGTGTTGATATGTCTGTTATGTGTTGTGTTTGCTGGTTATGGACTCGTGTGAGTTGGACGCATAGCAAGGTGTGATGCTTTGGGCAGGCTTTTCACTTGTTCCATGAGTGGGAATGTAGTTCTCACATGTTTTGAGTTTGCCAATGCGTATCCAATGGTATCATGTAGGGATTGTAGGACATCCCTATAGGTCCCACTGTGAGTACAGGGGATAGCCATGTGTATGACACTTGTATTACCAAGAGTCGCAATTGAAGTCAGCCCCTATTTAGTCAGCCTGTCAGACCCACATTCTCTAAGATTGGTAGAGCTAATAGCTTTCCAATAGACATATGCTTCCCTATTTACCTACGTAAGTTTGAAACAGTAGGTAGAACCTCCTAGCAGCATGTACTTCCACATGTAGTGCATCAAGTCTGTGGAACCTGAGTGTAATGGCCTAGGTGTGCATGCAATTCATGATCATGGGTGTTCTAGCAACTCTGTGTCTGATGTAAGTCAGGCCTCACTGGAAGTATATGTTGTGTACTAAGTTCTGCATTTCCTGACATGTCTGACCCTATGAGTGCTTTAGGGTTTGCTGACTCCTAATTGTAGATAGACCTTACCTGTGGTGTGTCTGTAGAGACAAACATGTGTGGAGTTGCCTATACACTCCTCGGTGTACATGTTGTTGGCAAATTATAGTTGTGTATCCACCGCACCACCCCAAACACGGCCATGGGTTTGTGAATGGGGTACCTAGTACTGATGCTACCAGTATGTTACACATACCTGTGAATAAGTGACGGTTTGGTTGAATACTAGTATACACACTCAGGTTTGGCACTTGGTACCACACTGGAAAGTCCAGTTACAACTTGCAGACCATGTGGCTTTAGTTTTGCTTTCCGTACACTGACATTTGTAGCCCAGCTCTTGCTGGAGGATATACAGCATGATTCTTAGATGATAACTGTCAGAACTCAGATTGCAAGTCAAAGCCAGTTGTTACCCATCTTGTGGGTTATGGATGTGCTTTGTGTGATGTCACCTTTGTTGTCTGGCCTGCCATATACTTCCTCAGGGACATTCAATGCTCTGTATCGTGATATGAGCTGTTACAAGTACAGTAGATGTAATGTCTGATTAACTTGCTGTGCCATTTCACACAATGCAGTTACTAATGTAGCATATCTGCATTTGTCTTCACAGCAGCTAACATGACTCCAGACCAGGTCCGTGAATTTCAGCGCCGGGCCATGCAATACCAGCATATCCTGCAGGTGGAGTCGGGGTTCCGGAGGATGGCCCGGCGATATCGCCATGAACGTGCCTCCGGGGCATGGCGAGCCTTCCCACAGTGTGGGCCTACTTTGCCCACCACAGCCACCACAGAAACAACCACCAATCAGAGCCAGGTGGCCCCACCCACAGCTGCCACTGTTGATCCAACATCTGCTGGACTTCCTGGCCCCAGCATTGCCACCGGTGCAGGACAGCTCACACAGACCTCCTCCACCGGTACCCAGACTGCCACTGCTCAATTGGTTGACCCTGCAGCCTTCAATAGACTTGAACATAAGATGGACAAAGTGCTGCGCAAGGTGAGCCACCTGAGCCGGGACGTTCAGCACATTAAACGGCGGGTCAAGGATATTAAGAGGACCCTCCGGAGGGCCAACCTCTAGACACTTGATTTCATGGACATGATACCCTCCCCTCCCTCCTCTTTCCTTGTTCTTATAGTTAGTGGGCTTAGGGGGCTTAGTGTTAGGTTAGTATAGGCTGTTAGTTTAGTTAGTGTTAGTGGGTGTGGGGCGGGGTGGGGGGTCCTGCTTGTTTCATTTTTGACTTATTACATGTGTGGGTGGGTGGGGGTCTATGTTGGGGTTCTTGTGTGTGTAACCCCCCCCAAAAAAATATATATATATATTTGTTTAGGATAGTATAGTATGTGTTTAGGTTAGTATGTGTTGTCCTCAATGTGTCCCGTCTCATAAGGGGGGTGGGGGGTAGATGTTTAGAATGTTTCGTTACATGTGATTAGTAAGTTTAGCTTAGGTTAGTTAGGGACAGTTGTGGGTAATGAGTAGTCAGGGTAGATTAGGGTAGGTAAGATTTTTCCTTCAGTTTCCTCATCTATGGTTAGCTTTTAATAAATATTTGGTTACCCCTTAATAGTATGTGTTGAATGGTACTTGATCGTGGGTTTGGATTCAGTGTACATCAATTTTGTACTATAACATCTGTGTCCTATGCTGCTAACAAATCCCAACTGAGCTGTACGAATGGCAGCTAGCCCAGAGCTACCTTGCAAAGTGTCTACCCTTTGTTGCAACCCCCAATCACAGTTAAAATGGATCCCAATGTGTTTCTGTTGATAAGTGTGTTTTCAAAGTCACTAACAGTGCTTCCAGACTTGATATTGGGGAAACAGTTTTAGGTCTGACTGCAGTGTGATGATCATGCACACCCTTATAAGATGAGTTCTCATTGGCAATCTTGTATTCTTGTCTTCATGACCCTCATACATCATTTGTGACACAGTTCGGCATGATTACCTATTTGTATGTTAACTCAGACACCTTCATTTGTGCAGTTTTTTTTGTATTTACTTAGATTAGTGTGGCATGTTTATGTGTTATTTTTGAATGGTGCAAACATTTTGTGGCCACTATTTGATGACTTAGTTATCCCCTCAGGAAGCATTCTTCTGTCCTACACAGCATGGTGGTGTATGGTTTCTCACTTCATCAGATTATTCCCTCAGGATGGGCAGAGTATGATGCAATCATGGTCACTGTGCAGATTTCTCTAACTACATAATATCAGGACAGTTGTATTGACAAGCTACGTAATTTGACAGTAGGCACATTTCAGTTATCTACTGCACAGTTGATATGTCACATTACCCAGAGACAGATTTGTTGTGTAAGTGCTATTTATTGAAAAGTGCTGTAGTGCTATATGTACATTATCCATGATTGTGAATCCATTATAGTGATATCTTCCATTGTGATCCAACACAAGGGTTTACCAAAATACTTTTGTCATGCTGGGGTTGCTGTTTCAGACAGTGCAGAGGGACAGACTGAGCCAATGAGTAGGAGAGAGACAATCACTGGGCTGGGTGACAAGATATACAGTGGTTAGCAGAACAGTGCTTGAGTACAGTTGTTGTAAGACTGTCAAGTTTCAAAACGCAGGACTTTGGTAATAGTTGGCTATGTGGCAGGGACTAGTGCTTCCGGGTACTTTTCCTTGTGAATGTGATCTGTTCCATGTCTTCTTCTGATGTGTGTGTTGCCTGCTTTGTCCTTGTTGTTGTTGGTTGTGAAGGGGCAACACACACCTCAGTGTTAGAAGACGTGGAGTCAGACATCCCGGTCGCTGCTCCCTGTGAAGGTCTTAAGGGCAGTACTGCTGCAAGGAGGGCCTGCTGGTTCTTGAGAATAGCAGCCACATCACGGTGGTAGGCAGCCAGGTCGGCCCTGAGGGGTTCAATGTTGCATTCGTGCACGCGTTGACAAGATTGCTGTTGTAGGTGTTGGGTCAACTGTATTACAGCTGTGCTGATTTCCTTCTGGGTTTTCTGCAGTTCCTGCAAGATAGATGTTAGGGCTTGCATAGCTGCAGCCTGATCTGCAAATGGCATCATGCACGAACGCACCCCTTCTAGGCTGGCTGCCATATTTTGCATCCCCACCCGCACCTCCTTGGCCAGCTCCTGCTGTACTCCAACTACAGTTCTCTCAAAGCTGGTGCCAGTGTCGTCTGAGTCCTCAGCTGTTTTGGAGCTGGCAGGTCTTACAATTGGGGTGTTGGGTGCTCTGTGATGGCTGCTTGTTCTGTGCTCCTCCTTGTGACAGAAGGTGGGATCTGTGGGGTTTCAAGGACCTTTTGGATAGTCTCCTGGGGAATGTTTGTCAGCTCGTCATCCATGTCATCAGGGAAATATAGGACAGGCATATCGGCATGAGATCCATCTTCCTCTGCAATGAAACAGGGTACAATTAGTGTGTCTGTGTTGTGGCAATTTTGTTGTGACGTGCCTGCCTTTTGATGAATTCACTTTATGATCTTGTTTTGTGTTAATATCTCCAGTCCTTCAGATGGGCATTGTTTCAGGCCTATGGCCCACCTGTGTGTCACATGTATGTTATTGAGTTGTCAGCCTCATCGCCTCTAGGTGTTGATTTATGCCAAACAGAGAATTGCCACCTTCTTTTCCTACTCGACCCTCCATGTACATCCATTCTCATGGTGAGACCTTTCACTGGCTGTGGGTGTTCTGATGGCCCTGGCAGCACACTTAACAATCTGGACCTGCCCCAATCCCTGATCGTTCACATCGACTTAAATGTAATTGACAAGTGGTATATCCTATGCATGGCAATGTTATGATCCGATATGGATGTTGACATTGGTAATGTGTCCTGCTGATGTTGGGTAATGTGTGTTACATTGGATTGCCCTGATAGTCGTATCAGTGTCCTATTTCCTCCTCTGACTGTGCAGGTGTATTTCAGTGACCAGTTACATGTGTCCCCTCCTCAATGCTGTTGTCTAAGCAGTATGACATTTGGGATGTTGCCTTGTTACCCAGGCACAGGATGGACCCTGACATATGCAGCATGGGTGTGTCCTTGGTGCTGTGTCACTCCTATTGTTGTTTACTTTGCCTGATGTATGTGACAACTATGGGCATTGACATTTGAGAGTACTGGGGCCTTTGTCTTGTTTCTGGGGATTGTTGCAGATGTCATCCTCACCCCCTAATTTAGGTGTGCATGATCCATGGGGAGGTTACTGCCATTGGCTACTTGAGCTGCACACAGATCAGAGGTGGTAGTGGCAACTGTTGTCGCAGTTACATTGCAGTTGTCGGTTTGGCTAGAGGATTGCTAATATGGCCCTAGTTAATGTAGGGGGTATGTTGGCTGACGAGTGACAGGATGTAAGTTTGACGTAGTGGCCTTCCCTCCTGTCGTGGCTTTCCCTTTGCTCCATCGTTGGCATGACAGCATGCCCCCATGGGACTGTTGTTGGTGTAGTGTAATGGTGTGTCCCAGCTTCTGTCTGTGCAGGCCATGCCCCAATGCCGTGCCCCTTTACCCATGCCACTCCATGTATATGATGACTTCCATGCTTTTTGTGGTCGGTATCCCCCCCGCTTGCAGTTAACATTTGTGCATTTTAATTCCCCATGCAACTTACCCTGCATGTGCGTTGTCTCCTGGTAGTCTGCTCTGTCCTGTCCTTGAATCCCTGTGACGATCTCCTCAGGGATGACGGCTGCGACCATCTCCTCCATGTGGTCCAGGGCCTCCTGGTGTGCTGGACTCCCCCCCTCCAGTCTGCAGTGCTGCCTTACTGTTCCTGGCCATCTTTTCCTTGGTCCTGCGTTTGCAGTCATGCCAGCGTTTCTTACACTCGATGACAGTTCTGCGTACTTCAGCCACACTGTTAATCTTGTCGACATTTTGTTGCCATATAGCCTCTCTCCTACTGATTGGCAACTTTGATGTGACAAACAGTTGGTGCTGGTGTTCCATCACCTCTTTAACCAGAATTTCCTGCTCCTCTGCACTAAAGCGACACTTTCTTTTCTTCTTAAAAGTGTCCTGGTTGTTGTGTGGGTCCTCCTGGCTGGTTCCTGGTCTGCTGTCATCTGCCTGGGGTCTGTAGTGGCATCTGGGATCCATTTTGGCTCTCCTCTGGTGAAATGGCTGTGTTCTCTGTGTTTTTCGATGCAATTGCGTAAAAAAAAAACGCTGCATATCCGGTTTGCGGTGTCGTAAATCGACCCACAGTCATTTCCGCTGCATTAACGTGGTTTTCCTTTACGACTTGACGCTGCGGTGTGCATCAAAAATAATGACTCCCACCTGTTGTTTGCGCCACCGTGCGTCAAAGTATAAATATGACGCCCGCACAGGCACACCAAAATGGCGTTAGCCGGAGGTAATATTTTTGACGCAAAACTGCACCGGTGCAGTTTTGCGTCAAAAAGTATAAATATGGGCCCATGTCTTTTAACCCTGAGTATGATTCTCGTGTGCAGGATTAGGTAGCATGTACCCTGGTGGCGTCCTTAGAGGATGCCCACCAAGATACCAGTTTTCCATTGCCTTGGCATACGCCCACAGGAAGCTGTCACTTCAGGAGGGACTACCCACTGGGAGCAGTAGCCCATTGGCCACTTTCCCTCACACCATTAACGCCCCCTAAACCACGATTTAAGGGGTTCCCCTGGCACCAGAACCTCAGTTCTGACTTTGAATCTGAGAAGAGGCACAAAGAAGATGGCGTTACCAACAACAGGACTTGGAACTTAAGACACTTAAGTACCCTGAGGAGACTATGTACTGATACTGTGTGATTGATATGTGCCTGAGTGAAAACTTGTTACTCCCAGCAAGAGGGACTCCAGTGGAGCCAGAAAGGAAAGCTGTCTTGCCTGACTGTTGGTACCAGGGCCCCTCTTGAGTGAGCCTAAAGGAAGTTAGTGATCTGGACCCCGAGAGTATTTCGAGCCGCTGCCCCCTTCTGGATGACCTTTATCCAACTAAGTATCCGTCGACTACTTGTGCCGCTGCCATGGGGTGTTTGTTGCCAACACGGCAACCAACAGCTTCTTGGACATCACTGACTCCAGAGCAGTTATCAACATAGTGATCGATGTCAGTAAAAGCCTTAGTCCTGAGAGCCTGCACCCTGAAGGAGGAGACTTTGAGAGGGGCATCGAAGCATATGTGGCACGACCAGTCCTGTGATTGACAGCTGTAAGGCCACCCCTGCACCCAGAGCCGCCTGACGTGGTGGCGAAGTTCCAGCTGTGGAATCCAGGTCCTGGGACCCTAAAGGCCTCTACTCTTCGAGGGTAGAGTATGAGTCCACCCTGAAGTGTGCTTTTGTCAAGTGCTGCAACTTAGACAACTCCCGCAGATCCTGTCAGCTCCAAGGACAGCCAGAGTACCTCTGTGCATGGACTCCCGGGGCAATGTAAGTAGAAACTGACTAATGAGGCCTGGTCTAGAGACCCTCAAGACCTTAACTCCAAGTGGGTACCCCAGAGCTCACCCCACAAGTGACCAATTGCACTTTACGGTTTCCCCTTTGACTTCGATGGTAGTCGTTTGAACATTAAAAGTGCTCTATTTTTCAATGTTTTAAAAATTCACAACCCCGGTTGCATGTAAGATACAAAGTTAATTTTGGTATCTAAGTTAAGATAAAAATCTTCTTTATTTTTCTAAATTTGTGCTGGATGTTTTTCGAGTCGTGTCATTTACTAATCGGCCCTGTGGGTATTGTGAAATGCTTTACACATGTTCCTCTATGTAGCCTGACTCCTCTTTGCCACTCTACCAGGACTGAGCTATGGTTTACTGTTGTGAATCCGAGGTCCACTTCTGGGCAATGTACTAGTATTACATGGTAAGACTACCCAGTTCTACCACATAATAATGCCACCTTACTATATTGGTGATTCAGCTGTGCAGATCTTGAACATGTGCTTCACTTCACAACTTAGAGTTACTTTAGGGTTACTGCCAAAAGAGAGGACCTTATGGAGGCCCTTGCCCTCGCCTTATTTGAGAAAAACAGAGCTGGGGAAGAGACTTCCTCCTCAGAAGAAGAAACTATAGACCTGAGAGGAGAAGCCCTGGCCCAGTAAATGAAGGGTAAAGAAGTGAGGACCATGATTCTCCACCCTTCCCCAGTCCACCTTCACCAGTGGGAAATTGCCAGAGTCACTCTAATAGCACCCCCACTGGAAGAATGGGTAGGACTCTTGAGGACAGTCATCAGTAACTCTCTCTAGAGGAGAGGAGGCTTGAGCTCGAAGAGAGAAGACTAGCCTTGGAGGAGAGAATGACTAGACTGGGACTAGGCCCCAAGGATGGAGGCAGAAAAATAATTAGGGAAAGTGAGGGTTCTTGTGACCCTAAGGTCCTCAAAGGGATTGTCCCAATGTAAAGTGCAGGAGATTACATTAATAAATGGTTTGTAGCCTTTGAGAGGTTTTGCAGAATGAACAAGATACATCCACGACACTGGGGCTCTCTATTTTGGAAGTTATTCCCAGCTAAGGGCAGGGGTAGACTTCTGACCTTTTCTAGGGAAGTGCCCACATGAAGGAGATCCTCATAGAAGGGTTTGGATGCATAACAGAGGAGTACAGAGTCAAGTTTAGGGATACGCAAAAACGTTCTGACCAAACTTGAGTAGACTTCTCAGTCAAGGCACTAGAAGGCTAGATCAAAGGCAATAAGGCAGATACCTATGAAGGGTTGTATAATCTTTTGATGAAGGAGCACACTTTGACCAATTGTTATACTGAGAAATTGCAACAGCATTTAGTAGTTTCTGAGTTGTCTTCTCCCAGAGAGCTGGGGAAGATAGTTGACAAATGGGTCAGGACCAGGGTTACCCAGAACAAGGCCCATAGTAGAGGTGACGCCAAGAAGGGTGCTCAGACTTCTCAACAGGTAAAGGGGAATAGCACTGACAAGGGTAAAAAGAAAGAGTCTTCTCCAGGCCCCGAAAAAAACTCTAAAAAACATGAGCCCCAAGACTCTTCCTAGTCTAAAGGAGAGGGGTATCAGGGAAAACACTGGGGTCCCAAGAAGGATGAGTCGTGCTTTGACTGTCAGCAGCCACAGCACAAGAGATTAGATGCAGTTTGCCCCAAGAAGTCGCCCACAGAGGGGCTGTTCAAGTATGTTGTTAGAATTGGGATAGGGATAGAAGTGTACTCTGGAGAGGCCAGAGGTCACACTGAAGCTACTTTGGTTTCCCTGGGAGTGGTGGGCAATGAACCCTCAGCAGTCTTACCTCCAAGCTTAGAAGGGTACAGGCAAAGGTCAAGAATCAATGGGACTGAGGTAGAGGCTCTAAGGGATTCAGTTGCCAGTGTCACCATAGTGACAGCCAAACTGATTTCCCGAGACCAAATGATCCCTGGTACCAGTCACCTGATTACCAACACTGACAACAAGACCAAGCTTCATCCAATAGCTTTGTTGAACTTAGAATTGGGAGGGGTTACTGGCCCAAAGAAGGTAGTTGTGTCTCCTAGTACACCAGTAGAGTGTCTGTTAATAAATGATCTAGTAATGTCTGCATGGGCAGAAGTAGAAAAGAGTGCTCAAGCAGAGATGCTGGGTCTCCCCGGGTTGGTGTGTGGGATAACTAGGGCATTTGCTGCACAACAGGGTAAAGGTAAAGAGTTAGAGCCTGAAACTATGGGCAACAACTTTAAGAGCAAGAGAAAAAGCAGGAGGACTGCTGACGCAGCCTCTAAGTCTAAAAAGGTTCAGGAGGAGAACTCATACCAGGACGAGGCCCTGCTGCCTGAGGAGGGAACTGCATCTGAAGAAGTCAGGCCTGACCTGGCAGTACTTCTCAGTGCATGGGGACCCTCCAGAGAGGAAGTTTGCTGTGAGCAAAGGAGGTGCCCTACTCTGGAGAGCCTCTGGCAAAGAGCTGCCAGACAAGAAAAGGGAGAGGTCAGTGGCACTCACAGGGTTTATTGAGAGGATGGCTTGCTGTACACAGAGGTCAGGGACCCCAAACCAGGGGCGGCCAGGAGAGTGGTGGTCCAATAAGTGTACAGGGAGTTCATCACAACTTTAGCTCATGACATCCCCTTGCTTGGCATCTGGGACAGTCTAAGACTTGGGATTGGTTAGTGGCCCACTTGTATTGGCCCCGTATGTCTGAGAAAGTAAAGACGTTTTGTCACTTCTGTGTCACTTTTCAGGCCAGTGGCAAGACAGGTACATAACCAAAGGCTTCCTTACTCCCACTACCTGTGGCTGGGACTCCCTTTCAGAGGGTAGGGGTAGACAAAGTTGGTCCCCTTGATCCACCTACTGCATCTGGGAACATATTTATCCTAGTAGTAGTGGACCACGCTACTAGATACCCATAGGCAACCCCTCTTAGGAATGCAGCTGCTCCTGCAGTAGCAAAGGCCCTCCGTGGTATCTTTGCCAGTGTGGGGTTTCATAAGGAAGTGTTCTCTGATAGAGGGACACATTTCATGTCATAGCTGAAGGCTATGTGGGATCATTGTGGTGTGACTTATACGTTCACTGCCCCATCACCCCCAGACTAATGGGTTGGTCGAGAGATTCAACAAGACCATTAAGGGCATGTTCATGGGACTCACAGACAAACTCAGAAGGAGATGGGATGTCCTACTGCCATGCCTCTTGTGTGCATACAGGGAGATTCCTCAGAAGGGAGTTAAATTCAGCCTTTTTGAACTTCGGTTTGGATACCTTGTGAGGGGCCTAATAGTCTAGTGAGGGAAGAATGGAAGAAGCCTCTCAAACAGCCCAAACAAGACACAGTGGACTATGTGCTTGGCCTTCGCTCACACATGGCTGAGTACATGAAAAAGGCAAACAAGAATTTGCAGGCCAGCCAGGAGCTTCTCAAGTACTGGTATGACCAGAAGGCAGCCTTCGTTGTGTATCAACCTGGTCAACTGGTGTGAGTGTTGGAGCCTGTGGCTCCCAGGGCCCTCCAGGACAAGTGGACTGGACCTTACCCAATTGTGGAAAGGAAAGGGAGGTCACCTATTTGGTTGCCCTAGGCACCCGAGGAATCCTCATAGAGTGATTCATGTAAATTACCTAAAACCACACCAGAACAGGGCTGACATAACCATGATAATGGTCACAGATGGAGGACAGCAGGATGAGAGTGAACCTCTCCCGGATCTCCTGTCAACCAGTCCTAAAGATGATACAGGGAGGGTGCTGAGCCTTCTGACACACTCACTGCATAGCAGCAGGCTGACTGCTGGAAGGTGCTCAGTCATTTTGCAGGGCTCTTTTCTTTCTCCCTGAGTCAGACAACTTGGTGTACCCATGATGTTGACACCGGTCACAGCTTCCCTGTCAAAAGTAAACTCCATAGACTGTCTGATCAAAGTCAAAGAATGCATCAAGACTGAAGTCAGGAAGATGCCTGACCTAGGGGCGATTGAACCTTCTGACAGTCCCTGGGCCAGCCCAGTGGCGCCGTTCCCCAAACCTCACTCAAAGGGTGTGAAACCTGAGATGAGATTTTGTGTGGACTATAGAGGATTGAACGAGGTCACTAAGTGGCAGATTTAAGAAAAGTGGAGCTGCATCCATTGCAGATCGACTTTTCTTGCACCCCTTAGTGCCCTCCTAACACCAGCATGTGTGCGCCATACTAAAGATAAGGCGCACCATGGTGGTAGTTAGGGAACTAGCATCAACATTTTTGATGATAGTTTGGCGCTTTGCAGGATTAGCATCAAAAATGTTGACGCTAATCCTGCAAGGCACATTGAGGCCCATTATAAATAATGGTGTGCCTCCTTATAACGCCTGCTCTGTGCCCCCCTAATGAGAGAACACCCCCCTGCATACATTGTACCTGGTGCAGGCATAATGTGGTGCAAGGGATTACAAAGTGGTGCAATGTATGCATTGCACCACTTTGTAAATCTGGCATGGCAATTTTGGCCTCATTGGGCCACTTTAGCGTTAAAAAAAAAATGACACTGATGTGGCGCAAGGAGGTGCTGGGCCCTCTTAAATCTGAGCCTAAGATGGATGCACACCTCATACCCAGAACAGTTCAGCTTATTGATAACCTAGGAACAGCCAAGTTTCTCAATATCTTTGATTTGACACCAGGGTGTTGGCAAGTTGACCTGACCCAGGGAGCCCGTACCGATCTGCATTCTCTACCCCAGAGAGCCACTTTCAGTTTAAGGTGATGCCTTTTGGATTAAAGAATGCACCTGCCACTTTTCAAAGGCTGGTGAATAGAGCTCTGCAGAGTTCTGTCAGGTTTGGAAAACTTCAGTGCAACATAACTGGATGATATAGCTGCCTTTAGCTCCACCTGGGAGGATCGCCTGGCCCCCCTGAGAGACATTTTGCAGGTCCTCCAGCAGACAGGCCCCACTATCAAGGTCTCTAAGTGCCAGATAGGGCAGAAGACTGTAGTTTACTTAGGCCATCTAGTAGGTGGAGGCCAAGTGAAACCTCTTCAAGCCAAAATCCAGACCATTCTGGATTGGGAGCCTCCCAAGGCAGAGACCAAAGTCAGGCATATCTTGTCCTCACAGGGTACTATAGGAGGTTTGTGAAAGGGTATTGTACCATTGTGGCCCCTCTCGCCGAATTAACTTAGAAGAAACAGCTAAGGAAGGTCATCCGAACAGAAGCTTGTCAGAAGGCCTTTGATACCTGGAAGGCAGCCATGAGCTCAGTATCTCTACTTAAAGCACCAGACTTTGGGAAACAGTTCAATGTCAAGACAGACACTTCTGAACATAGGATTGGGGTCACAAACCAATGGTGAGGGTCAGGATCAGCCAGTAGCTTATATTAGAAGGTAACTTCTCTCCAGAGAACAGCGTTGGAGTGCCATCGAGAGGGCAGCCTTTGCTGTGATTTGGTCCCTGAAGAAGCTGAGGACCTACCTGTTTGGGGCTCACTTCAAAGCTTCCACGCATGCATACATCCATTCACACACACATCTGCACACACTTTCAAACATACAAGCAGACATGCATTCACATAAAAACATACATGCACTCACACCTCTATACATGCACACACATTCAACACGCAACACACACCCGCATCCACGCACACACAAACATTCACACACCCCCACACAACACCCCCCACCCGCCTCCCCTGTTGGAGACCCGGCTTACCTGTATTCAGGGGGTCCTCCGTCAGGAGACTGGACAGGGTGCTGCTACCGTCAGCAGAACACTACCAGGCCGTATTATTTCTCATAATATGGCTGGTGGCGGTCTATTGGCAAGGCACTGCTGGTGGCAGCAGCGCCACCTTACTGACATCTGTCGGCATGGCCACAGCCAGATTTCCGCCCTTCTTGTGGCGGAAATCCGGCTGTGGTCATAGTACGGCGGACAGCAGGTACCCGCGGCGACAATCTTTTGGCGGCTGTTGCCGCAGCGGTAGGCGGTTTTTAGCACCATTGTCAAAATGAGGGCCTACGTTTTACGTTTTAAGGGCCTTGGGAACCCCCCCAACAGACATGTCACAGGGGTGCAGGATCGACCGCAGCATCACTTCAATAATGCAAGCCACTACCCCATCCTCCAGGAATGGGCATGCCCATACCATGTGGAAAATCTCTGCTCCTCTTGGCCGCATTGTGGGCAGGCCGCTTTATGGGCCCCAAATTGTCTAATAATACATCCCGGGGTTAGATAGGCCCTAGGTAAGTAATAAAAGCTTATCAATTTGAATTGTGCATAATGGGACACAGTATAGGTGTAAGGATTTTGGCCCAGTATTTTCAGCAATCAGGTGTGAGATATCACTTTCCCATTGTTCCCACAGTGTATCGAATAGTGTGGTGAGGTCATTTCTTATAGCTCGGTAGAGGCAAGTTACCGCTTTAAAGTGGCCAGATATGTGGAACATTGTATTTGGCATCCCCTGTCCCCTGCCCCCGTGATGTCGCTGTGTCACTGTCACCATCTGATACAGTAGGAATGGGCCCCTCAGTACCTCAAAGGTAGTAGAAAAGTCTTCAAATGATAGTAGTTCCCCATCTCTGTATAGGTCACAACGCAGTTCATGCTGTACATGGACCATTCTGTTATGGTCTGTAAGGCAGTACTCTATGCTATGTTCTCTAAGCCAGTGGTTCCAAACCTGTGGTCCAGGGACCCCTGGGGGTCCATTAAGCCTCTCCAGGCGGTCCGCGCCTACTTAGAAAATGAAATAATATTAACAAATGAATAAAGTGTTGTAGGAGGCTGGTTTGGCTTATAGTGGTTACCTTGTGCTACTTACACCTTGTGCCAGGCCAAGTTATCCCTTAGTAGTAGATTAGAGGTGTTCTAGCAGTTTAGGCTGATAGAGGTAGCTATAGCAGAGCATCTTAGGCTGAGCTAGGAGACATGCAAAGCTCCTACTATACCACTTATATCACTTAGCACTATATCATAAGAAAACACAATACTCGGAGTTATTAAAAATAAAGGTACTTTATTTTAGAGACAATGGGGCTCATTCGGGGCCGGGGATGCGGGAGCACCGCCAACAGGCTGGCGGTGCCCCGCAGGGCATTCTGACCGCGGCAGTTTGGCCGCGGTCACACCAGGAAAACCGGCGGTCTCCCGCCGGTTTTCCGCTGCCCTGGGAATCCCCCATGGCGGCGCAGCTTGCTGCGCCGCCATGGGGGATTCCGACCCCCTCACCGCCATCCTGTTCCTGGCGGTTCCGACCGCCAGGAACAGGATGGCGGTGAGGGGTGTCGTGGGGCCCCTGGGGGCCCCTGCAGTGCCCATGCCAATGGCATGGGCACTGCAGGGGCCCCCGTAAGAGGGCCCCACTTTGAATTCCAGTGTCTGCTTTGCAGACACTGGAATTCGCGACGGGTGCCACTGCACCCGTCGCACATCCTCCACTCCGCCGGCTCCATTCGGAGCCAGCTGCCTCGTGGGGAGGGGTTTCCCGCTGGGCTGGCGGGCGGCCTTCTGGCGGTCGCCCGCCAGCCCAGCAGGAAAGCTGGATTGGCCTCCGCGGTCTTTCGACCGCGGAGCGGCCATATGGCGGCTCCCTCCAGGCGGGCGGCTCCCGCCGCCCGTCGGGGTCAGAATGACCCCCAATATGCCAAAAGTATCTCAGAGGATATACTCCCTTAGGAGGTAATTAATATACACAAAATACACACACACAAACCGAATCAGGTAAGTAAACAGTTAGAAAGGTAGTGCAAACACTGTAGAACACAATAGAATGCAATAGGAGACAATAGGCCTACGGGCAACACAAACCATATACTCCAAAAGTGGAATGCGAACCACAAATGGACACAAGGCCTAGTGTAGTGTGTAGAGGGTCTCTGGGAGTGTAAGAAAATACTAAGGGTGTCCAAGATACCCCACCCCAAGACCCTGAAAAGTAGGATTAAAGTTAACCTACTACCCCAGAAAGACAGTAAAGTCGAGCTAGGGGATTCTGCAAGGACAACAACGGACTGCAAAGCACTGAAGACGGATTCCTGGACCTGAGGACGTGTAAAGGGAGGGGGACCAAGTCCAAAAGTCACACAAGTGTCCGGGGGGGTCATGCGCCCACTGAACTTCGGATGAAGGTGCAAAAGGGCTGCCTCCGGGTGGAAGAGCTGAAGATTCTGCAACAACGGAAGGTGCCAGGAACTTCTTTGGTCAGAAGATGTCCCACGGCGTGCTGGAGGATGCAGAGTTGTTTCTACGCAGAAAGACCGCAAACCAGCCTTGCTAGCTGCAAGAGTTGCGGTTGAGGATTTTGGGTACTGCCAGGGCCCAGGAAGGACCAGGAGGTCGCCCCTTGGAGGAGGAGACATAGGGGGTGCTCACCAACACAGAGAGCCCATGCAGAAGCAGGCAGCACCCGCAGAAGCACCTGAACAGGCACTTAGAAGATCTGAGGACGACAGTCGACTCGAAGCAACAAAGGAGGGTTCCACGACGTCGGAGTCCAACTCAGCGAGTTGGGCAATGCAGGACAGAGTGCGGGAGACCTGGACTAGGCTGTGCACAAAAGAAGTCTTGCAAAAGTGCACAGAAGCCCGAGTAGCTGCAGTTCACGGAGTACACAAGATTACTGTCTGGCGTGGGGAGGCAAGGACTTATCTCCACCAAATTTGGACAGAAGGGCCACTGGACTGTCAGAGACACTTGGACCCAGCTCCTGTGTTCCAGGGACCACCCTCGTCAGGATCAGAGGGGACCCAGAGGACCAGTGATGCAGAAGTTTGGTGCCTGCGTTGGCAGGGGGAAGATTCCGTCGACCCACAGGAGATTTCTTCTTGGCTTCCAGTGCAGGGTGAAGGCAGACAGCCCTCAGAGCATGAACCACCAGGAAACAGTTGAGAAAGCCAGCAGGATGAGGCACTACAATGTTGCTGGTAGTCTTCTTGCTACTTTGTTGCGGTTGTGCAGCCGTCCTAGAGCAGTCAGCGGTCGATCCTTGGCAGAAGTCGAAGAGGGAAGTGCAGAGTAACTCTGGTGAGCTCTTGCATGTGTTATCTGGTTAGATACCCACAGGAGAGACCCTAAATAGCCCTCAGAGCAGGATTGGCTACAGAGAAAGGTAAGCACCTATCAGGAGGGGTCTCTGACGTCACCTGCTGGCACTGGCCACTCAGAGCTGTCCATTGTGCCCTCACAACTCTGCATCCAAGATGGCAGAGGTCTGGGACACACTGGAGGAGCTCTGGGCACCTCCCCTGGGAGGTGCTAGTCAGGGGAATGGTCACTCTCCTTTCCTTTGTCCAGGTTTGTGCCAGAGCAGGGCTGGGGGGATCCCTGAACCAGTGTAGACTGGCTTATGCAAGGAGGGCACCATCTGTGCCCTTCAAAGCATTTCCAGAGGCCAGGAGAGGCTACTCCTCCCAGGCCCTTCACACCTATTTCCAAAGGGAGAGGGGGTAACACCCTCTCTCAGAGGAAATCCTTTGTTCTGCCTTCCTGGGACCAGGGTGCCCAGACCCCAGGGGGCAGAAACCTGTCTGAGGGGTTGGTAGCAGGTGTAGTTGCAGAGGAGACCCCGGAAAGTTAGTTTGGCAGTACCCAGGCTCTATGCTGGAGACCCGGGATGCATGGAATTGTCCCCCCAATACCAGAATGGTATTGGGGTGACAATGCCATGATCCTAGACATGTTACATGGCCATGTTCGGAGTTACCATGGTGACGCTACATATAGGTATTGACCTATATGTAGTGCACGCGTGTAATGGTGTCCCCGCACTCACAAAGTCTGGTAAAATTGCCCTGAACAATGTGGGGGCACCTTGGTTAGTGCCAGGGAGGCCACACACTAAAGAACTTTGTACCTAATCTTCACTTAGTGAGGGTTGGACATATAGGTGACTTATAAGTTACTTAAGTGCATTGAAAAATGGCTGTGAAATAACGTGGACGCTATTTCACCCAGGCTGCAGTGGCAGTCCTGTGTAAGAATTGTCTGAGCTCCCTATGGGTGGCAAAAGAAATGCTGCAGCACATAGGGATCTCCTGGAACCCCAATATCCTGGGTACCTAGGTACTATATACTAGGGAATTATAAGGGTGTTCCAGTGGGCCAGTCAGAATTGGTAAAATTAGTCACTAGCCTGCAGTGACAATTTTTAAAGCAGAGAGAGCATAAACACTGAGGTTCTGGTTAGCAGAGCCTCAGTGATACAGTTAGGCACCACACAGGGAACACATACAGGGCATACTTTATGAGCACTGGGGTCCTGGCTAGCAGGATCCCAGTGACACATAGGCAAAAACAAACATACATACAGTAAAAATGGGGGTAACATGCCAGGCAAGATGGTACTTTCCTACAAGTGTATATAAATAAAAAAGCTAAATGTTCAAACTGAAAATGTATTTTAAAACATACTGTAAATGTGAAGGAATTGGAAATTGGAGGATAAAAATTGAATTAGCATCCTTAAATTGATTTGTGGGAGCAGCGCAGGTGTATCAAACAGAATATCGTATGTGTGATGGGTGGCCTCGCTTCAATTTAGAAAAGCTCCAACCTTTCTATTAAATTAAAATTTAGATTTTTTTTATTTACATGTATTAGTAAATTTGAAAAATGTGTATTATTTGTGTATGTTTTTTGATGAATGCTTTTTTCTGTATTTTTTGTGTATAGTTTTGCGGTACAAATCATCAACAATGCTTAGACCGGGGTTCCTGGCTTTCAGTAATGACTCAGTGGGGGGTCCCAAGATTCCAATAATGATTTGGTGGGGGTCCCCGGGTTCCAGTAATGATTAAGTGGCGGTTTCCCAGAAGTCAAAGGGTTGGAAATTTTGCTCTAGGCCTATCACTACTGTCTGGGTGCCTTTGAGGGTCTGTCTCCAGCAGTGACGGATGAATCCCAGTTCATTACTGCTGTCCTCCAGAGGGCACCTGGAATCTAGGAGGACACGGTAAAGGGCCCAGAGAGTTAGCATTGTCCTCGTCACATGGACCCTGCGTTGCCCCCTGAAAAAAAGCCACTGGGCAAACCACTGGAGCTGAGCTGGCAGGTAGTACGCCTCCATGTCTGGAGTTGCCCACCCTTCGTTTGCTGTTGAATGCTGTAGTTTGGTCAGCGCCACTCTACATCTACCTGTGTCCAATCTGAGCTTGGTTAGCAAGGAATACAATTTCCTAAAGACTTTTTTAGGCAAGATGATAGGCGATGTTGAAAAGAAATACAATAATCTGATAAGGGCAATCATCTTAGCGATTGCAATTCGACCCGCCAATGACCAAGATAGGGTCTTCCAGAAGTCCACACTGGTCCTCAGATTCCTCATTGCAGTCCCAATATTGCCCTCTAGTCGGTCTGTGGGAGCACAGTATATTTGAACCCCACAGTATTGTAGGCATGCTCCCTCCCAGTGAAGGCCCCACAGGTTCTGTGTTTGGGGAGCCATCCTGTAACAGGGAAAAGGCTGGACTTTTGCCAGTTAATGTAAAAGCCTGATGCACCTCCAAAGAGCTCAAAGAGGGAATCTCGCTGGGCAGTTCAGTGTCTGAATTCCGAAGGAATAGTAACATATCATCCACGGTAATGGCTGAGTGGTGTGTTGTACTCCGTATTGCCAAACCCTCATATGCTATGCCATGCCAGATCGTGCCCTACTGGCCAGTGTATATAACGCATTGGTGAGCAATAATGGGAAGAGAGGGTAACCTTGCTGGTGCTTCGTCTCACTTCATATGGCTCTACTATCTGTATCCCCGTTGAAACTCAGGCTGTGGAGTTGAGTACAAGAGTTTGACCGTTTTACTGAATCCCTCTCCTGGGCCCATCTTGGCCAACACCTGGTATAAGAACTCACACCAGAGGCTATCAAAGGCCTTCTCAATGTCAATTTCTATAATCATCACATTGTTCTTATCCGTGGGATCAGCATCAAGGATCTCACACAGTCAACAGATATTACAAGCTGTATTGCGCTCAGTTATAAAGCTGGTTTGATCTTCATGGATCAGGGCAGTCATCTGTGGGAGGAGTTGTGTCGAGTATACTACTTAAAATTTTACATTTTTGTTGAGCATAAATGAAGGGTGGTATGCTCGTACATCCTGTGGTGGGTGCCCCGGTTTTAATAGGGGGCTCACTGTGGCTTCACTAAAGTTATAGGTTAAATATCCCATTTCCCAGTCTTCTGCCTAGAGCTCCACTAGTCTGGGGGCCAGGTCATCAATGTGTGCTGCATAGAACTCCACTGGGAGGCTATCTATCACAGAGACCTTGCCCCGGGCCAGGTCTTTAGCAGCAGCCCTCAACTCCTGTATCATTCTCCTCCTGCCTGTGTAATAGTCAGGAGTGCTACTGGCTCAAGGAAATCACTCAGTTGTTGGGGATATTCCTTATTTGGTGATGCACATAGTACTTTATAGTATTCCTCAAATCTATCATTTATGGCTCCCTGTGCATAAAGGCGCTCACCTGACTCTGATTTTATCTCCAGAATAATAGAGCCGCTAGAGGAAGGATTAGCCAACCAGGCCAGTAAGCATCTAGCCTTATCCCATTCTGCATGGGCTCTGGTCATAAACATTCGGTGATCAAAGCATCAGAGTTTATCAGTGCGTGCTGCCATATCCTCCTTTGTATCAAACAGCCTTTGTTTCAGGGCTGGGATCCCTGGCCTTACAACCTCTAGATCCCTAAGTGTTCCTTCGTGTTGTTCGAGGTCCTTAACCAGGGTATGTCACACTCCTACAATCTCTTGTATGCAGCTTCCTCAAATGAACACATTAAAGACATCCAATTCAAACAATAGGGAAGATGCCATGGCCCTATTATCCATAAAGAAAGTCTGTATAGCCTCCCCAATGGCATGTTGGAACAACTGGTCTTCCAGCATCTCTACTTACGAGCACCAGTCGAAGATGTGAGGGCCCTCTCTAACCCAGTCCAAGAAAAGCAACGCCGGGTTGTGTTCTGACACTGTCCTACAAAGATTCTGTATTCCAGACTGCACCCTGTACTCCTGGGGAACATAGGAATGTGTCCAGTCTGACATGTAAATAATGCATCCCCAACTAGAATGAGTAATCCCTAATGTCATGGTGGATGTGCCTCTAGGAGTCTATTCATCCCCAGGTCTGTTGTCATCTCCTGCAAGGCAATAAGAAAGTGAATCAGAAGTGGAGGAGGTAGGATTGATCTAGCATTGGGTGTGCCACGCAATTAATATCTCCTTTAAGTAGTATGTTGTGCTTCATGTATGGTGCTGGGAGTCTGGATAGTTCATCGACGAACCTCCTATGATCCTTGTTTGGGGCATAGATGACCACCACTGTCAAATCACAGCCGGCCAATTGCCCTGACACTATCACATATCTCCCGCCAGGGTCTATGACTTTAGTTGTTACTTGAAATGGAACTCCGGGTCAGACCCAAATCAGTACCTCCCTGGCAAAGGCCGAGTAGGTGGTCCTGTATAGCTGTTCTCGCTATCGTTTTCGTAGGGCCTCTCTTTCAGTGGTGGTGAGGTGCATCTTTTCTAACAGTGCAAAGTGAGCTCCCCTTCATTTCAGGTATGTGTAGACCTTATATTGCTTAGCCATATTGTTGAGGCCCCTCACATTCCAATTATGAAAATTATAAGCTAGGGAGTTTGCCATAGTTGCATCGCAAAGTAGTGAATTAGGTAGGGGTGGAGGGTCTCGCCTTATATATTGCATAAATGCTCTCAATGGATTAAATCTTTGGGCTCCAGGGTCGGTGGGGGGCTCTGTGAGAGACTGGCTCCTTGTTGCAGTACCCACCCCACCCCACCCCACTTTTTGCCTGGTTTCTGGATGCAACTTGGACTGGAGTGCACTGGGATCCTGCTAACCAGGTTCCCATTGCCAGTGTTCTTTCCCTAAAACATGGTAAAAGTAATTGGATACACCTTTAGTTACCACTATAAGTCCCTAGTAAAAAGTACTTAGGTACCCAGGGCATGGGGACCCTGAGGGCAGCAGCACTGATTGTGCCACCCTCAAGAGATATCCATCAAGGTGCAGCCTGCACTGCTATAGCAGGCTGAGTGTCCTGGTGCACACCTAAAATACAAACTCGACATGGCACACTCTCTGTGTGCCCTGTCCACCCTACCCTGAATTTGTTATGGGTAAGTCACCCCTCTAACAGGCCTTCCAGCCCTAAGACAGGGTGCAACATACAATATGTGAGGCCACAATTGCATGAGCAATAGACCACCACTGTGTCGTTGCCAAATCTGGGACATAGTGAGTGAACAGAGCAGCCATTTTAACATATATGCCGGACACTGGTCAATACAAGTTTCTCAGCGACGTAATGGTTACTCTGAACCCTGGGTTGTTTGGTATCAAACAACTCAGAATAATAAATCCAAACTGGTACCAGTACTGGATTTATTATAAAATGTACCCAGGGGTCACCTTGGAGGTGCCCCCTGCAAAAACCAACTATCCTGGCATGGTTGCTGACTGGTTCCAGCACGCCTGCCACATACAGACAGCCAATACACAAACCCTGGTGGAGAGCCCGGTCTCTCTGATTTGTGAAACAAAACCCTTCCTGGGTGGAGGAGCTAACTTCCGCTCCCTCAGGAATGTGCACTGGCCTGGCAGAGAGATTCAAAGGTTTACTGCCCTTGAAACTCAATCCCCAGGGCTGCTGCTAGTGGCAGATGGCCTCCCCCTTGCAAACCCCTACTTTTGGAGAGAGCAAAGGCGGAAAAACACAGAAAGGATAGGAGGATTGGTCTAACTGAGCATGCACCACCCCTAGGGGCTTGCAGGCGAAGTGGACCCTTCATTTAATTTTTCTCCATCTTGGAAAGGAAGAAAATAGCCAATCGGGTTTAGGGAAGTGACCCTTCCCACAGGAAGTGGTCACTGTAGTGGGTGTAGCCACCCAAGGGTAAGTGTCCCAATGGACACTACCAGGTTCCCCCTAAAACGCCCACTAAATTCAGTATTTAGTGGGATCCCCTTGACCAAGGATTTAGATTTGAAAAGGATTCAAAGAAGAAAAGAAGACCAGCACCAAAAGAAGACCACAGCAAGAGAACTGAGGACCTGCTTCACAAGAAAAGGCGCCAAACTCTGCCTGCTGCACCCAGGACCCGGAAATCGCCACTGCAGAGGATCTGGATACTGGACCAACCCCAAGAAACCCAGGGAACCTCCAATGTTCAAGAATCATCCCAGATCTCCCTCCTGAGTGGAGGCAACTCTCAAGAAAATCAAGAAACCTGCAAAGGACCAACAACCAGTGAAGGTCACTTCACTGAATCGCCAATATCTCCGTGACCGGAAGTCAAAGCCAGACCCGATGACACACCGACGACCTCCCAAATGTGACCTACAAGTGTGCCAAGTCTGGTAGCATTGTGCCCTCTAGTGGCCAAGTTAAGCCATTACCCTTAGTACTGGTCAGCTGACGTCAGACAAACAGAAAACCAGCTTCCCCAGAGCCCGAAAAGAATTAAGAGGAAGCCCTAGTCGAGGGACTTCAGGAACACCCTAGACCTCCGACCAGAGTGCCCCCGTTGTCCTGTGATCAGCCCTCAAAGTGACTCACCTCCAGCTCCAAAGGACTCCATTGCGCACAGCTCCTGGTCCTCCAACTCGCCCTACACCTAGCCTCCCTGGGCCTTGCATCACGGGATCTGCTGTGTGCCCTGGGTCCCCAACCCCTTGCAACCTCAACAGCCCAAGGGACCCCATGGCACCATCTTTAAACCTGCTAAACAGCTCCTTTTCCAAGTGGCCCCTCCAGGTGGCCTTGTGCCGGTGCCAAGAAGCTCTCCAACGCTGCTCCCGCCGGAACCCAGAGCCGCCCGAGACTCTCCAGCTGGCACAGTGTGCCCATCGACTGCTGCGACCACCCTTCAAGAGAAGAGACTGGTAACTCAACTGTGTGATTTGTACTGCATTTGTAAAGGTGACTGTACATTGGTTCCAATGGTGCGTAATTACGCACAGAAAGACTAACTGTGCTAAAACTTCAAAAAGTCCTAACTTGAAATGTACCTAACATATTCTAAAAATCTTGGTCTTAAAATTTATATAAAAGTCTGAAGTATTTTTATGAATTCTGGTCTTCATTGAGTGTGTGTGGTGCGTGATTGGATTTGTGAGTACAGCAAATGCTTAGCACATCTCCTGGATAAGCCTAACTGCTCGACTAGCTACCTTAAAAATTGGAGTGTTAGGTGGTCTAATTTTTACCTCTGGAAACCAAGGTGTGGTTGCCTGAACCCTCTGCATAGTGTGCTTGGTTTTGCACACTGCATAGAGGGCCAGCCTCTAACAGGCTCCAACATCTAATTTCTAAGAACCAAAAACAAACTCCCCAGCACCCCAGCCACAGGACAAGAGGAAACAGCCTCTCCATCCAAACTAGCCAACAACATTAAACTCTTGTGCAGTCAACAACCACACAACAGTAGTGGGGGGACGATTCTCCAGTCGCCATGCTTCCCGGCCTCACATCACACCACCCAGCTATATTGCAGGATATCAGAGGCACGCTCAGTCTCATTCATTAGCAATCATCCGTTCATGCAATTTGCTCAGGCACATGGGCAGGGAGGTGCGGCTTCACACATCAACAATAAGGATAATTCTATTAAATAATGGGGGTGTGCCCGAGGTAATGTCCACATTGGACTCTTGCTGAGAAGTTCTGCACCCGGCCCATTCATCATCATACTATGCATGCGGTTGTGGCCCCCTGAAATAGTCACTGCCCGATTGCCAAGGGCCTGACACACCTTGCGGTGCACTATCTTTGGCCTGGACCCGCGGAGTGAGGGGGCTAGGAGGAGCTGGAAAGCCCGACTAGAGACAGCCTGCATCATACTTGCAATTAGGACTTGCTCTACGGCATCAGAGAGCAATGGCATCTCAGTAAAGACGACATCGCTGGGGAATGTGCAGCAACCCTGAGCACTAGTAGCGCAGTGATCCTCAGTGCTTGCAGCGCTGCCCAGGAAGCCTCCCTGCTGTTTGCTGGGTGGTGCGAGGCCCAGCAACCCGCACCACACTAGGACCCCATTGGTCTGGGGCATGAGGCCCATCGTCACTGCTGAACCATGGAGGATCAAAGGGAATAAGAACACTGCCAGGAGGCCCCAAACACGCAACAACTGCACTCCAGCTGTCATGAACTGAGGGCTGAGAGCCGCTGGGGGAAGCACACCATGACATGGCCTACCCTCTGCAGGGCCCTGTGGCCGGGCTATGCACTACAAGAGGACTCTCCCTCCCTCACCCCTGGGTTTCTTTTGAGAGTCAAAGACAGCTGCCACCGGACTGGGTGACCCCATGGGCTGCCATCCTTGGGTGCTCAACACTATTGCTGGGGTTGACAACAAGCAGAGGAGACCTGAAACTTCACACCAGACTTTGTCAGCGGCACCGGCGGCCTCTCCGCCTGGCCCCCAGCTATGCATTTTTGAGGGGCCTCAGTGTGGGGGAGACTATCCAATGTTTGAGGTCTGCCCTGCCGGCAGTGGTTGGGGGCATAGGCATCGTTGGCTGGCAACGGGAATCTAATGAGTGGTGCCCTTTGGGACAGTGCTACTGCACCTCTCCTTTCTCCACAGGTGGCTGTGAGCTAGACCGTGCTTGGAAGGCTACTAGATTATCTCTGGATTCATCATGTATTGATGGGGAAGGGGGTCTCCCAGATCAAGGCTGCATATCGTTGAGGGTGGACTGCTACAGTGGCCCACTCTCCAATCTGAAGAACCCGCGTGATGGTGGTGACTGTGGGACACCCTAGGGGTCAGAGCTTGGTATTGTGCATTCTCCTGTGGAATCCTGGACTCTGATGGGGATGCCAGCTGGTCATCCCTCTTGCCCCCCGACCACCAGTGGGGCACACCCCCATTCACTCTAGCCTGTCTCTTCCTGTGAAAGGAGGCCTGCATCACTCTTTTTTCTGGCCACCTTAAGGACTCCGGTGCCCTCAAGGTGGGAGTCCCAGGTGGTGCCTTTCCCACGCCCCACATTCTGAAGGAAAACAGATTCAACAGGGTGCTACCCAACGAGTCTGCCATGGAGGTCCCCCTTTCATCTCTGGCGGCCCTGACCATGACTGCCCTGCAGCACCTCAAAACAAAGCTTAATAAACATTCAGAGCAATTTGAGAAAGTTCTCCATGCCATCTTGGATTCCAAACCTCGCTGGAAGCAAAAATTGACACAGTGTCTCAGGACATGGGTCACTTATGAGCAGATCTTTACAAACTGGCCGAGAGGGTTGACGAATCAGAATCAGTGATACGTAAACTGTCCCCCCACAGGTCAAATTTGAAGTGGTGCAGGAGGAGGTGGGGTCCCTACTCTGAAGGGCATAGGACGCGGAGGGGCGCTCTCAGCACAATAACATTCAGTTAGGTTCCAGGAGTGTGTGAAACTCCCAGGGCCGAGCTCTTCCTCAAGAAGTGGCTTATGGACACTGTGCTGAAAGACAGGGTTCCTGCCCTGTTTTCGGTGGAGAGGGCACACTGTGTTCCAGAGCGCTCACCTCAGGTAGAAGCACCACCGCTTACCCTCATTCCACGTTTTATTAACTTCCATGACTGAGACCTTATCCTCCAACTTTTTCGCATGAAGGATCCTTGGCGATTTGAGAATACATCTATTGCGGCCTATCCTGATTTCATCCTGGAGATTCAAGGCAAACGCGGATCTTACATGGAAGTTAGGCAAGTTGTAAGTTTTACTTAGAGCCTGCTTCTAACGGAAAGTGTTGTTCTTGTACTTACCCCAGAAGAGTACCACCAGCCTGGGAGGGCTTACATTGGTGGGGAGTAGCAGGGGTGGGGAGTTGCCCTTATACACACCCTATGCGTATCTGCATTTACTACCATATGGCCTGGTTCTTCACTTGATTGCCACACCACACAATACTGCATTATTACATGAAATGTGCACAGCTTGGCCACTCGGCTAATCGCCACCTTAAACGCCTATACGTCCATATTGCCATGCTCCAGGTGACCCACCTCAAAGAGCCTGAACTGCATAGCATATGTGCCAGATGGAGGGAGCAGACCTATGGGACAACTATGTCAGCGTATGCAAGGGGGGTGCTCATTTGGATTGCCCCAGGGGTTTCCTTTGCCCTGAGTACTCAACAGGTGGACACAGATGGATGATATGTGATACTAGAGGGCCTCCTAGATGGTGATCCTCTTACCCTGGTAGCGCTGTACACCCCTAACACCAACCAAGCAGGTCGTTTAGATGCCCTCATCCCAGCGCTCTTCCATGATCCGTCTTACCCCGGGCTCTGTGGGGGGATGATTTTAATTCTGTGCCTGACCTACAACTTAACCGCTCCACTCCGCACTTGTATGCGGCAGCCAGCACCCACAATGCACAACAATTTGACCAATGGTGAACACATTTGCACCTACATGACACGTGGTGCATGGGAAACCCATATGACCATGAATACTCTTACTACTCCCTGGTATATTATCTACACACTAGGATCGATTTCTTCCTGTGCACCGGCCAATTCGGCCCCCGATTGTTCGATCAGCATACCTGCCACGTTCCTTATCATATCACTGCCCCTTGCTGCTCACTCTACGGTGGGGCGAACAATGCCCCACGATACCCATCTGGTGACTATAGTTCAAATCACTCTCTGATCCTCCCTTCCGCAAGACCATGTTACAATGCCTCACTCGCTATTTCGAAGAGAACAATTGTTCTGCTTCATCCCCTGCCCTGGAGTGAGATGCTCTACGCAAGGGGGGGGTGCTCATTTGCCCCAGGGGTTCCCTTTGGCCTGTGTACTCCACAGGTGGACACGGATGGGTAATATGTGATACTAGAGGGCCTCCTAGATGGTGCTCCTCTTACCCTGCTAGCGCTATACACCCTTAACGCCAACTTAGCATGGTTTCTAGATGCCCTCACCCCAGCCCTCTTCCATGGTTAGTCTCACCCCGGGCTCTGGGGGGTGGGGGCGATTTCAATTCTGTGCCTGACCTTATCAGATCACTGCCCCTTGCGGCTCACTTTATGTGGGACAAACAACACCCCACAATACTCACCTGATGACTACAGGTCGAAGCACTCTCTGATCCTCCCTTCCACGTGACTCTGTCACAATGCCTCACTCGCTATTTTGTAGAGAACAATGGTTCTGCTTCGCCCCCCGCCCTGGAGTGGGATGCTCATGAAGTTGTGGTTCACGGCCACTGCATGGCAGCCTCCTGGGGTATTTGCCGAAGTCTGACTGAAGATCTTGCCACCATTGAACAGGATCTTTGGCCGGTGAAAATATGGGTTGCGACCTGGGCAGCATCACCTACCTGCGACAATTGCGCGAACAACACAACGAAGCGGAGGCATCCTTGAGTCGACATGACGAACTGAAAAGGATGGTTCTACAACATGCGGGACGCACTCCAGAAACCCCTAGAATGGGCAGAAATCTGTGTGGCCATTTCCCAGATTACCTGAAATAAGACCCTGGGCACGGCTGGCCTGCCGATAGAGTACTATGCCACCTTTTCTACACAAACCACACAACTTCTCCTGGAGATGTTCAGTGAGGCCGGGGATCAGGGTGGGCTCCCAGACTCTTCTTGGGAGGCCCTGATTGTGGTCCTACCTAAACTAGGACATGATCAACTGGATGTTAAGTCGTATTGCTCCTTTCACTGCTGAACCTAGACTGCAAGATACTGGGCAAAGTCTTGGCTTTTGATACTCTGGGGTGGGATTTTCCCTTTTTGATCCTTATCACTATGGGGTTTGGGCCTCAGTTCCTACGCTGGGTGCAAACCCTGTACGCAGTCTCAACAGCAAGAGTGAAGACTGGCCAAGTGTTATCGAATAGTTTTAGCATTCAGCAGGGCACCAGTCAGGGCTGCCCACTGTCCACACTCATCTTCGCATTGGCCATGGAAACTCTTGCTTCCCACTTGCGTAACCGAGGGAGTGACTGGGGCATTTCATCATGTCATATCACTTTACACGGATGTCATATCACTCTGCGACATCAGGGCCTCCCTCCCTGATCTCATGCATCTACTGACTGAATTTGGAGATGCATCTGGCCTGCAGGTGAACTGGCCCAGGTCCTGTTCATTTCCCCAGGAACCGCGCCCAGCACCACATAAGACCAAGATGACAAGTATGCACCTTCATTGGTGCTACAACTGAACTTCAAATATTTGGGAGTACAGATTTATCACACCAAGAGAGACCTTCGGGAGGGCAACCATAACAGAGCGGTTGGTTCTATCTGCCGATCAATGCCCTTTTGGTGGTCATTACCTTTGTCCCCACTAGGTAGAGTTGCCATATCCAAATTGTTGGTGCTGCCCCCTTTACTGTATTTTTAGCAGCTGTGCCGGTTGTGCTTTCACTGGGCTTTTTCCGGATTCTAGAATTGATATGGAGTGGCGGTTGTCACCACACTGCCTTGACTATGATCCAGCGTTCACAGCTGGAGGGTGGACTTGAGGCTCACACTTTTGAACTTCACCATGAGGCAAAGCAACTACAGTGGCCGATGACCTGGGTGTGCTCTGCCATCTGCTCTGAATTAACCACTTGTCCAAGCAGTGCTGGATGGTGAGAGTATTCACACCTGGCTGTCTGACCCATCCACCCAACCAGATGAAGGTGGCCCGCGCTTGTTGGTGCAGATTTGTACGCCCTAGGGGACCCCACCTCCCATACTCACCTGCAAATTGACATTTGGGACCTATCAAAATTATGGGGGAGTGATTCGGAACACCGATAGGAATCTCTGGAGGGATGCAGGCATTGAGCAAACAGGGGACCTCTATCTCGAAGAGGTCCTCATGTCCTTTCAAGACATTGTAGATACTTGCAGCCTGACTGCTGGTCAGTTCTTACACCATACAACATGTGTTGTAAACTGCCTGGGGTGATGGGGAAGAGGACCACCCCCCACCTCGAAGGTGCTGCACATGCTGTAGTCTTCCTCAGGCACATGGCATGCTATCACCACTCTTTACATGACACTAAATGAGACCTCACCGGACTGCATGACAAGCATGTGGGCTAGGTGGGATGTAGCGGTACAACAGCCTTTGTCAGATGGAGCTTGGGCCCGGGCACTTCAACTGCTTAAGGGGGTATCTGGCAACCCCAGGTTCAGGTTCACACAGTTCAATAATGTCCATCAGGTCTACCTTACCCTTCAATGCATAAAGTCTATGTTTCCAATGCTTTCCCTCACATGCTCCTGTTGCATGTTACAGGAAGCAGGGTTCTACCATATGGTATGGGACTGCTCGGTGCTGCACCAACCTCGCACAGGGTGACCACGGTCGTGGCAGAATTGGCAGCACATGCCCCAACTCCTACACCCTCCTCTTGCCTGTTAGGGCTTCATCCCCTTAAGAAGGGTGACAAACACTTGCATACATTTATTGTCATTGCTTTTGTTCTGTACAAACGTCGGGTGGCCATGGTCTGGAAGGTGCCTGCCCTGCCTGATCTTCAACAATGGCTCTGTGATCTAATACCATGGACCCGTGCAGAGGCTCATACTCCTCAGTGGCTCCAGATGCTGGGAATCTCCTGATCCAGGGTGAGGGTTGGGAGACCTTTCTGCTTAATGTGGAAGCCAAGAACGACACCCGCTCCCCGAGCTCACACTTAACTCTATGTTAAGAGTGGGATGCTCATGAAGTTGTGGTTCACGGCCACTGCATGGCAGCCTCCTGGGGTATTTGCCGAAGTCTGACTGAAGATCTTGCCACCATAAAACAGGATCTTTGGCCGGTGAAAATATGGGTTGCGACCTGGGCAGCATCACCTACCTGCGACAATTGCACGAACAACACAAAGAAGCAGAGGCATCCTTGAGTCGACATGACGAACTGAAAAGGATGGTTCTACAACATGCAGGACATACTCCAGAAACCCCTACAATGGGCAGAAATCTGTGTGGCCATTTCCCAGATTACCTGAAAGAAGACCCTGGGCACGGCTGGCCTGCCGATAGAGTACTATGCCACCTTTTCTAAACAAACCACACAACTTCTCCTGGCGATGTTCAGTGAGGCCGGGGATCAGGGTGGGCTCCCAGACTCTTCTTGGGAGGCCCTGATTGTGGTCCTACCTAAACTAGGACATGATCTACTGGATGTTAAGTCGTATTGCTCCTTTCACTGCTGAACCTAGACTGCAAGATACTGGGCAAAGTCTTGGCTTTTGATACTCTGGGGTGGGATTTTCTCTTTTTGATCCTTATCACTATGGGGTTTGGGCCTCAGTTCCTACGCTAGGTGCAAACCCTGTACGCAGTCTCAACAGCAAGAGTGAAGACTGGCCAAGTGTTATCGAATAGTTTTAGCATTCAGCAGGGCACCAGTCAGGGCTGCCCACTGTCCACACTCATCTTCGCATTGGCCATGGAAACTCTTGCTTGCCACTTGCGTAACCGAGGGAGTGACTGGGGCATTTCATCATGTCATATTACTTTACGCGGATGTCAGATCACTCTGCGACATCAGGGCCTCCCTCCCTGATCTCATGCATCTACTGACTGAATTTGGAGATGCATCTGGCCTGCAGGTGAACTGGCCCAGGTCTTGTTCATTTCCCCAGGAACCGCGCCCAGCACCACATAGGACCAAGATGACAAGTATGCACCTTCATTGGTGCTACAACTGAACTTCAAATATTTGGGAGTACAGATTTATCACACCAAGAGAGACCTTCGGGAGGGCAACCATAACAGAGCGGTTGGTTCTATCTGCCGATCAATGCCCTTTTGGTGATCATTACCTTTGTCCCCACTAGGTAGAGTTGCCATATCCAAATTGTTGGTGCTGCCCCCTTTACTGTATTTTTAGCAGCTGTGCCGGTTGTGCTTTCACTGGGCTTTTTCCGGATTCTAGAATTGATATGGGGTGGCGGTTGTCACCACACTGCCTTGACTATGATCCAGCGTTCACAGCTGGAGGGTGGACTTGAGGCTCACACTTTTGAACTTCACCATGAGGCAAAGCAACTACAGTGGCCGATGACCTGGGTGTGCTCTGCCATCTGCTCTGAATTAACCACTTGTCCAAGCAGTGCTGGATGGTGTGAGTATTCACACCTGGCTGTCTGACCCATCCACCCAACCAGATGAAGGTGGCCCGCGCTTGTTGGTGCAGATTTGTACGCCCTAGGGGACCCCACCTCCCATACTCACCTGCAAATTGACGTTTGGGACCTATCAAAATTATGGGGGAGTGATTCGGAACACCGATAGGAATCTCTGGAGGGATGTAGGCATTGAGCAAACAGGGGACCTCTATCTCAAAGAGGTCCTCATGTCCTTTCAAGACATTGTAGATACTTGCAGCCTGACTGCTGGTCAGTTCTTACACCATACAACATGTGTTGTAAACTGGCTGGGGTGATGGGGAAGAGGACCACCCCCCACCTCGAAGGTGCTGCACATGCTGTAGTCTTCCTCAGGCACATGGCATGCTATCACCACTCTTTACATGACACTAAATGAGACCTCACCGGACTGCATGACAAGCATGTGGGCTAGGTGGGATGTAGCGGTACAACAGCCTTTGTCGGATGGAGCTTGGGCCCGGGCACTTCAACTGCCTAAGGGGGTATCTGTCAACCCCAGGTTCAGGTTCACACAGTTCAATAATGTCCATCAGGTCTACCTTACCCTTCAATGCATAAAATCTATGTTTCCAATGCTTTCCCTCACATGCTCCTGTTGCATGTTACAGGAAGCAGGGTTCTACCATATGGTATGGGACTGCTCGGTGCTGCACCAACCTCGCACAGTGTAGGAGGCTGGACTGGCTTGTAGTGAGTACCAAGGGGTACTTGCACCTTGCACCAGGCCCAGTTATCCCTTATTAGTGTATAGGGTGTCTAGCAGTTTAGGCTGATAGATAATGGTAGCTTAGCAGAGCAGCTTAGGCTGAACTAGGAGACGTGTGAAGCTACTACAGTACCACTTAGTGTCATATGCACAATATCATAAGAAAACACAATACACAGTTATACTAAAAATAAAGGTACTTTATTTTTATGACAATATGCCAAAGTATCTTAGAGTGTACCCTCAGTGAGAGGATAGGAAATATACACAAGATATATATACACAATAGCAAAAATATGCAGTATAGTCTTAGAAAACAGTGCAAACAATGTATAGTTACAATAGGATGCAATGGGGAAACATAGGGATAGGGGCAACACAAACCATATACTCCAAAAGTGGAATGCGAACCACGAATGGACCCCAAACCTATGTGACCTTGTAGAGGGTCGCTGGGACTATTAGAAAATAGTGAGAGTTAGAAAAATAACCCTCCCCAAGACCCTGAAAAGTGAGTGCAAAGTGCACTAAAGTTCCCCTAAGGACAAAATAGTCGTGTTAGAGGAATAATGCAGGAAAGACACAAACCAGCAATGCAACAACTGTGGATTTCCAATCTAGGGTACCTGTGGAACAAGGGGACCAAGTCCAAAAGTCACAAGCACGTCGGAGATGGGCAGATGCCCAGGAAATGCCAGCTGCGGGTGCAAAGAAGCTTCGACTGGACAGAAGAAGCTGAGGTTTCTGCAGGAACGAAAAGGGCTAGAGACTTCCCCTTTGGTGGACGGATCCCTCTCGCCTTGGAGAGTCGTGCAGAAGTGTTTTCCCGCCGGAAGGACGCCAACAAGCCTTGCTACACGCAAATCGTGCGTTTTGCGTTTTTGGACGCTGCTGGGGCCCAGGAGGGACCAGGAGGTCGCAAATTGGACCTGCAGAGAGAGGGGACGTCGAGCAAGACAAAGAGCCCTCACTGAAGCAGGTAACACCCGGAGAAGTGCCAGGAACAGGCACTACGAAGATGCGTGAAATGGTGCTCGCCGAAGTTGCACAAAGGAGTCCCACGTCGCCGGAGACCAACTTAGAAAGTCGTGCAATGCAGGTTAGAGTGCCGTGGACCCAGGCTTGGCTGTGCACAAAGGATTTCCGCCGGAAGGGCACAGGGGCCGGAGTAGCTGCAAAGTCGCGGTTCCCAGCAATGCAGCCCAGCGAGGTGAGGCAAGGACTTACCTCCACCAAACTTGGGCTGAAGAGTCACTGGTCTGTGGGGGTCACTTGGACAGAGTCGCTGGATTCGAGGGACCTCGCTCGTCGTGCTGAGAGGAGACCCAAGGGACCGGTGATGCAGCTTTTTGGTGCCTGCGGTTGCAGGGGGAAGATTCCGTCGACCCACGGGAGATTTCTTCGGAGCTTCTGGTGCAGAGAGGAGGCAGGCTACCCCCACAGCATGCACAAGCAGGAAAACAGTCGAGAAGGCGGCAGGATCAGCGTTACAGAGTTTGCAGTAGTCGTCTTTGCTACTATGTTGCAGGTTTGCAGGCTTCCAGCGCGGTCAGCGGTCGTTTCCTTATCAGAAGGTGAAGAGAGAGATGCAGAGGAACTCGGCTGAGCTCATGCATTCGTTATCTGAAGTTTCCCCAGAGACAGAGACCCTAAATAGCCAGAAAAGAGGGTTTGGCTACCTAGGAGAGAGGAAAGGCTACTAACACCTGAAGGAGCCTATCAGCAGGAGTCTCTGACGTCACCTGGTGGCACTGGCCACTCAGAGCAGTCCAGTGTGCCAGCAGCACCTCTGTTTCCAAGATGGCAGAGGTCTGGAGCACACTGGAGGAGCTCTGGACACCTCCCAGGGGAGGTGCAGGTCAGGGGAGTGGTCACTCCCCTTTCCTTTGTCCAGTTTCGCGCCAGAGCAGGGGCTAAGGGGTCCCTGAACCGGTGTAGACTGGCTTATGCAGAATTGGGCACATCTGTGCCCAACAAAGCATTTCCAGAGGCTGGGGGAGGCTACTCCTCCCCTGCCTTCACACCATTTTCCAAAGGGAGAGGGTGTCACACCCTCTCTCAGAGGAAGTTCTTTGTTCTGCCATCCTGGGCCAGGCCTGGCTGGACCCCAGGAGGGCAGCTGCCTGTCTGAGGGGTTGGCAGCAGCAGCAGCTGCAGAGAAACCCCAGGAAGGGCAGTCTGGCAGTACCAGGGTCTGTGCTACAGACCACTGGGATCATGGAATTGTACCAACAATGCCAGGATGGCATAGAGGGGGCAATTCCATGATCATAGACATGTTACATGGCCATATTCGGAGTTACCATGGTGAAGCTACATATAGGTAGTGACCTATATGTAGTGCACGCGTGTAATGGTGTCCCCGCACTCACAAAGTTCAGTGAATTGGCTCTGAACAACGTGGGGGCACCTTGGCTAGTGCCAGGGTGCCCTCACACTAAGGGCCTGATTCCAACTTTGGAGGACGGTGTTAAACCGTCCCAAAAGTGGCGGATATACCACCTACCGTATTACGAGTCCATTATATCCTATGGAACTCGTAATACGGTAGGTGGTATATCCGCCACTTTTGGGACAGTTTAACACCGTCCTCCAAAGTTGGAATCAGGCCCTAAGTAACTTTGCACCTAACCTTTACCAGGTAAAGGTTAGACATATAGGTGACTTATAAGTTACTTAAGTGCAGTGTAAAATGGCTGTGAAATAACGTGGACGTTATTTCACTCAGGCTGCAGTGGCAGGCCTGTGTAAGATTTGTCAGAGCTCCCTATGGGTGGCAAAAGAAATGTTGCAGCCCATAGGGATCTCCTGGAACCCCAATACCCTGGGTACCTCAGTACCATATACTAGGGAATTATAAGGGTGTTCCAGTAAGCCAATGTAAATTGGTAAAAATGGTCACTAGCCTGTCAGTGACAATTTAAAAGTAATGAGAGAGCATAACCACTGAGGTTCTGGTTAGCAGAGCCTCAGTGAGACAGTTAGGCACCACACAGGGAACATATACATGCACACCTATGAGCACTGGGGCCCTGTGTGACAGGGTCCCAGTGACACATACATATAGGCCACAAACCTATGAGCACTGGGGTCCTGACCAGCAGGGTCCCAGTGACACATAACAAACATACTGAAAACATAGTGTTTTCACTATGAGCACTGAGGCCTGGCTATCAGGATCCCAGTGAGACAGTGAAAACAGTGACAAACACCCTGACATACACTCACAAACAGGCCAAAAGTGGGGGTAACAAGGCTAGAAAGAGGCTACCTTCTCACACACAGGGTGACCACGGTCGTGGCAGAATTGGCAGCCATTGCCCCAACTCCTACACCCTCCTCTTGCCTGTTAGGGCTTCATCCCCTTAAGAAGGGTGACAAACACTTGCATACATTTATTGTCATTGCTTTTGTTCTGTACAAACGTCGGGTGGCCATGGTCTGGAATGTGCCTGCCCTGCCTGATCTTCAACAATGGCTCTGTGATCTAATACCATGGACCCGTGCAGAGGCTCATACTCCTCAGTGGCTCCAGATGCTGGGAATCTCCTGATCCAGGGTGAGGGTTGGGAGACCTTTCTGCTTAATGTGGAAGCCAAGAACGACACCCGCTCCCCGAGCTCACACTTAACTCTATGATACTTGGACTGGTGCATGGTGGCACACGCAGCGGGAAGTGACAAGTGAGGAACACTGGAGCTTGTAGTTACCCGATCAATATATCCTATATCCCTCAGCGCGCAGGATTGCTTCCTCTGCATTTACAGTGACTCCATTGCATGCCTCACCCTGGAATTGGGACTGTATTCCCCCTGCTCTTCCCCTGCCCCCCATGCGTCAAAGCAACACATGTGGCTCACTCTTCACACTCAACTGGCACCTCTCCGAGCTGAACCTTTCCCTCCTCGTACGTGAATTGACTCATTACTTCTTCCATGGAGTCTCATGAGATTGTTCATTTCTGTTAAGATGTTTTGTTAGATATAACAGTGTTTGTTACTGATATCATTGGAATAGGCATGATAGCACTGCTAAGCATATTGGTTGATAAATGGTTTCTGCCTATGCCGTATGTTCTAGCAATTCCTTGCCTGCTTCGAGGAATGTAGCAGCTGTTTCAGTCTACGTCTAAAACCTAATAAACACATTTTAAATAATATGATCAGAGGTAACCAGGGTTATCAGTGGCAATGAGGACGTACTACTATCTGGATGATTCTGAGTCTGACTCTCCAAAGTTGTTGCCGAGGGAGGGCCAGATCCCACTGCACTAATGGCTGCCACTTCTCTCCTCTGTTGTTCCTTCCTGGTTTGAGATTTGGAAGGGGCCACCTCCTAGGCCTGCCACTCTCTTTCTAGGGGACCTTGTGTTTGATTTGCAAGCAGGGGACCCCGAGTGCTCCCTTGTTTAGGGAATGCTGTCGATCCAGTCCCAAAGCCATGTGTGGGTGGTGAAGAACTGTTTTTCCTCCCCATAGGTTACTCGAAGTTTGACAGGGAACAACATTGCATATTGTAAATTCAGAGAGCAAAGGTGTTTTAAGCTGCCAAGAAAGAGGCCCATTTTTGTTGGACCTCCCTGGTGAAGTTAGGGAAGATCATAACTCCTTGGTTTTCTACAAGGATGTCTCCCTTGATCCGAGCTAGAGTCAAAACGTGGTCTTGGTCTCAATAGTAGATAGCTTGGCTATCACTGGTCAAGGAGCTGCTCCAGGCAATGGTGGGTGCGCCAGTACTTAGTGGGTGCACTCCAGGGCATAGTATGAGGACAGGCCCCTTTGTGCCACCTCCCAAATTGTTCCTTCTGGTCCTGTTTTCAGAGTCTTCTGCCCTCCTCTCCAGTTCCGTGAGCCTGACCTCCACCTGGGACATCCAGCTTGTCACATTTGTCATTTCAGGGGCAATCGTGATTAAGGACCGCTCTGTTGCTGTAACCCTTTCAGCCAAGTGCCTGTGGTTGTCTCTCAGGAGGCCTATGTCTGCTGTGACAGTATCTATTTTCAATCTGAGCACCTCACTGGAAGCCATAATGGTCTGCAGGACCGTGTCCAGTGTCGTATTCTGATGGTCTTTTCATGTGGGTCCTATGGGTACATTCTGTCACTCATCTGCACTAACATGCGACTCTTGGAATGCACATGGGTTGTTCATGTCTCTCTTCTTTGAATATTTGCCCATTATAATGATTCTGCAAGTTAGCCACGTGAGAAAAAAGGGGAGTGCTGCTGGAGATCCTCTAGGGGATGAGTGTCCGTGCTGTTCTTCAGGACTGCTTGTTGCCCCTAGGTGCTGTCACCCAGGTAGTCCCTCCCAGGCTCTCCCCTCTCAGTGTCATTTCTTGTGCTATATTGTACCGAGATATGTGGTATTTTATGTTTCACGTTGAAATCTACCTCTTACCCCAGACAGGTAGGGCCTGTATGCATAAAATCTTGTAGGTTCATATGGCTCATCGTGGGGGGAGGGGTCGGGGCGGGGGGACAGGGCAGTAGGTGGGGAAGTCGCTTCTCTACTGTAGGATAAATATGGTCTATGCAAATAAAACACTTTCAGAGGTCACTTACTATTTCTCCTCCAATTGCCAGCTCAGTAAAGTGCTTCTGTCCCTCTCGGCTCCTTTTTGGCGCTTTCCACTGACGTCCCTGACTCTAGTATTGTTAGGTGGCAATATTAAACAGCTTTCTGGTTGACAAGGATACCCTGTGTCGGGTCAGCGGGGTTCTCTCAAGTGAGTCATATTTGCAGGATTGTGGGGTCCGCTCACCTCTCCATACCTTGTCTGTTACTCAGTCCTCCTTGGTGCTCCTAGGGTACCTTGTGCTCTCAGTGATCTGCTCTTTCTTGTGTCAGATCTCCCGCTGCGGGCCCCTTCGCGTGTGTTGGGCCTCTGATGTCCGCAGCTGTCTTCTGACTTGCATCACACTCCCATGTAGGGCCTCGCCTCTCGGCGCTAAAGGGGGGTCAGCAAGCAGGTACACCAGGCCTGTATTGCTCTGTCTCCGGCTTCGACCGTTCCGTGTCTCACCTACGGGGGCTTCGCTCACTGCCAAATCTCCCCAGCTCCACCTGCGCAGTCTGCTCTGGAGTCCCTGTGGGCTGCCGTCCTTAGTGGCGCAGAAGCCTGGGAGTCATCTCTCGTATTCCATCAGGGCTTCGCAATGCCATTTTTCAAGGCAGCGCACGGCCTAGATCTTTTTTTTCCACCTTTTCCACCCAGATATCATCCTATGTGCCTAGGACCAGGGTGTCTCGATGCTACAGATCATTGTGTTGCATTTTGTTGGGCCGGTGCAGGGTCTCTGGGTATGGAATGCCACTGGATGGAGGAGTTTGGCCGGGAGCGCCACAATCTTTCATAATTGGCGCCTAGCTACACCTTCAACCTAAATCTATACTTGACTTCCTTGTATCCTAATAAGAAAAATAACCTAATCCTAAAATGTATCCTTACCCTGACTCTAACCTTAAATCTGTCATTAGCCCTAATACTATCTAAACTTTAACCAAAAATATTAACCAATCCCTGTCCCCAATTGAAATCTAACTCTTGCCTTTTTTCTAATTCTAACATTAAAAAAGGCTCTAATGATAGTCCTAGTTTAAAAAATATTTCTAAACCTAACAACACACAAGCCTTAGCATGAAATATGCCTAACCTTCTCCATTAAGCACATCCCTAACCCACTTATAATACTAATCATTTAAGCTTACTTGAGTCAATGTAATCGCATTCTCAGTAGTTACCAGTGTAGTGCTTTTGATGTAGTAGTATGTAGATGTAGTGATTTGGGATAGTGTGGGTGTACATCAACAGTAATGAAATATAACAGTGTGCTATATGTGTATTTCGTTGGTAGACAGTGTTTGGCATATAGTAAGGTTCACAACCCTAAGTACACTATTTATTGATCTATATTTTGCCTTCGAAATTCTGCCTTTCTGTTCAGAAACTCCAGAGCATCGTAATCATTGGACTATATCAATATCAATAGAGGATACCATATAGCAGTACAACATTCAGAATTTACATAGGTGTTGGAAGAATCATTGAGTGAAACACCCCTCTCAGTGGAATTCAATTTTTCCCCGCCTAATATGTGCCAGTTGAGTTAAATATTTTACTCGTATTGTGTGCCTTGTGGGATATGAACGTACTGTTTTTAAACATCGTGACGTTCATGTAGGCAATGAGAAGCATTACTGTGCTAGTTTCAATGCTGTTGTATTTTCCTAGTTAACTGTGGTCATGGGTATCTTGCTACCATACTTTATTATCAGATAGACTGCTGGTCTTTGGGTGCTATCTGTGCTAATATTTGCTTTGCTTCTTTTAGTAGCTGTAATCAGAGTCAGTTGTGTGTTTTGTGTCTAAAAGTGGCCTTCAGTATGTTATTGCCAACAAGAATGCCAACAAAGGATTTGTTCAGAAAACAGAATTACAAATGAAAGTGTAGATTATTCAAGATCTTATAGCATGACATCACAATTTAATTGAAGGTTATACAATAGTTTTGTATTGTTAAAATCAACCTCAAAAGGCAGGTGTATATATATATATATTTCAAATATGTATTGAAAAAATAAAGATTCTAACTTGAAAATAGAGGGGTTCAGAATATACATTGCACAATACATTGACAATGATCATTGCAGCATATTTCTAAATTAGTATGCCATTTGTCAATTTATTTAAAGTCCACTTCCTACATAAACAACTAGAGTCTATCATAAAACAGAACGACTGGTCTCTAACTAAATGACTAACAATGATTAAAAAGAAAGTTGGGTTATGTGAAAATTGGCATTTTCTTGTCCTAACCAAGTGGCGCCTGCTGCCAGTGTCCTGGGTCACGTGACCCTGCATGTTAGGTTTTGTGTATCTCTCCCAGACAGTGAGGGCTTAGTCGTGGGCAGGATGGGCCAACCTGGCAGGATGGGTGACGGCGGAGCTGTTACCTACGTCACTTGCACTCCAAAGGGGCTTCCCTTCAGCACTTAAAATGAGACATAACACTAGTCATTTGTGACCTTAGGCATCTTTGAGCCTAGACAAGGGACAGAAGGAACTGTTCAGAACCAGATGTAGGGTTAGCCTAGAACATTCTCCCAGTTCCAAGGCATGCACCAGGTATAAGTACTGGACCTTCAGACCAACTCTTCAATACACTCCTGGACATTTGGAAGATTCCAGGAGGACTGTCCTATTACCCAGAGAACTACCCTGCTACTAGGTGTTTGCTTGGACCCCAGAGGACTGCCCTGCTGCTGCCAGAGTAATGTCCTGCTACTAGATCCCTGCCTGGTCCCCCAAAGAACTGTACAAATGCTTGAGGCTTGTCTTGCTGAAGGAGAACTGGACCATATCCTTGTTTCCAGGAGACATGAATGACTCCAAGGTTCTGTTGGCTGACTTCCTGTTTTTAATTAAGCTCCTTTGGCCTCTCTGTAGCTGCCCAGCTGACTGGCTGCACTGGACCTGCCTAGACCTGCTACTGGATCTGTCTGAGCCCTGGTGTCTTCCCATGTCCTGGACCCTTGGCTGATATCAGAGAGAACTCCTCCTTGCCTAATTGAAGGTTCAATCAAATTCAGCACAAAGTAACGCAAAGCCCCACATAGTCTTGTTGTGAAGCTGCAAGCTTCATCGGAACAAATGCCTAGCAACACACAGCCTCATCGCACAGATGAAAGCTTCGTTAATAAAGATACAAGCCATGAATAGGCCTGTGAAGTCTCAGTGCACAAGTAAAGGTTTCACTGGAACCAACACCAAGTGACACAAAGTTTCACAGCACAGGCGGAAGCTAATTGGAACCTACACCTACAAAGCAACGCCACGTAGACCACAAACCAAATACATGAGATACAACTCTCAATGAGCCAAACTTGGTCCAGTGCCTGGCCTGCATTCCAACATGGTCACCCTGAACTTGTGGCTTTGTCCTGGTCCAGTGCGACCAGGTACCCATAATTGAACCTTTGTGCTTTTAAGCACATACTTACCTAAACATTGAAATTTAATATCTCCTGTTCTACTGTTTGGATTTTTGTAATTCTTTTCTCATTTTATTTATGAAAAGGGCACTATTATTCTGAATATGTCAGGTAAGCATTGCCTTGGCCCTACTTTACCCCCTACGCAACTCCGACTCATCTGTTGGCTACAGTTGTAATCTTGCTTTATCTAACATCAAAGTTAGGAATTCACATACACCTAGTTCTATTAACACTAAGCAGGTTAATTCTACAGAAAGTATCTGTTGCACTCTCATTAAGGTTAGTTCCCTCATTGTAGGAGGCTGGCCTGGCTTATAGTGGGTACCTTGTGGTACTTACACCCTGTGCCAGGTCCAGTTATCCCTTATTAGTAGAATAGAGGCGTTTCTAGCAGCTTAGCCTGATAGAAGGTAGCTATGGCAAAGCAGCTTAGGCTGAACTAGGAGACATGCAAAGCTCCTACTATACCACTTATATGATGTAGCACAATACCATAAGAAAACACAATGCTCAGAGTTACTAAAAATAGTGGTACTTTATTTTTATGACAATATGCCAAAAGTATCTCAGTGAGTACCCTCAGTTAGAAGGTAAGTAAGTTACACAAGTTATATGTACACAAACCCAAAACAGGTAAGTAATAGTAAGAAAAGTAGTGCAAACACTGTAGAATCACAATAGGATGCAATAGGTGAACATAGGTCTAGGGGCAACACAAGCCATATACTCCAAAAGTGGAATGCAAATCACGAATGAACCCCAGACCTATGGGAGCCTGTAGAGGGTCGCTGGGACTGTAAGAAAACAGTCAGGGTGTCCGAGATACCCCACCCCAAGACCCTGAAAAGTAGGTGTAAAGTTACCCTACTACCCCAAAAGGACACAATAGTTGTGATAGGGGGATTCTGCAAGAACCACAAACACCAGCAAAACACTGAAGATGGATTCCTGGACATGAGGACCTGCAAGGCAAGGGGGCCAAGTCCAAGAGTCGCAATAGTGTCCAGGGGGGGAAGGAGCCCAGAAAACCCAGGATGAAGGTGCAAGAAGGCTGCCTCCAGGTGGAAGAAGCCAAAGATTCTGCAACAACGAAAAGGGCTAGGAACTTCTTCTTTGGATGGAAGATGTACCACGGTGTCCTGGAGGTTGCAGAAGTGTTTCCATGCAGAAATACCGCAAACAAGCCTTGCTAGCTGCAAGGGTCATAGTAGAGGTGTTTGGGTGCTGCTGGAGATCAAGAAGGACCAGGATGTCGCCCCTTGGAGGAGGAGACAGAGGGGGCGCTCAGCAACTCAGAGAGCCCCCGCAGAAGCAGGCAGCTCCTGCAGAAGTACCGGAGCAGGCACTTAGAAGATTGGTGTAACTGGAGTCACAAAAAGAGGGTCCCACGATGTCGGAGTCCAACTCAGAGGGTTGAGCACTGCAGGACGGAGTGCTGGGGACCGTGGCTAGGCTGTGCACGAAGGAATCCTTGTAGAAGTGCAAAGAAGCCGGAGCAGCTGCAAATCACGCAGTACACAGGTTTGCAGTCTAGCGTGGGGAGGCAAGGACTTACCTCCACCAAACTTGGACTGAAGGATCACGGGACTGTGGGGGTCACTTGGATCTAGCTCCTGTGTTCCAGGGACCACGCTCGTCAGGGAGAGAGGTGACCCAGAGGACCGGTAATGCAGTCTTTTGGTGCCTGCGTTAGCAGGGGGAAGATTCCGTCGACCCACAGGAGATTTCTTCTTGGCTTCCAGTGCAGGGTAAAGGCAGACAGCCCCCAGAGCATGCACCACCAGGAAACAGTCGAGAAAGCCGGCAGGATGAGGCGCTACAATGTTGCTGGTAGTAGTCTTGCTACTTTGTTGCGGTTTTGCAGGCGTCCTGGAGCAGTCAGTGGTCGATCCTTGGCAGAAGTCGAAGAGGGAAGTGCAGAGGAACTCTGGTGAGCTCTTGCATTAGTTATCTGAAGAATACCCCAGAGGAGAGACCCTAAATAGCCAAAAAATGAGGTTTGGCTACCAAGAAAGGAGGTTTGGCTACCAAGAGAGGTAAGAACCTATCAGAGGGGGTCTCTGACGTCACCTGCTGGCACTGGCCACTCAGAGCAGTCCAGTGTGCCCCCAACACCTCTGAATCCAAGATGGCAGAGGTCTGGGACACACTGGAGGAGCTCTGGGCACCTCCACTGGGAGGTACTGGTCATGGGAGTGGTCACTCCCCTTTCCTTTGTCCAGTTTCCCGCCAGAGCAGGGCTGTGGGATCCCTGAACCGGTGTAGACTGGCTTATGTAGAGATGGGCACCATCTGTGCCCATCAAAGCATTTCCAGAAGCTGGGGGAGGCTACTCCTCCCCAGCCCTTCACATCTATTTCCAAAGGGAGAGGGTGTAACACCCTCTCTTAGAGGAAATCCTTTGTTCTGCCTTCCTGGGCCGGGCTGCCCAGACCCCAGGAGGGCAGAATCCTGCCTGAGGGGTTGGCAGCAGCAGCACCTGCAGTGGAAAACCCGCAAAGGCAGTTTGGCAGTACCCGGGTTCTGTGCTAGAGACCCGGGGGATCATGGAATCGGCCAACAATACCAGAATGGTATTGGGGTGACAATTCCATGATCTTAGACATGTTACATGGCCATGTTCGGAGTTACCATTGTGACGCTATACATAAGTAGTGACCTATGTATAGTGCACGCGTGTAATGGTGTCCCCGCACTCACAAAGTTCGGTAAATTTGCCCTGAACGATGTGGGGGCACCTTGGCTCGTGCCAGGGTGCCCACACACTAAGTAACTAGGCACCTAACCTTCACCAAGTGAGAGTTAGACATATAGGTGACTTATAAGTTACTTATGTACAGTGAAAAATGGCTGTGAAATAACGTGGATGTTATTTCACTCAGGCTGCAGTGGCAGGCCTGTGTAAGAATTGCCTGAGCTCCCTATGGGTGGCAAAATAAATGCTGCAGCCCATAGGGATCTCCTGGAACCCCAACACCCTGGGTACCTAGGTACCATTTACAAGGGAATTATATGGGTGTACCAGTGTGCCAATGAGAATTGGTAAAATTGGTCACTAGCCTAGTCAGGTAAGCACCTATCAGGAGGGGTCTCTGACATCACCTGCTGGCACTGGCCACTCAGAGGCCTCCAGTGTGCCCTCACACCTCAGGATTCAAGATGGCAGAGGTCTGAGACACACTAGAGGAGCTCTGGCTCTCCACCCCTGGGGTGGTCATTCCTCTTTCCTTTGTCCAGGTTCACTCCAGAGCAGGCACTGGGGGTTCCCTGAATGGTGTAGACTGGCTTATGCAAGGTGGGCACCATCTGTGCCCTTCAAAGCATTTCCAGAGGCTGGGGAGGCTACTCCTCCCCAGGCCTTAACACTTATTTCCAAAGGGAGAGGGTGTAACACCCTCTCTCAGAGGAAATTATTTGTTCTTCCTTCCTGGGACTGGGCTTCCCAGATCCCAGGAGGGCAGAACCCTGTCTGTGGGGTGGCAGGAGCGCTAGTTGCAGAGAAAACCCCAGAGAGCTGGTTTGGCAGTACCCGGGTCCATAGTGGAGCCCCGGGGATGCAAGGGATTGGCACCCCAATACCAGATTTGGCACGGGGGGACAATTCCATGATCTTAGACATGTTACATGGCCATATTCGGAGTTGCCATTGTGAAACTACATATAGGTATTGACCTATATGTAGTGCACACGTGTAATGGTGTCCCCGCACTCACAAAGTCCGGAGAAATTGCCCTGAACTATGTAGGGGCACCTTTGCTAGTGCAAGGGTGCCCTCACACTTAGTAACTTTGCACCTAACCTTCACTAAGTGAGGGTTAGAAATATAGGTGACTTATAAGTTACTTAAGTGCAGTGTAAAATGGCTATGAAATAACGTGTGTGTTATTTCACTCAGGCTTCAGTGGCAGTCCTGTATAAGATGTGTCTGAGCTCCCTATGGGTGGCAAAAGAAATGCTGCAGCCCATAGGGATCTCCTGGAACCCCAATACCCTGGGTACCTAGGTACCATATACTAGGGAATTATAAGGGTGTTCCAGTGTGCCAATTAGAATTGGTAAAAATGTTCACTAGCCTATAGTGACAATTTTAAAGTCAGAGAGAGCATAAGCACTGCGGTTCTGATTAGCAGAGCCTCAGTGACACAGTTAGTCACTACACTGTTACACACATTCAGGCCACAAACTACGAGCACTGGGGTCCTGGCTAGCAGGATCCCAGTGAGACAGGCAAAAACAAATGTAACATACATGTAAAAATGGGGGTAACATGCCAGGCAAGATGGTACTTTCCTACAATACCGCATAAGCAGCAGGTAGTGTTTGACCCGTCTCTCAGCCAGGGGGCTGCATTTAGAGCATATGGTCGTAGTCGATGCTTTAAGAATTGCTCCTTTGTTTGCCTTAAGAAGCCCTGGCCTAGATATGGCTGTGGTGCCAGAGACGTGTAGGTATACAGAGTCATCCACGCGTGAGATCTCCGTGAGAAGGCTGATTTGTCCTCCAGCAGTGATTGAAGCCTTATTGATTCCCCAGCTGCTTTTTTTAAGGCTCTATGCGGGATTGAGGTCCTCCATAGGTCAGTAAGCCTAGTCGTCCTAAGTGAGTCATCTAGGTAGTCTCTGAACAGGGAGGTGTTCTTGCATTTGAGCTCCTGCCACAGATGATAGTTAAGGAATTCCGACGTGGCACCTCGGGCTTTGCTCCAGAAGTTAATACATGCAGTGCATCTTGTCAGGTATTGATCCAGTAGGCCGAACTCCAGTCTCAGTTGACCGGGGGAAGTACATTTAGGAAGGTTGAAGATCATCTGGTATACTTTGCTCACTGTGTGATTTAAGATTTCTGTGTCTCTGCCTCTTTGTACTTCACTCCCGTATGTTATTGTGGGCAAGAGTTTGGCTTTTAATATTTGTAAGATGAGGTTTATGAGGGACCATTCAAGTGAACATTTAATATTTTTTAGAGATAGTGCAATGGCTAAGCCTTTTTCCATTATGCACCTTCTTTGATGCACAAAGTATCCTGATTTGTCAACAGTGACACCAAGGTATTTTTACCTTTCTGTTTGGACGAGCTTTTTCTTACCCCACAACCACGCACTTGGAGGTGCCTTGTTTCTGATTGAATTGTGCAAGTTTTTTCAAAATTCGCCGTCAAGGTGTTGGCGGCCGAGTAGTGTTGAGTGGCATTTAATAGCCTCTGGAGCCCTATTTTCGTGTGGCTAATCGGCAAGAGGTCATCCGCATACATGAGGTAGTTCCAGGTCTCCAATTTTTGGGGCATGCGAGTTTGTGAGAGCGAGTGAGCCCGCCAGGTCTGCTAAGTATGAATTTAAAAGCAGCCCTGTTTTAGACATTTGGTAGTTGGAATCATCCTTGAGAGATAAGTGCCTGTACGCAGTTTTATCTGGACCCATGTGTACATATGAAGGGCTGTTATCAGGTGTAAAAGCGGAGATGGAAGTTCCCAGTTTGAGATCTTCTTCCACAGCAGGTTCCTTTGCACGTGATCAAATGGAGCCTTGAAGTCGACAAAACATAGGTGAAGTTGGCGTTTCTGTATCTTAGCTTTGTCGATTAAGACTCCAATGGCCATAATGTTCATTATGGTAAAAGTTTGTTTAGAGAATCCTGTTTGGATCTTGGGAATTATTCCCTTTTCAGCAACCTATGCAGACATGCTCCAATAGAAGACCTGCAAAGTACTTTGCTTCATTGTCTGATAGGGCAATCAAGCAATTTCTATTTGGGAGCGACCTGTCCCCGTTTTTTAAAGATAGGAGGGACTATGGATCCTTTCCAGGAGTGTGGGAGAATGCCAGTCAGCCCTATTTCCGGGTTGAAAGTTTCCAAGATCTTTTCCTAGAAAGGCGTCTTGTGCTTAAACACTGCAGGGGAAAGTCCGTTGGGGCCTGGGGCACTTTCTATCCCGGCTATCGAATCCTTTACCGTGACAGAGTCCATGAGTACTGAGAATGGAGTCTTCTTTGAAGACTTATGTAGGGGGTGAGTTCCTGCAGTTAACAGGCTTTGTGTGGACATGCTGAGTGGTGCCTGGATTGAGTGCTGGCAGTTGAAGTGGACTCCAAGGTGTTGAGCCCAGACAGCATCTGGTATGTGTGATGTAATACCGCCGTGAGAGGGGCATGTAAGATTACATATTGTGTGCCAGAAGCGTGCGCTGTTGTTGCTCCTTGCGTCTGAGTGTAGCTTGGCCCATAAGTCTTCACTGCTACTCTTGTTGATTGCCCACTTCAGCTTTTTAGTGACTGTTTGTGATGCCTTAGGGTTTCGAGCAGGTCTGGATTCCCAAGGCTGCCACGGAGACGCCTTATGATGGAGTTGATTTTCCTTTTCGCATCCAGTAATGTAGTTCTATAGATCTGTGGCAAGTGAGTTAATGCTGAGGGGGCTGACGGTCACCTGGTGGTGATTGGTTCTGCAAAATTGTTGCTTAGCCTGGTTGTTAATTGCTCCCATTTCAGCACCTCACTGCCATCATTCACTTCTAATTCAAGTGCCAGATCCATTGCTACTTTGGATACAAGATCTATATTTGATTGCCCACTTTTGACCTGTTTGTAGTTTGTGTTGTAAGAACTGATGTGCAAGATACTCACTTTTTCCATTTTGGAAATCCCCAGGTTAATGACTAGTTCCCGTGGGTAGTGGTCGCTCTCACTCCTGTCTCCTAGATGGTAGATAGCTTCTTGTTCAAACAGTGGCAGAGTGACAAACGTATAGTCAATTGTTGTAGAGGCTGTGGTTAAGAAATATGTATCTGCTGGTGGTGAGTCCTCTTGAAGTCTGCCATTCAGGGCACTTAACTGTAGTTGTTCTAAGTCTTTGAGTAGTGTTCTGCTTGCCATCGTGGATTGCCTGTGTTTGTTGGCCCCCTGTCTTGGAAGACCCCAGGTGCTAGGAAGAGAAATTGCGGCTTCGTCTGTGGAGGCTCCAAGTAGGTGTGGATTGAAGTCGCCCGAGACAATGATTTTGGCTGTTTCATCTATATCTCTGCTGCTTATGTAGTTCTCAAGTTGTTCCACTAGTTTAGTAGTGTAGGAAAGTACCATCTTGCCTGGCATGTTACCCCCATTTTTCACTGTATATATGTTGTTTTAGTTGTATGTGTCACTGGGACCCTGCCAGCCAGGGCCACAGTACTCATAAGTGTGCCTGAATGTGTTACCTGTGTTATGACTAACTGTCTCACTGAGGCTCTGCTATCCAGAACCTCAGTGGTTATGCTCTCTCATTTCTTTCAAATTGTCACTAACAGGCTAGTGACCAATTTTACCAATTTACATTGGCATACTAGAACACCCTTATAATTCCCTAGTATATGGTACTCAGGTACCCAGGGTATTGGGGTTCCAGGAGATCCCTATGGGCTGCAGCATTTCTTTTGCCACCCATAGGGAGCTCTGACAATTCTTACACAGGCCTGCCACTGCAGCCTGAGTGAAATAATGTCCACGTTATTTCACAGCCATTTTTACACTGCACTTAAGTAACTTATAAGTCACCTATATGTCCAACCTTTACCTGGTAAAGGTTAGGTGCAAAGTTACTTAGTGTGTGGGCACCCTGGCACTAGCCAAGGTGCCCCCACATTGTTCAGGGCCAATTCCCCGGACTTTGTGAGTGCGGGGACACCATTACACGCGTGCACTACATATAGGTCACTACCTATGTGTAGCTTCACAATGGTAACTCCGAATATGGCCATGTAACATGTCTATGATCATGGAATTGCCCCCTCTATGCCATCCTGGCATAGTTGGCACAATCCCATGATCCCACGGGTCTCTAGCACAGACCCTGGTACTGCCAAACTGCCTTTCCCGGGGTTTCACTGCAGCTGCTGCTGCTGCCAACCCCTCAGACAGGTTTCTGCCCTCCTGGGGTCCAGCCAGGCTTGGCCCAGGATGGCAGAACAAAGGACTTCCTCAGAGAGAGGGTGTTACACCCTCTCCCTTTGGAAAATGGTGTGAAGGCAGGGGAGGAGTAGCCTCCCCCAGCCTCTGGAAATGCTTTCATGGGCACACATGGTGCCCATTTCTGCATAAGCCAGTCTACACCGGTTCAGGGACCCCTCAGCCCTGCTCTGGAGCGAAACTGGACAAAGGGAAGGGGAGTGACCACTCCCCTGACCTGCACCTCCCCTGGGAGGTGCCCAGAGCTCCCCCAGTGTGCTCCAGACCTCTGCCATCTTGGAAACAGAGGTGCTGCTGGCACACTGGACTGCTCTGAGTGGCCAGGGCCAGCAGGTGAAGTCAGAGACTCCTTCTGATAGGCTCCTTCAGGTGTTGCTAGCCTATCTTCTCTCCTAAGTAGCCAACCCCTCTTTTCTGGCCATTTAGGGTCTCTGCTTTGGGGATTTCCTTAGATAACGAATGCAAGAGCTCATCCGAGTTCCTCTGCATCTCTCTCTTCACCTTCTGCCAAGGAATCGACTGCTGACCGCGCTGGAAGCCTGCAAAACTGCAACAAAGTAGCGAAGACGACTACTGCAACTCTGTAACGCTGATCCTGCCGCCTTCTCAACTGTTTTCCTGGTGGTGCATGCTGTGGGGGAAGTCTGCCTCCTCTCTGCACTAGAAGCTCCGAAGAAATCTCCCGTGGGTCGACGGAATCGTCCCCCTGCAACCGCAGGCACCAAAGAACTGCATCACCGGTACCCTGGGTCTCCTCTCAGCACAACGAGCGAGGTCCCTTGACTCCAGCAACTCTGTCCAAGTGACTCCCACAGTCCAGTGACTCTTCAGTCCAAGTTTGGTGGAGGTAAGTCCTTGCCTCCCCACGCCAGACTGCATTGCTGGGAACCGCGACTTTTGCAGCTACTCCGGCCTCTGTGCACTTCCGGCAGAAATCCTTTGTGCACAGCCAAGCCTGGGTCCACTGCACTCTAACCTGCATTGCACGACCTCCTAAGTTGTCCTCCGGCGGTGTGGGACTCCTTTGTGCAACTTCGGGTGAGCACCGTTTCACTCCTCTTCGTAGTGCCTGTTCCGGCACTTCTGCAGGTGCTGCCTGCTTCTGAGAGAGCTCCTTGTCTTGCTCGACGCCCCCTCTGTCCCCAGACACAATTGGCGACATCCTGGTCCCTCCTGGGCCACAGCAGCATCCAAAAACCCTTACTGCACGACTTGCAGCTAGCAAGGCTAGTTTGCGGTCTTTCTTCAGGAAAATACTTCTGCACGACTCTCCACGGCGTGAGGAATCCGTCCTCCAAAGGAGAAGTTCCTAGCCCTTGTCGTTCCTGCAGAATCCTCAGCTTCTAATGTCCAATAGCAGCTTCTTTGCACCCACAGCTGGCATTTCCTGGGCATCTGCCCATCTCCGACTTGCTTGTGACTTTTGGACTTGGTCCCCTTGTTCCACAGGTACACTCGACTGGAAATCCATCGTTGTTGCATTGCTGGTTTGTGTCTTTCCTGCAGAATTCCCCTATCACGACTTCTATGTCCTTTGGGGAACTTTAGTGCACTTTGCACTCACTTTTCAGGGTCTTGGGGTGGGCTATTTTTCTAACCCTCACTGTTTTCTTACAGTCCCAGCGACCCTCTACAAGGTCACATAGGTTTGGGGTCCATTTGTGGTTCGCATTCCACTTTTGGAGTATATGGTTTGTGTTGCCCCTATCCCTATGTGTCCCCATTGCATCCTATTGTAACTATACATTGTTTGCACTGTTTTCTAATACTATACTGCATATTTTTGGTATTGTGTACATATATCTTGTGCATATTTGCTCTCCTCATACTGAGGGTACTCACTGAGATACTTTTGGCATATTGTCATAAAAATAAAGTACCTTTAATTTTAGTATATCTGTGTATTGTGTTTTCTTATGATATTGTGCATATGACACTAGTGGTACTGTAGGAGCTTCACTCGTCTCCTAGTTCAGCCTAAGCTGCTCTGCTAAGCTACCATTATCTATCAGCCTAAGCTGCTAGACACCCTATACACTAATAAGGGATAACTGGGCCTGGTGCAAGGTGTAAGTACCCCTAGGTACTCACTACAAGCCAGTCCAGCCTACTACATTGGTTGTGCAGTGGTGGGATAAGTGCTTTGTAACTACTTACTACTTTTGTCATTGTACTTTTCATAAGAGAAAAATATACAAAACAAGTTCAGTGTATGTACACCTAACCAAAAAGTTTTGCATTTCTTTTCTCACTTCTTTTCTAAAGTGCTGAAAAGTACTTCTAAAACTTTCAAAAAGTTCTTAAAAAGTTTTAAAAGTTTTTTTTCTGTCTTTCTAAAAGTTCTGAAAAACTTTTTGTTCCTTTTTCTATCACTTAAACACTTTCTAAAATGTCTGGCACAGGCCAAACTGTTGATCTGTCCAAACTTGCTTATGATCACCTTAGCTGGAAAGGAGCAAGGAGTCTCTGCATAGATAGAGGTTTAAGTGTAGGGAAGAATCCCCCCAGAGAACTGTTGGTTAACATGCTTATAGAACAGGATAAGGCCAGAGGTGCCCCTTCTGTTGAAAAAGTAGCTAATGGTTCACAATCTGATCCAGGGACACCCCTAGAAAAAGATTCAGGAAAGAAACTTCCTAGCCTGCCCATTACCAGACAGCCTAGCATAGTTGGTACTGATGTAGAGTCACACCATACTGATAGTGTTGTCTCACATCATAGCAAGAGTATTCCTTCTCATCATAGTAGAAGTGATGTTTCTGTTAACCAAGCTGTTAGGATGCCTTCTGTAAGGGATGGGTCTCCTTCTGTACATTCTCACCATACTTCTGTTTCAAGGAATGTCCCACCCACCCACCCTGATGACAGAGTGTTAGAAAGGGAGCTCAATAGATTGAGAGTGGAACAAACCAGACTGAAGCTCAAGAAGCAACAGCTGGATTTGGATAGGCAGGCCTTAGAAGTGGAAAGAGAAAGACAGAAATTGGGTTTAGAAACCCATGGTGGCAGCAGCAGTATTCCCCATAGTCATCCTGCAAAAGAGCATGATTCTAGGAATCTGCACAAGATAGTTCCCCCTTATAAGGAGGGGGATGACATTAACAAGTGGTTTGCTGCACTTGAGAGGGCCTGTGTTGTACAGGATGTCCCTCAAAGGCAGTGGGCTGCTATCCTATGGCTATCATTTAGTGGAAAGGGTCGGGATAGGCTCCTTACTGTGAAAGAAAGAGATGCCAATAATTTTACAGTTCTTAAGAATGCACTCCTGGATGGTTATGGCTTAACCACTGAACAGTACAGGATGAAGTTCAGAGAGACCAAAAGGGAGTCTTCACAAGACTGGGTTGATTTTGTTGACCATTCAGTGAAGGCCTTGGAGGGGTGGTTACATTGCAGTAAAGTTACTGATTATGAAAGCCTGTATAACTTGATCCTGAGAGAGCATATTCTTAATAATTGTGTGTCTGATTTGTTGCACCAGTACTTGGTGGACTCTGATCTGACCTCTCCCCAAGAATTGGGAAAGAAGGCAGACAAATGGGTCAGAACAAGGGTGAACAGAAAAGTTCATACAGGGGGTGACAAAGATGGCAATAAGAAGAAGGATGGTAAGTCTTCTGACAAGGGTGGGGATAAATCTAAAAATGAGTCTTCATCAGGCCCACAAAAACACTCTGGTGGGGGTGGTGGGCCCAAATCCTCTTCAAATCAAAACAAAGAAAAGAAACCATGGTGCTATTTATGTAAAATAAAAGGCCATTGGACAACAGATCCCAGTTGTTCAAAGAAAAGCACCAAGCCTCCTACCACTACAACCCCTGCTGCTACACCTAGTGCCCCTAGTAATAGCAGTGGTGGTGGGAGCAAACCTACTAATAGCCAATCCAAGGGAGTAGCTGGGCTCACTTTTGGTAACTTAGTTGGGGTTGGTCTTGTTAGGGAGACCACAGAGGCTGTGTTAGTCTCTGAGGGGTCTATTGATTTAGCCACCTTAGTTGCTTGTCCCCTTAACATGGATAAGTACAAGCAACTACCCCTAATAAATGATGTTGAGGTTCAGGCCTACAGGGACACAGGTGCCAGTGTTACAATGGTTATAGAGAAACTGGTCCACCCTGAACAACACCTACTTGGTCACCAGTACCAAGTAACCGATGCTCACAACAACACACTTAGCCACCCCATGGCTGTTGTAAATCTCAACTGGGGGGGGGGGGGGGGTTACTGGTCCAAAGAAAGTTGTGGTTGCCTCAGATTTACCTGTAGACTGTCTACGTGGAAATGATTTAGAGACATCAGCTTGGTCAGATGTGGAGTTGGAGGCACATGCAGCAATGCTGGGCATTTCAGGGCATATTTTTGCTTTGACAAGGGCTTAGGCCAAAAAGCAAAGAGGACAGGTTGACTTGGATCCTGGAACAATGGACCAAGTGCTCCCTAAAGCTAGGGCTAGTAGAAGTAAAGCACTACCTACTATCCCTCCCTCTACAGTGGATTTTACTTCTGAGGAAGAAGAATTTCCACCCTGTACAGAACCTACACCAGAGGAGCTGGAAGCAGACACTGCTGAGCTTTTGGGTGAAGGGGGGCCTGCCAGGGAGGAGCTGAGTGTGGCACAGCATACCTGTCCCACACTAGAGGGTCTAAGACAGCAAGCTGTCAAACAAGCAAATGGGGATGTCAGTGACTCACACAGAGTTTACTGGGAGGACAACCTCTTGTACACTGAAGCAAGGGATCCTAAACCTGGAACTGCCAGGAGGTTCGTGATTCCTCAGGAGTACAGAAAGTTCCTCCTAACTCTAGCCCACGACATTCCCTTAGCTGGACATTTGGGGCAAATGAAAACTTGGGACAGGCTTGTTCCCTTGTTTCATTGGCCTAGAATGTCAGCGGACACAAAGGAATTTTGTAAGTCCTGTGAAACCTGTCAAGCCAGTGGCAAGACAGGTGGCACTCCAAAGGCACCCCTAATTCCACTGCCTGTGGTCGGGGTTCCCTTTGAAAGGGTAGGGGTTGACATAGTTGGCCCCCTTGACCCTCCTACTGCTTCAGGCAATAGGTTTATCTTGGTGGTAGTGGACCATGCCACCAGATATCCTGAAGCAATTCCTCTAAGGACCACTACAGCTCCTGCAGTGGCAAAGGCCCTCCTGGGAATCTTTTCCAGGGTGGGCTTCCCAAAAGAGGTGGTATCAGACAGGGGAAGCAATTTCATGTCTGCTTACTTAAAGGCCATGTGGAAGGAGTGTGGTGTGACATACAAGTTCACTACACCCTATCATCCACAAACAAATGGACTGGTGGAGAGATTTAACAAAACTCTCAAAGGCATGAGTATGGGACTCCCTGAAAAACTCCGCAGGAGATGGGATATCCTTTTACCATGCCTCCTTTTTGCTTACAGGGAGGTACCCCAGAAAGGAGTGGGCTTCAGCCCCTTTGAACTCCTCTTTGGACGACCTGTGAGAGGTCCTCTAACACTTGTTAAGGAGGGTTGGGAACAACCTTTAAAAGCTCCAAAGCAAGACATAGTGGACTATGTACTTGGCCTCAGATCAAGGATGGCTGAGTACATGAAAACGGCCAGTAAAAACCTTCAGGCCAGCCAAGAGCTCCAAAAGCAGTGGCATGACCAGAAGGCTGTTTTGGTTCAGTACCAACCAGGGCAGAAAGTGTGGGTCTTGGAGCCTGTGGCCCCAAGAGCACTCCAAGATAAATGGAGTGGACCCCACATAATTGTTGAAAAGAAGGGTGAAGTCACCTACTTAGTTGACTTAGGCACTGCCAGGAGTCCCCTTAGGGTGCTCCATGTCAATCGCCTGAAACCCTACTATGACAGGGCTGATCTCACCCTGCTCATGGCAACTGATGAGGGACAGGAAGAAGAGAGTGACCCTCTCCCTGATCTCTTCTCTTCCACAGAACAAGATGCTCTAGTGGAAGGTGTAGTTTTGGCTGATTGTCTTACTGCTGAGCAGAAAGACCATTGCATAAATCTCCTGGGTCAGTTTTCTGAACTCTTCTCTACTGTGCCAGGTACCACTTCTTGGTGTGAGCACACTATAGATACTAGAGACAGCTTGCCTGTCAAAAGTAAAATCTATAGGCAGCCTGACCATGTCAGCGACTGCATAAAGCAAGAGGTGCAGAAAATGTTAGAACTGGGAGTGGTTGAGCACTCTGAAAGTCCATGGGCCTCTCCTGTGGTACTTGTACCAAAACCTCATTCCAAGGATGGAAAGAAGGAAATTAGGTTTTGTGTAGACTACAGAGGTCTCAACCAGGTAACCAAAACTGATGCTCACCCTATACCCAGGGCAGATGAGCTCATAGATACACTGGCATCTGCCAAGTATCTAAGCACTTTTGACTTGACTGCAGGGTATTGGCAGATCAAATTATCAGAAGATGCAAAAGCAAAAACTGCATTTTCAACCATTGGAGGCCATTACCAATTCACAGTAATGCCTTTTGGATTGAAAAATGCACCTGCCACTTTTCAGAGGTTGATGAATACAGTCCTGCAAGGGCTGGAAGCCTTTAGTGCAGCATATCTGGACGATATAGCTGTCTTTAGCTCCAGTTGGAATGATCACCTGGTCCACCTATGGAAAGTTTTGGAGGCCCTGCAAAAGGCAGGCCTCACTATCAAGGCTTCAAAGTGCCAGATAGGGCAGGGGAAGGTGGTTTATCTGGGACACCTGGTTGGTGGGGAAAAGATTGCACCACTTCAGGGGAAAATCCAAACTATTATAGATTGGGTTCCCCCTACTACTCAGACTCAGGTGAGACCCTTTTTGGGCCTCACTGGGTACTATAGGAGGTTCATAAAGAACTATGGCTCCATTGCAGCCCCTCTTAATGACCTCACTTCAAAGAAAATGCCTTAGAAGGTATTATGGACAGCTAGCTGTCAGAAAGCTTTTGAGGAGCTGAAGCAGGCCATGTGCTCTGCACCTGTCCTGAAAAGCCCCTGTTACTCCAAGAAACTCATTGTCCAAACTGATGCATCTGAATTAGGGGTAGGGGCAGTCCTTTCACAACTTAATTCTGAGGGCCAGGATCAACCTGTTGCTTTTATTAGTAGGAGGTTGACCCCTAGAGAAAAGCGTTGGTCTGCCATAGAGAGGGAGGCCTTTGCTGTGGTCTGGGCACTGAAGAAGTTGAGGCCATACCTGTTTGGCACTCACTTCATTGTTCAGACAGACCACATACCTCTACTTTGGCTAAAACAAATGAAAGGTGAAAATCCTAAATTGTTGAGGTGGTCTATATCCCTACAGGGAATGGACTATACAGTGGAACATAGACCTGGGAGTACCCACTCCAATGCAGATGGACTCTCCAGATATTCCCACTTAGACAATGAAGACTCATCAGGTCATGGCTAGTCTTATTGTCCTTCGTTTGGGGGGGGGTTGTGTAGGAAAGTACCATCTTGCCTGGCATGTTACCCCCATTTTTCACTGTATATATGTTGTTTTAGTTGTATGTGTCACTGGGACCCTGCCAGCCAGGGCCCCAGTGCTCATAAGTGTGCCTGAATGTGTTACCTGTGTTATGACTAACTGTCTCACTGAGGCTCTGCTATCCAGAATCTCAGTGGTTATGCTCTCTCATTTCTTTCAAATTGTCACTAACAGGCTAGTGACCAATTTTACCAATTTACATTGGCATACTGGAACGCCCTTATAATTCCCTAGTATATGGTACTGAGGTACCCAGGGTATTGGGGTTCCAGGAGATCCCTATGGGCTGCAGCATTTCTTTTGCCACCCATAGGGAGCTCTGACAATTCTTACACAGGCCTGCCACTGCAGCCTGAGTGAAATAACGTCCACGTTATTTCACAGCCATTTTTACACTGCACTTAAGTAACTTATAAGTCACCTATATGTCCAACCTTTACCTGGTAAAGGTTAGGTGCAAAGTTACTTAGTGTGTGGGCACCCTGGCACTAGCCAAGGTGCCCCCACATTGTTCAGGGCCAATTCCCCGGACTTTGTGAGTGCGGGGACACCATTACATGCGTGCACTACATATAGGTCACTACCTATGTGTAGCTTCACAATGGTAACTCCGAATATGGCCATGTAACATGTCTATGATCATGGAATTGCCCCCTCTATGCCATCCTGGCATAGTTGGCACAATCCCATGATCCCACGGGTCTCTAGCACAGACCCTGGTACTGCCAAACTGCCTTTCCCGGGGTTTCACTGCAGCTGCTGCTGCTGCCAACCCCTCAGACAGGTTTCTGCCCTCCTGGGGTCCAGCCAGGCTTGGCCCAGGATGGCAGAACAAAGGACTTCCTCAGAGAGAGGGTGTTACACCCTCTCCCTTTGGAAAATGGTGTGAAGGCAGGGGAGGAGTAGCCTCCCCCAGCCTCTGGAAATGCTTTCATGGGCACACATGGTGCCCATTTCTGCATAAGCCAGTCTACACCGGTTCAGGGACCCCTCAGCCCTGCTCTGGCGCGAAACTGGACAAAGGGAAGGGGAGTGACCACTCCCCTGACCTGCACCTCCCCTGGGAGGTGCCCAGAGCTCCTCCAGTGTGCTCCAGACCTCTGCCATCTTGGAAACAGAGGTGCTGCTTGCACACTGGACTGCTCTGAGTGGCCAGGGCCAGCAGGTGACGTCAGAGACTCCTTCTGATAGGCTCCTTCAGGTGTTGCTAGCCTATCTTCTCTCCTAAGTAGCCAAACCCTCTTTTCTGGCTATTTAGGGTCTCTGCTTTGGGGATTTCCTTAGATAACGAATGCAAGAGCTCATCCGAGTTCCTCTGCATCTCTCTCTTCACCTTCTGCCAAGGAATTGACTGCTGACCGCGCTGGAAGCCTGCAAAACTGCAACAAAGTAGCGAAGACGACTACTGCAACTCTGTAACGCTGATCCTGCCGCCTTCTCAACTGTTTTCCTGGTGGTGCATGCTGTGGGGGTAGTCTGCCTCCTCTCTGCACTAGAAGCTCCGAAGAAATCTCCCGTGGGTTGACGGAATCGTCCCCCTGCAACCGCAGGCACCAAAGAACTACATCACCGGTACCCTGGGTCTCCTCTCAGCACGACGAGCGAGGTCCCTTGACTCCAGCAACTCTGTCCAAGTGACTCCCACAGTCCAGTGACTCTTCAGTCCAAGTTTGGTGGAGGTAAGTCCTTGCCTCCCCACGCCAGACTGCATTGCTGGGAACCGCAACTTTTGCAGCTACTCCGGCCTCTGTGCACTTCCGGCGGAAATCCTTTGTGCACAGCCAAGCCTGGGTCCACGGCACTCTAACCTGCATCGCACGATCTCCTAAGTTGTCCTCCGGTGGCGTGGGACTCCTTTGTGCAACTTCGGGTGAGCACCGTTTTACTCCTCTTCGTAGTGCCTGTTCTGGCACTTCTGCGGGTGCTGCCTGCTTCTGAGAGGGCTCCTTGTCTTGCTCGACGCCCCCTCTGTCCCCAGACGCAATAGGCGACATCCTGGTCCCTCCTAGGCCACAGCAGCATCCAAAAACCCTAACCGCATGACTTGCAGCTAGCAAGGCTTGTTTGCGGTCTTTCTTCAGGAAAACACTTCTGCACAACTCTCCACGCGTGAGGGATCCGTCCTCCAAAGGGGAAGTTCCTAGCCCTTGTCGTTCCTGCAGAATCCTCAGCTTCTACTGTCGAGTAGCAGCTTCTTTGCACCCACAGCTGGCATTTCCTGGGCATCTGCCCATCTCCGACTTGCTTGTGACTTTTGGACTTGGTCCCCTTGTTCCACAGGTACACTCGACTGGAATCCATCGTTGTTGCATTGCTGGTTTGTGTCTTTCCTGCAGAATTCCCCTATCACGACTTCTATGTCCTTTGGGGAACTTTAGTGCACTTTGCACTCACTTTTCAGGGTGTTGGGGTGGGCTATTTTTCTAACCCTCACTGTTTTCTTACAGTCCCAGTGACCCTCTACAAGGTCACATAGGTTTGGGGTCCATTCGTGGTTCGCATTCCACTTTTGGAGTATATGGTTTGTGTTGCCCCTATCCCTATGTGTCCCCATTGCATCCTATTGTAACTATACATTGTTTGCACTGTTTTCTAATACTATACTGCATATTTTTGGTATTGTGTACATTTATCTTGTGTATATTTGCTATCCTCATACTGAGGGTACTCACTGAGATACTTTTGGCATATTGTCATAAAAATAAAGTACCTTTATTTTTAGTATATCTGTGTATTGTGTTTTCTTATGATATTGTGCATATGACACTAGTGGTACTGTAGGATCTTCACTCGTCTCCTAGTTCAGCCTAAGCTGCTCTGCTAAGCTACCATTATCTATCAGCCTAAGCTGCTAGACACCCTATACACTAATAAGGGATAACTGGGCCTGGTGCAAGGTGTAAGTACCCCTAGGTACTCACTACAAGCCAGTCCAGCCTCCTACAAGTAGCATCACTGGATTTGAGCTTAGGGTGAAGATAAGTATTTACAAGTACTATCTCTGCTGTAGGCACGTCCATAAGAGTGGTGATTGTCACGATGTTGGTTAAAGAAAGGGTGGGGACCAGAGGGCTGGCTCTGACTGACAGTGCTAGAGAGACATAGGTAGCCAGGCCACCCTGGGGTTGACTGTACTTCGCCTTTCTAGTTGCTGGCGTGAAGACGCACATATACTGTAGGCCTGTAGATGAAATGGTTCCTCCACCCACGTTTCCTGCATTAGTGTAATGTCAAAGGTGCTGAAGTACTGAATAAAGTTGTAGTCCAAGGCTTTAGAAAGGAGGCCGTTCACATTCCAAAAAAGAAGGCGGAGGGCCTCTGTTGGTGGTGTGGGGCCCCACCTTTTGTCTGGAGTTTGTCACCAGGGCCTATTGCAATTGTTGATTGTTTTTTAAATTCACCTTAAGTTGTTATTGGATTGAAAAAGATCTATTGGTGTGTGTAACATGTGGCGCCGGTACTCACCTGTGGAAGTGGTGGAAGAGCTTGAGGACAGTGATGAGCAGCCCCAGGCACTCTTAAGTATGGAGTGTGTTTCCCTGATCCGGGGGTCTGATTTTGAAGCAGGTCCTGATGTTACTAGAGGAGTCGGGTAGCCATACTCACAATGCATGGTGATTCTAATGTCCCAGCATTCAAAGGTTGCTTTTTCACCTAAAATTGTTTGGGCAATTGGTCTTGTTGAGGGCGGATGTGGTGGTTGAATAGATGTATTCTACTGCCAGGAGGTCGGTTGTACTCAGGCCACTTGTAGAAGGAATATGCAATAGGAGCCGGAGAATGCTTCCACTGTTCAGGATGTTGCCAGTGCACTTAGATTTGTAATGTGGATGAAAATTAAGTATGTTGGTGGTTGTAGGCTATAGTCGAGATACAAATTTCTGCAGAGGTTGGTTTGGCGATCCTCACCCGTCCTGACTCCAGCAGTTATTGTGCATGTTGATTATAATATTCTCCATTTGTGCATCTTGTGTAGGGCTAGTTGGTATAATGAGCACTCCCTGGCTATTCCTCTGGTCTGGTAGGTGAAGGTCCATTGTCAGGGCGAGTGAAGGGTTCGAGGAAGTCGATCATGTAGGTTGACTATGATTTCCATGTGATGAAATCGTTGCAGTTTGCAAGAACTCCGGGTTTTGAGTGCCACGGCATTGCCCACCCCCTCTTCTGGCAAGGAGGTATCATTTGTAGCAGAGTTCACCCGGTTGATAATCATATTTGAAGATGGATACTCTGGGTTCATCATTGGACCAGGTGGCCAGGGATATGTGGCTTCATTAAGGGACCCATTTACAGATGTTCCCAGTTTGGGGCCAGTTGCCAGGTTCTTTCCGTTCCCTACAAGTTCCTCCTTGTGACCGTTCGTCCTTTGGGCACGTCTTTGCTTGGCGTTAGCTTTCTCAATGGCGTTGCCATTCACAGGGCTGCCAGATGATTGCTTGTTCCCAGGAGGTTGGATAGTGGTTGCTGTTGGAATTGAGGTGGATAGAGCTATTGTTGGGGGTGGCATCTGGTTAGGCCCATTTTTCTGTTCCTCGCTCCTTGTTCCTGGACCATGCGTTGTGCTCTCAGGTGAGTCCAAGTAGATTTTTCCTGAATCATGAGCTGAGGGGTCAGTTTTGATGTCGGCATGTATAAGGTGACTGGAATCTCCCACTTTTAGGGACACACAAAGGTTGGTAAGCATGGAGAGTAGTGTGGATAATTCGTCTATTATTGGCCAACATGAGTGAGAGCACTTGTGGGGTTGTCTTGTGGCTGTGTGAGGAGGCATTTGAGGTCACCTAGTTTCCCATTTATTCCTGCTACAAACACTGCCAATGTGTTAAGCAGGGCTAGTTGAACATCCATTTTGTCTGACTGATAGTGAAGCGTTTCAACTAGGAACTGCATGGTTTTGAGTTAGACTTACGTCGGTGCTTACGCCATCATTGGGAGACAGTTGGCTGGGATCGGGGGTGAGTCGAGTGGCTGAAGGACAGTCTTGGGAGTATGCGATCTGCATGTCCTCTCATTCTTGCATGTCTAAGTAAGATAGTGTTTCTTCATCTGCTGCTGTGCTGGCACCGTCAGTTTTTAGGTTCGCTCAGAGGGTTGACGAGCAGGGGGGCTGAGCTGCAGCATTCGTTGGAGTTCCTTGAGGGGCAGGGCCGGATGCTGGAGTCGTGACCTGGATGTCTGTAGACGGCTGGCCCTTCTCTTTGGTGAGCATGGACTGGGCCACTTCCAATCCACGAAGCACTGAGAGATTTTGGCAGGTCACACTCTGATGGAGGGAAGCCCACCATTGATTCTTCAGGGCCTGCCGGGGTTCCTCATGGACCTCCGCCCTAATAGATTGAACATGTTGTCCCGTGGACGGTGAAGTTGTGCTAGTTTTAGTAGTGTAACCCCTGTTGTAGGGAGATCATTACGAGGCGGGCAGCTTTCAGTTGTTTTTGTGGAGATTGAGGGTTGTAGTGGTGGTTGTAGACCCTGTATATAGCTGGTGTTTGAAAAAAAAGGTGGATTCTTCATTTAAAAAAAAGGAAAACTTGGTGTAGATTTTTGGTGGACAGTCTGTATTGTGACTTTTTTTGGTTTTTCCAAACCGTCTCCAGCACTGAGTCTGGCAGTGGATCTCTCTTCTTCCTGGTCCACGATACGATCTCAATGGGAGGAGACGCAATCTGTGTTGTGAGGTGGCTGTCCAGAGCTTTGTGTCTCCTCTTCCTCTTTCCCATTGCTGTTATTTTAAGGGGTGGACTTTCTTGTTTTGCCTGACCACATGGTCGTGTGTTTCCCTTCCCTTCTTTTTCCTCCTGGCAGCCCCTTGGGCTTCTACTATCAAGGTAATGGAGTTAGTGGAAATGCTGGAACTGATTAGTTGATGGTCGGCTGTTATAACTGCCACGCTATGTTCTGCTGATGCAGCTAGGAGAGCACGCCTTGGGTACCACTGCTGATGCTGCTTTCACAAGTGTGGCTCACCAGACCCCCGCAAGCTGCACCCACCCTAGAGGGGCCGCTTCCGCAGTTGCCTGGGGCACATCCTTAGCAGTGACTTGGTACAGTCACCACACTAACCTGTTGCCTGCCGTACTGAGGATTGACTCAAATCGTTCCAGAGAGGGTCCCTTGGAGCTGCGGCGCTGGTGAAATGAATAGCGCAACTCTAGGTTGGCAGTATCCTGCTCCTGGTGCGCCAAGTGTTGCGGATGAGGAGGACCGATGAGCCTGATGGGCCTGATCATCCTGGAGGGCTGCGAGGAGAGAGGGCACAAGGGGCACAAGAGGCACAAAGGCAGACAGCAGACCGGGAGGCAGGGTGGAAAGAGTGACCTCCAGTTCTCCTATTTCCACCCTCTGCCTCCCTCCGACTCCATCAGCCCTCCTCCCCTCTCCTCTCTTCTCTGTCCAGCCGGTCAGTGCGGGGAGCTCAGGGACAAGGTACAAGGGTGCAAGGGTGGGGCGAGGCAAGGATGAGGGGCACCGGGTCGCAGCTGAGGTGAGTACCAGGCCAGGTAGGGGTGAGAGAGAGGGGGCAGCTGTGCAGTTGTGTGACCAAGCAGGGTTGGAGGGGGCAGTTGACAGAGGTGCAGGTGGCGTGGTCACCAGCTGGTGGGAAGCTGGTAGGAAGCCAACTCCTGCACTCGCACTCGCATTCACCCCCAATGCCCCCTACTACGCCACCTCCCATTCACTCCCGGAGCCTCACAGCCTGCCTCACAGTCCACCTCGCAATCTGCCTTGCAGCCGCCACGCAGCCTGCAGCGCCCACAACTCCAGTTCACCTCTCCTCTCCTCTCAGGCCTCTCCTCTTACCGCACCGGATGGCACTGCGGCCCCCACAATCGGTTCTGATCCCTCCTCCGATTTCTCAGGCGCTCCTCAGTCTGTGCGGACTACTGGACTTCCGGTGTGGACATAATAATGTATCGTCAAGGTAAGTAATGCTGAATGTAGAGCAGGAAGTCTGCACTTCCTCAGGTGCACTGTGCACTGAAACAATCTCTGGCTCAATTTGTAAACTTTTAGGAAGATATGGATCCAGGAGAGAGCCTGCTTGATTGGATTAAGTAAGCCTACGACTTGCACTGGATAAACTGAAGAAAAGGTAGACAAAGTGGCAGAAGACTCCCTTACAGGTGGTACAACAGGAGAAACATGAGATAAGTTATCTAAAAAAATCAATTGTAAGCTCAAAATGGATAGGAGAGGCAAGTAAACATGTGCCACCCAGTTAATTAATCATGTTGCAAGACAGAGAGGATCCCTGATTAATAGAAAAAATGTTATAGACTGCATACATTTTATCTTGAAAGAATCAGGCACTTGAATTACAGTAAAGTTGACTAGCCACATAATTTTAATATATTACGATTTAGTTAGTTTTTTAACTGTGGCAAACAGTTCCTTTGAAGAGTTTTTGGAAGAATCGATTTTGTGGGTAAAAAGGGATTTTTCTCTAAAAATCATCTCTTTGTAAGGTAATGAGGAGTGCTTATAATTATCTTTTTCCCGGAGGACATAATTGAGCTTCCATTTGCTTTCAAGTCTGCTCTTTCTGAAGTCTAAGACTTTCTGTGAACCAAGGTTCAGAGAGAGTGGCTTTAGGATTTCTTTGACTCTTGAGGGGGGCTAACTTATTTAAAGTGGAGTTAATCTTATGATGATAGTCATTAACAGCCTCACCCAAATTGTGAGCAACTACACGCGGAGACAGAGTTAGCATGTGTTAAATTAGTTGGTCTTAGTTTTATGCCACTTACGACTGAGCTTGAAAGGAAGAGGGCTGGCATCTATGGAATTGTTCCCTACAAAATTAAGGTTAAACATGACCGCAGGATGATCAGACCAAACCAGAGGAAGAGACAGTAAAATTTGGAAATGGGGATTATCAGAAAACATTCCATCAAGCAGATGACTTGCCGAGTGTGTATGTCCCTTCACAAATTGTTATTAAACCCATACTGTCCATCATATAAAGAAAATTGAAGGATTCGTTCTTAGTAGTGTTTTCTAAATGTAGATTGAACTCACAAAGAACTATAAAGTCAGAGGAATCAACTTTAGTTTCCAACAGTTAATTATTACTATGGGTAAGAGCTGCACTAGGACCTGGGGGATGATAAATAAATAGACACTGAAGGAATAATGCATCGTAACCTCTATTTTAAAAGACATTGCTTCAAGCTCATGAGAAAACGCATGGGCTTAGCAAGAAGTTTTAAACAGACCACAATGAATTATAGCGAGGCCATTGCCTCTCTTCCCAGAGCGATCCAAGCTAACAATAGAATAGCCCTTGGGGATTGCTGAAACCAAATTGGGACAAGATGCATCGTTAGCCCAAGTTTCTGTGATAAAAGCTATGTCCAAAGATTGGTTTTCAAGAAAGTCATCAAACTCCAATGCGTGTTTAATGAGGTTAGGAAGGTAGCCTCTTTTTAGCATTGTTACCCCCACTTTTGGCCTGTTTGTGAGAATATGTCAGGGTGTTTTTACTGTCTCACTGGGATCCTGCTAGCCAGGGCCCAGTTCTCATAGTGAAAACCCTATGCTGTAAGTGTGTTTGATATGTGTCACTGGGATCCTGCTAGCCAGGACTCCAGTGCTCATATGTTTGTGGCCTATATGTGTTCCCTGTGTGGTGCCTAACTGTATCCCTGAGGCTCTGCTAACCAGAATCTCAGTGTTTATGCTCTCTCTGCTTTCTAAAATTGTCACTGCAGGCTAGTGACCAATTTTACCAATTCTCATTGGCACACTGGTACACCCATATAATTCCCTTGTAAATGGTACCTAGGTACCCAGGGTGTTGGGGTTCCAGGAGATCCCTATGAGCTGCAGCATTTCTTTTGCCACCCATAGGGAGCTCAGGCAATTCTTACACAGGCCTGCCACTGCAGCCTGAGTGAAATAACATCCACGTTATTTCACAGCCATTTTTCACTGTACATAAGTAACTTATAAGTCACCTATATGTCTAACCCTCACTTGGTGAAGGTTAGGTGCCAAGTTACTTAGTGTGTGGGCACCCTGGCACGAGCCAAGGTGCCCCCACATCGTTCAGGGCAAATTTCCCGAACTTTGTGAGTGCGGGGACACCATTACACGCGTGCACTATACATAGGTCACTACTTATGTATAGCGTCACAATGGTAACTCCGAACATGGCCATGTAACATGTCTAAGATCATGGAATTTTCACCCCAATACCATTCTGGTATTGATGGGCGATTCCATGATCCCCCGGGTCTCTAGCACAGAACACGGGTACTGCCAAACTGCCTTTGAGGGTTTTCCACTGCAGGTGCTGCTGCTGCCAATACCCTCAGACAGGATTCTGCCCTCCTGGGGTCTGGGCAGCCCGGCCCAGGAAGGCAGAACAAAGGATTTCCTCTGAGAGAGGGTGTTACACCCTCTCCCTTTGGAAATAGATGTGAAGGGCTGGGGAGGAGTAGCCTCCCCCAGCTTCTGGAAATGCTTTGATGGGCACAAATGGTGCCCATCTCTACATAAGCCAGTCTACATCGGTTCAGGGATACCCCAGCCCTGCTCTGGCGCGAAACTGGACAAAGGAAAGGGGAGTGACCACTCCCCTGACCAGTACCTCCCAGGGGAGGTGCCCAGAGCTCCTCCAGTGTGTCCCAGACATCTGCCATCTTGGATTCAGAGGTGTTGGGGGCACACTGGACTGCTCTGAGTGGCCAGTGCCAGCAGGGGACGTCAGAGACCCCCTCTGATAGGTTCTTACCTCTCTTGGTAGCCAAACCTCCTTTCTTGGTAGCCAAACCTCCTTTTTTGGCTATTTAGGGTCTCTCCTCTGGGGTATTCTTCAGATAACTAATGCAAGAGCTCACCAGAGTTCCTCTGCACTTCCCTCTTCGACTTCTGCCAAGGATCGACCACTGACTGCTCCAGGACGCCTGCAAAACCGCAACAAAGTAGCAAGACGACTACCAGCAACATTGTAGCGTCTCATCCTGCCAGCTTTCTTGACTGTTTCCTGGTGGTGCATGCTCTGGGGGCTGTCTGCCTTTACCCTGCACTGGAAGCCAAGAAGAAATCTCCCGTGGGTCGACGGAATCTTCCCCCTGCTAACGCAGGCACCAAACTTCATCCTGACGAGCGTGGCCTCTGGAACACAGGTGGTGGACCCAAGTGACGCAGACTGTCCATTGGTCCAACTGCCCAAATTTGGAGGAGGTAAGTCCTTGCCCCCTCTCCGGACAGTAATCCTGTGCACCACGTGAACTGCAGCTGCTAGAGCTTCTGTGCAGTTTTGCAAGGAATCCTTTGTGCACAGCCTAGACCAGCTCCTCATCACTCCGTCCTGCATTGCTCAACTCCCTGAGTTGTCCTCTGGCTTCGTTGGACCCTCTTTTGTAGTGTTGAGATGACTGCCGTGCTCAGTCTTCTTGAACCCATGTTCAAGAACTTCTGCGGATGCTGCCTTCTTGTGTCTGGGCTCTCTGTGTTGCTGAGGGCCCCCTCTGTCTCCTCGCCCAAGTGGCAACATCCTTGTCCTTCCTGGGCCTGGGCAGCACCCTTTTTCTTAGACTGCGACCTTTGCAGCTAGCACGGCTTGTTTGCGGTCTTTCTCCAAAGAAACAACTCTGCATCCTCCAGCACTCCGTGGGGACATCTTCTGCATGAAGGAGAAGTTCCTAGCACCTTCAGTTGTTGCAGAATCTTCAGCTTCTTCCATCCACAGGCAGCCATTTTGCACCTTCATCCAGGGTTTAGTGGGCTCCTGCCCCCCACGGACACTTTCACAACTCTTGGACTTGGCCCCCTTCCTTTGCAGGTCCTCAGGTCCATGAATCCGTCTTCAGTGCTTTGCAGTCTGTTGTGGTCTTTGCAGAATCCTCTATCATGAGTTTAGTGTGTTTCTGGGAAGTAGCAGCACTTTACTCCTACTTTTCAGGGTCTTGGGGTGAGGTATCTTGGACACCCTTAGTGTTTTCTTACACTCCCAGCGACCCTCTACACACTATACTAGCCTAGGGTCCATTTGTGGTTCGCATTCCACTTTCTTAGTATATGGTTTGTGTTGCCCCAAGGACCATTGCATCCTATTGTATTCTACAGTGTTTGTACTACTTTCTGACTGTTTTACTTACCTGATTTTGGTTTGTGTGTATATTTTGTGTATTTTACTTACCTCCTAAGGGAGTATATCCTCTGAGATATTTTTGGCACATTGTCACTAAAATAAAGTACCTTTATTTTTGGTAACCCTGAGTATTGTATTTCTTGTGATATAGTACCTATATGATATAAGTGGTATAGCAGGAGCTTTGCATCTATCCTAGTTCAGCCTAAGCTGCTCTGCTATAGCTACCTCTATCAGCCTAAGCTGCTAGAACACTACTAATCTACTAATAAGGGATAACTGGACCTGGCACAAGGAGTAAGTACCATCAGGTACCCACTATAAGCCAGGCCAGCCTCCTACAGGTATGGGCACAGAAGATCTTCTACATGTCCTCTGTTCATGCGATCATCTTGTATCAGAAAGAAAAGTCTTACTAAAGAAAAAAATCAATAGATGAGGCCTACAGACAAGGAGGCAAGCTGTGCTGGCATGTTTTGCGTCTGGGGATCTGCAATTGAACTGTGCCCTAGTGAAATTTCTATCCCTGGTAATACAAAAGCAGCATTCAATAAAGCATCATCATTCTATGTCAGCTCCTCATATGGTCCTGCAGGTATAAGACCTCTGCCATAGTGACAAACTGGGCCGGTTCTGGATTTCAAATTAACCAACTAGCAGGGAAATATGCAAGGCTGCGCCAACTGTTTCATGTAACGGTTCCTGGTAACCACGCAAATAAACAAATAACAATAACAATATATTGGGGAAGGGGTGGGACACTGTTTAGATTAGGTGAAACTACAGGATGACATTTCTAAATGTCTGATTTTGGTATTCAATAGTATTAAGAGATGTTTTAATCACAAATGGAATGAGTAATGTTTTTAAGAAGCAAACAAATTGTTAAAGGGACTGGACAGCTCAATTTAGTTATTACACTGTGTTTTATTTGCATCAGGAAGGAGCACACAAACAAGCAAAGGGAGTATGTGTAAACCAATAAGACTACTAACGATGACTTATTAACGATATGAATGTGTTTTAAAATATTTTCCACATTGTTATGGTTTTAAGTAACTAAACAATACATTTTTACCTATATACCTTACCCGTGCATCTTACAGACATTGTTAACCAGATGTTCAGCATAGGGTACTTCCCTACAGAATGGAGGCAAGCTTCCATTATTCCTCTCTTTAAAAAGTCTAATCTTGATGCTACTGACTCAAACAGTTATCACCTTATTTTATGTCTTCCACTCACTGCACAAATTACTGAAAAGCTATTACACTGAATGAACAACTTTTATCAAGATTTATGGCCTCTTAGACAACACCTAGTTCTGTTTCAGAAGCCATCATAATACTGAGCTGGCCTTGATCACTGCATCGGAACAAATTAGACAAGTTGTCAATGCAGGAATTAATGCTGCTGATTTTATTCGATCTTTTGGCAGCATTTAATAGGTCAACCATGGTATTGTCATACATTGTCTAGCCTCTATTGGAATTAGAGGGAGAGCTATTACTCTTCTCAAATCTTTTCTCACAGATCAAGAACAGTTTGTCATTCTCGACAAATATAAATCACCCCTTTAAGCCTGTCGTGTGAGGTCCCTCAGAGTTCCTCATTGAGCCCTATTCTTTTTAACATCTATTTGACACCATTTGCTAAATTGATCAGGTCCTTCATTTTTTAGAATATCTCTTATACCGACCACACCCAAATTATGGTGTCCGTAGCCAGTGATCCAGAAGACACCCCTACTCTTTTTCATAATTGCATGCTTCAGTTCAGTTGATGGATGTCTCTCAACTTTTTGAAGCTTAATTCTAGCAAAACTGAAGTTCTGTTGTTTGGCAGTAAGGCACATTTCTGGTACCCAAGTTGATGGACACAGGAATCTTTTTACAAATATTCAGAAAAAATGCCATACCAAAATGAAGACTTTACAAAATGCTGCTGCCTGCCTTAGTCTTTGCATTCCCAAACTCTGCACTGACTCACCTCCTTTGGCTTCCGGTCCATAAGAGCACTGACTTCAAGGCTCTCTATATTGCCTTTAAGGCACTTCACAGCAGAGGCCCCGAATATCTCAGACAAAGTTTTCACTTTGTCTCTACCTCTCCACCTAGATCGTTCCGCTCTGCCGCAGCCTTCAATCTAGTAGTACCTAAATTAAAAAAATCTTCTTGGGGTGCGAGGAGTTTCGGTATATGCACCTCTAGGCTATGAAACTCCCTCCCCTTGACCTCAAGAAAGAGACTCAACTGTTAGCATTTAGGAAAGCCCTCAATACATGGCTTTGTAAACAATAATATTTCTATCTTTACTTAACTCTTTGTCTTGTTGTTGAGTTTAGTACCAAGACACCCTTGGATAGTAGTGCCCCTTAGATTTTTTTTTTTCATTTCATTAGTCTCATTTCATTTCATTTTTAAATTGGTTTGGGATTTTTCTTGTATTGTGTTTTCAATTTATAATTGCTTGTGTGTGCTTCCTACATACTTAACAATGACTCTAAGCTAAGCCTGACTGTGTTTGTGCCAGGCTACCAGATGGCCAAGCACAGATTAATTTAGAGACTTTGTGGTTCACGCTGTCAAGGACTGTGACTTTTTCCTGAGTGGGCTTCCACCCCCTCAACCAATAAATCAATTTCTTACAAGCATATTTTGAGTAATTGTTTTGAAGAGTTGCCCCAGCACCCAATTGATCCCAAGCTAACTCTGCCCAAAGAGCTTGTGAATGAGGGTGACCTGCGGATGAGTACCAGAGTATGCAGGAAGGTACGGATCCACAACAAAGGTGTGTCCGGTCCCCCTCAACAGAAGGATTTGAGAAGAGGAAAAACTAAAGGAGTTCTCTAAAGACCCCAAAAGAGTTTTCAGAGAAATGATTCCAGTCAGCCTCTGACCACAAGATGGGGAGTTTATTTGGGAAAAAGACCCAGGGGCCTTACTAGCCAAATGTTTTGACCTTTACCAATCAAGGCACAACAGAGGAGATGCAATTTGCACTAAGAAGTAGCAGCACTCTTGGTTGACATTCTCCTGGCATTGCCAGTGTAGTGCTGAGGGAAGAGGTTGCCACAATTAGTTGGAGGGGCAGTGTAGAAATTACCCTTGTGCCTCTTGGTGACAGAGAGATGGTGTCTATGTCTCACGTGCCTGACAACAGTAAGAAGTACGGATAGCGTCTTAACATAAATGGGCAGAGGGTGGAGGCAGTGAGAGACACAGGAGCCAACATAACTACTTAGCTGTCATCTGGTGTCTTCAGAGCAAATTACCAATAATGTAATCCACCAATTTGTGACAGCGCACAACCAGGTAAGACACTACCCTGTGGCTTTAGTTCCCTTAGAGTGGGGTGGGGTTTCTGGTTCTCTGAGAGAAGCTGAGAGTCTAGCAATGCTGGCAAGTTCTCTGCTGGAGAATAACCCTAGAGCATACTATCTGGAAAGAGGTGGAGCTTAGGTCTCATCTGGAAATGTTGGGATTTCCTAAATGGGTGTTGATGATGACACAGCCTATGGAAGCTCATCAAGTTAGTCAGAGGGACCTGGAGCCTGAAACAGTGGCCCTGGTATCTACAAATAGAGAACAAGCAGGTGGCATGGTAAACCCACCCTGGAAGTTCCCATGGTCCAGTGTAAGGCTTATCCGGTGGGAGAGGCTCCAGGAGAAGACATTGCTGCACAGGGACACCTGCCAGAGCTGAAGGACCATACCAGGCAGAGTTCAACAAAGCGCAGAGAGAATGCCACACTTTTGACGGCATATGGCAAGAGGCTGAGGCCCAGACCAGTGGCAACAGCTCTGGTAGCCACCACATTGAATGGGAGAATGATTGTGAGCCTAAGGTCCATGACCCTGGGTTGACCAGAGTGTTTGTGGTCTCTAAGTGCTAGGGCCTACCTACTGGAGCTGGCTCATGATATCCCCATGGCAGGGCATTTGAGGCAATCAAAATCTTTGACTGCCTGATTACGCACTTTTATTAGCCTCAGCTGAAGACTAAAGGCCTTATATTGTGCAAGGCAACACAACAAACCACCTTGCTACACAATGTAAAAGGGAGAGGGTAGGAATATGCTGTATTTTTAACACTATCCAGTTCAATCCTCCACTCTGACTGCGCTGACGCACAAACTGCTGCCTAGCGCCAATGGAGGTACCCTTGTACCATGGTGCAAGGGTGCCTGTGTTGCATGCAGGATTGTCTTTCTGCAGGAAAGGACAACTTCCTGCACAAAAACAATCCTTAGAGGCATTTTCCTCTTTTTACATGTGCTGCAGAATTCAGCACTAGCAGAAGGAGGAAAAAATAAGGGGAAATAAATAGATTTCTCCTTGCAATGGCTCACCTGGGGAGACATAGCGTTCTGATGCATTTCCAGTTCTACCACTAATTGTAAGTCTGGGAGTGCAGCAAAACACATGGGTGGATGCATGGGAACACCTACGCTCCACCCACGTAATTCCTCCCTGGGGCAGCCACTTGTGCTGCCTTGCATTACTGTACATTTCCAAAGCTACGCAGGGCCAAGCAAGCCAGCCTTGTGTGGCTTGGTAAATATCATTCTAGGTTTTGAGTCACTCTTGAGCTCCCAAGGATGATCCCAAACATTGATAGATATGGACCTAAATCAGATGTCTTCTGTAGGTTGTGTGTCACATGCCAGTCCAGTGGTAAACCAGTGGTAAAGCGTTAGGTTCTCCTACAGCCTTTCCCTGTGGGAACACCCTTTGAGGGAATGGCTGTTGATATTGCTGGGCCACTTGACTCTAAAACAGCATTAAGCAACAGGTTTAGTCTACTCTTGATGGACTAACCCACACAATGCCTTGAGATCATGCCTCTCAGGGCAGTGACTGCACATGTGGTGGCCAGGACACTGGGGAGCATTACCTGAATGGGTTTCATCAAGGAAATTGTGTCTGACAAGGGCACCAAGTTCACATCTGTTTAAATAAAGTCCATGGGGGGTGAGTGAGGGGTAAAAAACATATTCTCCACACCATACCACCCCCAACCAAATGGGCAACTAGATATTGTCTCTACCAGATAAGGCTTTACTTAAGGTAAGAGATTGTGGGCCTTTCCAAGCCTCGGAGATTTAAGTGGGATGTCATGTTGTCATGCCTTCTCTTGCCTACAAGGAAGTGCCCCAGAAGGAAGTGGGCTTCAGCCCCTTTGAGATTCTATTTAGCTACCCTGTTAGAGACCTCTCAGTCTTGTGGAGTAGAGGAAAGAAAAATCTCCCAGAAAACCCACAAGATGTTGTAAGCTTCTCATTGGCCCTCAGAGCTCAGATGAGGTGCTTCAAAAAGAGGTCACTCAAAGGAGAAAAACATTGATCACCATACACCCCTTAAGGGTCTTGCATGTCAATCGGTTGTAAACCTGCTTCAAAAGGTTTGAGGTAACAATGCTCACGGTGACAGATCGTGATGAGGAGGAAAAGAGCAACCCACTCCCAGACCCACTGTCTTCCAGTGAGCAGGATGGGTCATTGGAGGGAACTGACCTCTCTCTCACATTGACAGTAGAGCAACAGAGGGTCTACCACCTTAGACACTAGGACAGTACTGAGGCAGTTCTCCACTCTTTTCTCCATCGCCCATGGGCTAACTGGCTGGTGCACCATGATGTTGACACAGGGGGCAGCATTCCAGTAAAAACAAAATGTATAAGCTGTCTGATAAGGTGATGGCCATCATCAAAGATGAGCTTTCTAAGATAGTGGAGCCCTCCTGTAACCAATATCCTGCCCAGTGGTTTTGGTGCTGAAGACTGCCCACTCTCCAGGCACCACCTAAGAACTGAGGCTCTGGGTAGACTAAAAGGGCCTTAAGTCATCACCAAGATTGATGCTCGTCCCATACCTAAAGCTGATGAGCTCATTGACTGTTTAGGGGGTGCCAAGTTCCTCATAGCTGTGACTTGATGTCAGGGTGTGAGAAGCTGGCATGGTTTGTAGTGGGTACCAGAGGTACTTACACATTATACCAAGTCCAGTGATCCACCTTAGTGAAATGTGGGCAGTGTCTAGCAGCTTCGGCTGTCTAGGGGTAGCTGTAGCAGAACAGCCAATGCTGAACTAGGAGACATGCAAAGCTCTTGCAATACCACTATAGTCACACAGTACTGATACACAAGAAAGATAATACTCAGTGTTACCAAAAATAAAGGTACTTTATTTTAGTGACACAAGGCCAAAAGTATCCTAGAGGCAATACTCCTTATGGAGGTAAGTATTATACACAATATGTACACTAAAGACCAAAATCAGGTAAGTAAATAGTCATAGAATAGTGCAAATAGTAGAAAATACAATTGAATGCAATAGGCCTAGGGGCAACACAAACCATATACTAAGAAAGTGGAATGTGAATCACGAATTCCCCCCTAGGCAAGTGTAGTGCGCAGAGGGGCACTGGGAGTGTAAGAAAACACCATAGGTAAGTAAAATACCCCACCCCAGAGCCCAGGAAAACAGGTGTAAAGTACAGTAAGTTCCCTCAGAGCACACTAGGAGTCGTGGTAAAGGATTATGCAAAACCCAAACAAGACTGCAAGACACCAATGATGGATTCCTGGACCTGAACACCTGGGGAGAGAGGAGACCAAGTCCAGAAGTCGATGAAGAATCCAGGAAGAACAGTAGCCCCTGCTAACCCGGATGAAGGTGCAAAAGTGGATTCTCTGGTTAGAAGAAAAGAGTAGAAATGCACCAAAGAAGACAGCTACGGGTTTCTGCTTGGTGCAATAGATGTCCCACGTCGAGTCGTTGGATGCAGGCCTGTTTTCGTCATTGGGATCCGCCAACAAGCCTTGGCTCACGCAAATGTCGCAGTTGGTGGGAAAAGCTGCTACCTGGGCCCAGGAGGGACCTGGGTACCTCAACTCGGACTGAGGAGGCAGAGGGGCCTCACAGCACTTTAAAGAGCCCTCAGAAGGCCAGGCAGCACCCACAGGATTCCCAGAACACAGGGACTAAGGAGTTGCAGAAGCGGTTGTCGCAGCACTACACAAAGGAATCCCACACTACCGGAGGACAACTCAGGAAGCGGAGCATCGCAGGATAGAGTGCTGGGGACCTGGGCCACGCTGTGCATGAAGGACTTTTGGAAGAAGTGCACAGAAGCTCATGGAGCTTCAGAACACGCGGTGCACAGTGGTACTGTCTGGCATGGGTAGGCAAGCCCTTACCTCCACCAAATTTGGACAGCTGGACCTTTGGACAGTCAGGATCACTTCAGTCCACCACCTGTGTTCCAGGGATCACGCTCGTCGACATGAGAGGAGTCCCACAGTACCAGTTCTTGTTGCAGAGAGGTGCCTGCTGAAGCAGGGAAGTGACTCCATCACTCCACGGTAGATTCCTTCGGTCCTTCTGGTGCAGAATGAAGACAGGCAGTCCTCAGAGCGTGCAAAACCTGGAAACTGTTGCAGTTACTGGCTGGAGCTGAAGTTGCAGGGTCACAGTAACCTTCCTGCATACTTTGTTGCAGTTACAGCGTTCCTGGAGCAGTCTGTGGTTGATCCGATGGTCAGAAGCTCTAGCAGAGGATGCAGAGGAGTCCTGGTGGAGTTTTGCAAACCAAATTTGAGGAAACACCCACAGGAGAGACCCTAAATAGCCTTCAGAGGGGGATTGGTCACCTAACCAGGTATGGACCTATCAGGAGGGGTCTCTGACGTCACCTGCTGGCACTGCCACACAGATGCTCCCAGAGGGTCCCAATGTAGGAGGCTGGACTGGTTTGTAGTGAGTACCAAGGGGTACTTGCACCTTGCACCAGGCCCAGTTATCCCTTATTAGTGTATAGGGTGTCTAGCAGCTTAGGCTGATAGATAATGGTAGCTTAGCAGAGCAGCTTAGGCTGAACTAGGAGACGTGTGAAGCTACTACAGTACCACTTAGTGTCATATGCACAATATCATAAGAAAACACAATACACAGTTATACTAAAAATAAAGGTACTTTATTTTTATGACAATATGCCAAAGTATCTTAGAGTGTACCCTCAGTGAGAGGATAGGAAATATACACAAGATATATATACACAATAGCAAAAATATGCAGTATAGTCTTAGAAAACAGTGCAAACAATGTATAGTTACAATAGGATGCAATGGGGAAACATAGGGATAGGGGCAACACAAACCATATACTCCAAAAGTGGAATGTGAACCACGAATGGACCCCAAACCTATGTGACCTTGTGGAGGGTCGCTGGAACTATTAGAAAATAGTGAGAGTTAGCAAAATAACCTTCCCCAAGACCCTGAAAAGTGAGTGCAAAGTGCACTAAAGTTCCCCTAAGGACAAAATAGTCGTGTTAGAGGGAATATGCAATGAAAACACAAATCAGCAATGCAACAACGATGGATTCCTGACTGAGGGTACCTGTGGAACAAGGGGACCAAGTCCAAAAGTCACAAGCAGCTCGGAGATGGGCAGATGCCCAAGAAATGCCAGCGGTTGGTGCAAAGAAGCTCTTACTAGGCTGAAGAACTGTGAATACTGCAGGAACGACAAGGGCTAGAGACTTCCCCTTTGGAGGATGGATCCCCCACGCCTTGGAGAGTCGTGCAAAAGTGTTTTCCCGCCGGATGGACGCCAACAAGCCTTGCTACACGCAAATTGTGCGTTTGGCGTTTTTGGACGCTGCTGGGGCCCAGGAGGGACCAGAAGGTCGCAAAGTGGACCTGCAGAGAGAGGGGACGTCGAGCAAGACAAAGAGCCCTCACTGAAGCAGGTAGCACCCGGAGAAGTGCCAGAAACAGGCACTACGAGGATGCGTGAAACGGTGCTCGCCGAAGTTGCACAAAGGAGTCCCACGTCGCCGGAGACCAACTTAGAAAGTCGTGCAATGCAGGCTAGAGTGCCGTGGACCCAGGCTTGGCTGTGCACGAAGGATTTCCGCCGGAAGTGCACAGGGGCCGGAGTAGCTTGCAAAGTCGCGGTTCCCAGCAATGCAGCCCAGCGAGGTGAGGCAAGGACTTACCTCCACCAAACTTGGGCTGAAGAGTCACTGGACTGTGGGGGTCACTTGGACGGTGTCGCTGGATTCGAGGGACCTCGCTCGTCGGGCTGAGAGGAGACCCAAGGGACCGGTAATGCAGCTTTTTGGTGCCTGCGGTTGCAGGGGGAAGATTCCGTCGACCCACGGGAGATTTCTTCGGAGCTTCTGGTGCAGAGAGGAGGCAGACTACCCCCACAGCATGCACAAGCAGGAAAACAGTCGAGAAGGCGGCAGGATCAGCGTTACAGAGTTGCAGTAGTCGTCTTTGCTACTATGTTGCAGGTTTGCAGGCTTCCAGCGCGGTCAGCGGTCGATTCCTTATCAGAAGGTGAAGAGGGAGATGCAGAGGAACTCGGCTGAGCTCATGCATTCGTTATCTAAAGTTTCCCCAGAGACAGAGACCCTAAATAGCCAGAAAAGAGGGTTTGGCTACCTAGGAGAGAGGAAAGGCTACTAACACCTGAAGGAGCCTATCAGCAGGAGTCTCTGACGTCACCTGGTGGCACTGGCCACTCAGAGCAGTCCAGTGTGCCAGCAGCACCTCTGTTTCCAAGATGGCAGAGGTCTGGAGCACACTGGAGGAGCTCTGGACACCTCCCAGGGGAGGTGCAGGTCAGGGGAGTGGTCACTCCCCTTTCCTTTGTCCAGTTTCGCGCCAGAGCAGGGGCTAAGGGGTCCCTGAACCGGTGTAGACTGGCTTATGCAGAATTGGGCACATCTGTGCCCAACAAAGCATTTCCAGAGGCTGGGGGAGGCTACTCCTCCCCTGCCTTCACACCATTTTCCAAAGGGAGAGGGTGTCACACCCTCTCTCAGAGGAAGTTCTTTGTTCTGCCATCCTGGGCCAGGCCTGGCTGGACCCCAGGAGGGCAGATGCCTGTCTGAGGGGTTGGCAGCAGCAGCAGCTGCAGTGAAACCCCAGGAAGGGCAGTTTGGCAGTACCAGGGTCTGTGCTACAGACCACTGGGATCATGGGATTGTGCCAACTATGCCAGGATGGTATAGAGGGGGCAATTCCATGATCATAGACATGTTACATGGCCATATTCGGAGTTACCATGGTGAAGCTACATATAGGTAGTGACCTATATGTAGTGCACGCGTGTAATGGTGTCCCCGCACTCACAAAGTTCAGGGAATTGGCTCTGAACAATGTGGGGGCACCTTGGCTAGTGCCAGGGTGCCCTCACACTAAGTAACTTTGCACCTAACCTTTACCAGGTAAAGTTTAGACATATAGGTGACTTATAAGTTACTTAAGTGCAGTGTAAAATGGCTGTGAAATAACGTGGACGTTATTTCACTCAGGCTGCAGTGGCAGGCCTGTGTAAGAATTGTCAGAGCTCCCTATGGGTGGCAAAAGAAATGCTGCAGCCCATAGGGATCTCCTGGAACCCCAATACCCTGGGTACCTCAGTACCATATACTAGGGAATTATAAGGGTGTTCCAGTAAGCCAATGTAAATTGGTAAAATTGGTCACTAGCCTGTTAGTGACAATTTGAAAGTAATGAGAGAGCATAACCACTGAGGTTCTGGTTAGCAGAGCCTCAGTGAGACAGTTAGGCACCACACAGGGAACATATACATGCACACCTATGAGCACTGGGGCCCTGTGTGACAGGGTCCCAATGACACATACATATAGGCCACAAACCTATGAGCACTGGGGTCCTGACCAGCAGGATCCCAGTGACACATAACAAACATACTGAAAACATAGTGTTTTCACTATGAGCACTGAGGCCTGGCTATCAGGATCCCAGTGAGACAGTGAAAACAGTGACAAACACCCTGACATACACTCACAAACAGGCCAAAAGTGGGGGTAACAAGGCTAGAAAGAGGCTACCTTCTCACACAACCCCCCCCCAAACGAAGGACAATAAGGCTAACCTTGGCCAGTTGAGACTTTATTGTCTAAGTGGTGATAAGTAGAGAGTAGCTCTGCAATAGACTGGTTACTCCCTTTATCATCCACTATATGGTTACTTCCCTGTGGGGATGTAAACCACCCTGTTTGAAGTTTTTTAGCTAACCAACAATGTGAAGATGTATTTTCAGAGTTTCTATCAGTAAGTTTTAGTTTAGAGCAGTGGGAATTATCCACTGAACCTATTTGTAATGATGGAAATGCCAGACAGGGATGCTGTCTCAGTAAAGCCATAGCTGGGCAAAAACTTTGTCCATTTGGCTGGAAGAGAGAACAGGGATGCTGTTTCTCTTGAGTTGAAGCAGGGCAGGGATGCTGTCCTATGAGCTCCACACTAGGGCAGGGATGCTGTCCTAAGTGTTGTGAGGTAGTGCAGGGTTTCTGCACTAACGTTTCTCTGGGAGGGTTGGAGGGATGCTCCATGTTAACTAATATGGTGCTGTTTTTCTCACCAATGTTAGTTATCCCACAGAGAGGTACTTCCACCTCAGGGAGTCCAGCTTTGCCAGCTGATGATTCCCTTGGAACAGGTGCCACCCCAGGAGAGGTTTCTCCCACCACATGAATGGTATCCTGAATGGTAGGGTGGTTAGGGGATACTGTGATACCCTTTTTACCTGTTGATGGAGAGGGATCCTGAGTTTTCAGGCCTTCTCTCCTTTGCTTTTTCATTTCACTTGAAATGAGAGGGAACAATTCCTCAGGGATGCCCAGCATGGCTGCATGGGCATAAAACTCTACATCAGCCCAACCTGAGGCCTCTAGGTCATTACCTAAGAGACAGTCTACAGGTAAGCTAGGCGATACCACCACCTGCTTAGGGCCAGTAACTCTACCCCAACTAAACTGAATTATAGCTAAGGGAAGAAACTTAGTGGAGTTATGGACATCAATAATCTTATACTGTTGTCCAATGATGTGTTGATCAGGGTGCACTAGGTTGTCAGTCACCAAAGTGAAACTGGCACCTGTGTCCCTGTAGGCCAAGGCCTCAACACCATTTATTGAAACTGTCTGCCTGTACTTATCCATTGTAAGGGGACAAGCAGCCAGTGTGGCATGGCCAATGCCACTAGGTGTGACAGAAACTGTCTTGGGACTGATTACATCAGTTTCCACTATGGACCCATAAGTGAACCCAACTACACCCTTTGCTTGACTGTTGCCAGCAGTCCCACCACTAGTACCACTACTGCTAGGGGCACTAGAGCTTGATGTATTAGTGGTGGTAGGCTCAGGGGGTTTACCTGGACAGGACTTATCCCCTGGCCTATGGCCTCTATTTTTACACACAAAGCACCAAGGCTTTTTAATGTGTGCAGGTTGGGAAGAAGAGGAAGAATTTGTTTTATCCCCACCCTCTGAAGAGTGTTTAAGATTTGAAGTGGGATCTTTGGTTTTACCCTTATCCCCATGCTTATCTTGAGATTTTTCACCATCTTTCTTCTTATTGCCATCTTTGTCACCCCCTGTATGAACTTTTCTGTTCACCCTTGTTCTGACCCATTTGTCTGCCTTCTTTCCCAATTCTTGGGGAGAGGTCAGATCAGAGTCTACCAGGTACTGGTGCAACAAATCAGACACACAATTATTAAGTATATGCTCTCTCAGGATTGTGTTATACAGGCTTTCATAATCAGTAACTTTACTGCCATGTAACCACCCCTCCAAGGCCTTCACTGCCTGGTCAATGAAATCAACCCAGTCTTGTGAAGACTCCTTTTTGGTATCTCTGAACTTTATCCTGTACTGTTCAGTGGTTAAGCCATAACCATCCAGGAGTGCATTCTTAAGAACTTGGAAATTATTGGCATCATTTTCTTTCACTGTAAGGAGCCTATCCCTACCTTTTCCACTAAATGATAGCCATAGGATAGCAGCCCACTGCTTTTGAGGGACATCCTGTACAGCACAGGCCCTCTCAAGTGCAGCAAACCACTTGTTAATGTCATCCCCCTCCTTATAAGGGGGAACTATCTTGTGCAGATTCCTGGAATCATGCTCTTTTGCAGGATGACTATGGGGAATACTGCTGCTGCCACCATGGGTATCTAAACCCAACTTCTGTCTTTCCCTCTCTATTTCTAAAGACTGTCTATCCAAATCCAGCTGTTGCTTCTTGAGCTTCAGTCTGGTTTGTTCCACTCTCAATCTATTGAGCTCCCTTTCTAACAATCTGTCATCAGGGTGGGTGGGAGGGACATTTCTAGATACAGAGGTATGATGGGAACGAACAGAAGGAGACCTGTCCCTTACAGAGGGCACCCTAACAGCTTGGCTACCAGTATAATTTGAGAGCACACCATTAGTATGATGTGATTCAACCTCTGTACCAACTATGCTAGACTGTCTAGTAATGGGCAGGCTGAGAAGTTTCTTTCCTGAACCTTTTCCTGGGGGAGTCCCTGGATCAGATTGAGAACCATTAGCTACTTTTTCTACAGATTGGGCACTTATGGCCTTATCCTGTACTCTAAGCATATTAATTAACAGTTCTAAGGAAGGATTCTTCCCTACACTCAAACCTCTCTCTATGCAGAGACTCCTTGCTCCTTTCCAGCTAAGGTGATCATATGCAAGTTTGGACAGTTCAACTTTTTGGCCTGTGCCAGACATTTTTAGAGAGAGTTAAAGTGATAGACAAAGAGAAAAAAGTTTTCAGAACTTTTTGGAAAGACAGAAAAAAAACTTTTTAAACTTTTAAGAACTTTTTGAAAGTTTAGAAGTACTTTTCAGCACTTAGAAAAGAGTGAAAAGAGGAAATGCAAAACTTTTTGGCTATGTGTATATACACTGACCTTGTTTTGTATATTTTTCTCTTATGAAAAGTACAATGACAAGAGTGGTAAGTAGTCTCAAAGCACTTCTCCCACCGCTGCACAACCAATGTAGGAGGCTGGACTGGTTTGTAGTGAGTACCAAGGGGTACTTGCACCTTGCACCAGGCCCAGTTATCCTTTATTAGTGTATAGGGTGTCTAGCAGCTTAGGCTGATAGATAATGGTAGCTTAGCAGAGCAGCTTAGGCTGAACTAGGAGACGTGTGAAGCTACTACAGTACCACTTAGTGTCATATGCACAATATCATAAGAAAACACAATACACAGTTATACTAAAAATAAAGGTACTTTATTTTTATGACAATATGCCAAAGTATCTTAGAGTGTACCCTCAGTGAGAGGATAGGAAATATACACAAGATATATATACACAATAGCAAAAATATGCAGTATAGTCTTAGAAAACAGTGCAAACAATGTATAGTTACAATAGGATGCAATGGGGAAACATAGGGATAGGGGCAACACAAACCATATACTCCAAAAGTGGAATGTGAACCACGAATGGACCCCAAACCTATGTGACCTTGTGGAGGGTCGCTGGAACTATTAGAAAATAGTGAGAGTTAGCAAAATAACCCTCCCCAAGACCCTGAAAAGTGAGTGCAAAGTGCACTAAAGTTCCCCTAAGGACAAAATAGTCGTGTTAGAGGGAATATGCAATGAAAACACAAATCAGCAATGCAACAACGATGGATTCCTGACTGAGGGTACCTGTGGAACAAGGGGACCAAGTCCAAAAGTCACAAGCAGCTCGGAGATGGGCAGATGCCCAAGAAATGCCAGCGGTTGGTGCAAAGAAGCTCTTACTAGGCTGAAGAACTGTGAATACTGCAGGAACGACAAGGGCTAGAGACTTCCCCTTTGGAGGATGGATCCCCCACGCCTTGGAGAGTCGTGCAGAAGTGTTTTCCCGCCGGATGGACGCCAACAAGCCTTGCTACACGCAAATTGTGCGTTTGGCGTTTTTGGACGCTGCTGGGGCCCAGGAGGGACCAGGAGGTCGCAAAGTGGACCTGCAGAGAGAGGGGACGTCGAGCAAGACAAAGAGCCCTCACTGAAGCAGGTAGCACCCGGAGAAGTGCCAGAAACAGGCACTACAAGGATGCGTGAAACGGTGCTCGCCGAAGTTGCACAAAGGAGTCCCACGTCGCCGGAGACCAACTTAGAAAGTCGTGCAATGCAGGCTAGAGTGCCGTGGACCCAGGCTTGGCTGTGCACGAAGGATTTCCGCCGGAAGTGCACAGGGGCCGGAGTAGCTTGCAAAGTCGCGGTTCCCAGCAATGCAGCCCAGCGAGGTGAGGCAAGGACTTACCTCCACCAAACTTGGGCTGAAGAGTCACTGGACTGTGGGGGTCACTTGGACGGTGTCGCTGGATTCGAGGGACCTCGCTCGTCGGGCTGAGAGGAGACCCAAGGGACCGGTAATGCAGCTTTTTGGTGCCTGCGGTTGCAGGGGGAAGATTCCGTCGACCCACGGGAGATTTCTTCGGAGCTTCTGGTGCAGAGAGGAGGCAGACTACCCCCACAGCATGCACAAGCAGGAAAACAGTCGAGAAGGCGGCAGGATCAGCGTTACAGAGTTGCAGTAGTCGTCTTTGCTACTATGTTGCAGGTTTGCAGGCTTCCAGCGCGGTCAGCGGTCGATTCCTTATCAGAAGGTGAAGAGGGAGATGCAGAGGAACTCGGCTGAGCTCATGCATTCGTTATCTAAAGTTTCCCCAGAGACAGAGACCCTAAATAGCCAGAAAAGAGGATTTGGCTACCTAGGAGAGAGGAAAGGCTACTAACACCTGAAGGAGCCTATCAGCAGGAGTCTCTGACGTCACCTGGTGGCACTGGCCACTCAGAGCAGTCCAGTGTGCCAGCAGCACCTCTGTTTCCAAGATGGCAGAGGTCTGGAGCACACTGGAGGAGCTCTGGACACCTCCCAGGGGAGGTGCAGGTCAGGGGAGTGGTCACTCCACTTTCCTTTGTCCAGTTTCGCGCCAGAGCAGGGGCTAAGGGGTCCCTGAACCGGTGTAGACTGGCTTATGCAGAATTGGGCACATCTGTGCCCAACAAAGCAATTTCAGAGGCTGGGGGAGGCTACTCCTCCCCTGCCTTCACACCATTTTCCAAAGGGAGAGGGTGTCACACCCTCTCTCAGAGGAAGTTCTTTGTTCTGCCATCCTGGGCCAGGCCTGGCTGGACCCCAGGAGGGCAGATGCCTGTCTGAGGGGTTGGCAGCAGCAGCAGCTGCAGTGAAACCCCAGGAAGGGCAGTTTGGCAGTACCAGGGTCTGTGCTACAGACCACTGGGATCATGGGATTGTGCCAACTATGCCAGGATGGTATAGAGGGGGCAATTCCATGATCATAGATATGTTACATGGCCATATTCGGAGTTACCATGGTGAAGCTACATATAGGTAGTGACCTATATGTAGTGCACGCGTGTAATGGTGTCCCCGCACTCACAAAGTTCAGGGAATTGGCTCTGAACAATGTGGGGGCACCTTGGCTAGTGCCAGGGTGCCCTCACACTAAGTAACTTTGCACCTAACCTTTACCAGGTAAAGGTTAGACATATAGGTGACTTATAAGTTACTTAAGTGCAGTGTAAAATGGCTGTGAAATAACGTGGACGTTATTTCACTCAGGCTGCAGTGGCAGGCCTGTGTAAGAATTGTCAGAGCTCCCTATGGGTGGCAAAAGAAATGCTGCAGCCCATAGGGATCTCCTGGAACCCCAATACCCTGGGTACCTCAGTACCATATACTAGGGAATTATAAGGGTGTTCCAGTAAGCCAATGTAAATTGGTAAAATTGGTCACTAGCCTGTTAGTGACAATTTGAAAGTAATGAGAGAGCATAACCACTGAGGTTCTGGTTAGCAGAGCCTCAGTGAGACAGTTAGGCACCACACAGGGAACATATACATGCACACCTATGAGCACTGGGGCCCTGTGTGACAGGGTCCCAATGACACATACATATAGGCCACAAACCTATGAGCACTGGGGTCCTGACCAGCAGGATCCCAGTGACACATAACAAACATACTGAAAACATAGTGTTTTCACTATGAGCACTGAGGCCTGGCTATCAGGATCCCAGTGAGACAGTGAAAACAGTGACAAACACCCTGACATACACTCACAAACAGGCCAAAAGTGGGGGTAACAAGGCTAGAAAGAGGCTACCTTCTCACACCCAACACCTTGGAATCCAAGATAGCTAACGCCAGGGACACACGCTGGAGGAGTGGTGATGGATAGGGGAGTGGTCACTCCCCTTTCCTTTGTCCAGTTTCGCACCAGAGCAGGGACTGGGGGTCCCTGAACCAGTGTAGCCTGGATTATGCAAGGAGGGCACTGTTTGTGCCCTTGAAAGCATTTCCAGTAGCTCTGGGAGGATACCCCTCCCATGCCTGTAAAACCTATTTCCAATGGGAGAGGGTGTAACACCCAGCTCCTAAAAGAAATGCATTGTTCTGCCTTCCTGGGATTGAGCTGCTCAAACCCCAGGAGGGCAGAAAACTGTCTGTGAGGAGGCAGCAGCTGGGGCTGCAGTGGAAACCTCAGAGAGCTGATTTGGCAGTACTGGGGGTCCATGGTGGAGCCCCCAGGGTGCATGGAATTACCCCCCCCCATACCAGATTTGGATTGGGGTTCAATTTCGCAATCTTAAACACCTCACATGGGCATATTCGGTGTTACCATTGTGAAGCTACATATATGTATTGACATATATGTAGTGCACGCTTATAATGGTGTCCCCGCACCCACGAAGTCCGGGAAGTTAGTCCTGGACAATGTGGGGGCACCTTTGCTAGTGCAATGGTGCACTCACACACAGTAGCTCTGCACCTAGCCTTCAGTAACTGAAGTATAGACATATTGGTGACTTATACGTTACCTGGTGCAGTGAAAATGGCTGTGAAATAGTGTGTGCACTATTTCACTCAGGCTGCAGTGGCAATACGGAAGGAGTGTTTGTATGAGCTCCTTATGGGTGACAAAAGAAATTCTGCAGCCCATAAGGATCTCCTGGAACCCCAATGCCCTGGGTACCTAGGTACCATATACTAGGTACTTATAAGGGGGGTCCAGTGTGCCTATATGAATTCGAATATGGAGTCACTAGACTATAGTGACAAATTTGGTCAACAGAGAGAGCATAAGCACTGGAGTTCTGATTATCTGAACTCCAGTGAGCCAGTCAAGCATACTGACAACACATATAGGACACAAACTATGAGCACTGGGGTCCTCACTAGCAGGATCCCACTGAGACAGTAAACATACACTGACAAACACTGACAAACAGGTCAAAAAGGAGGGGGACCATGTTTGAAGAAAGCCACCTTCCTACACATGGTATTCACAGATTGCCCTAACTGAATGAATCACAGAGAGGTTAGCATTCTCCACACCCTAGGGTTTTTTCCAGTACACATGTATGCCATTTCTGTTGAATGACCTTACATTTATGTTATGTTTTTATGTTATGCTATGTTATGTAATGTGCATTTCTAAAGCGCAGTATCATCCCGGGATGGTTGTCTGGCACTGAACAGGAATGCTTGCCTAGCTGTGCTTAGGACAGGGGGAGGTATGCAAAAAGCCAGATCTTCAGCTTCTTGCCAAACTGAAGGAGAGAGGAAGAGGTTCTGATGTGTACCTGTATCAACTCAAGAAATGCTTCAGGCCCTGAAACAGGCAAGCCTGACTATCAAGGCTAGTAAGTGCCAGATAGGGTAGGGCACAGTGTGTACTTGGGCCATCAAATTGTTGGAGGCCATATACAACCTACCTATCCCTGGATGTAGACCATCATGGCCTGGGAGCCTCCCAAGACGACAAAACCCAGGTGAGATCCTTCTTAGACCGTACTCGATAGTACAGGAGATTTGTCAAGCTGTATGGCACCACTGTTGCCCCCGTGACTGACCTGACTTCCAGAAAGCAGCCAAAGAAGGTTAGCTGGATGAAGGTGTGCCAGAAGGCATTTGACAAAATGACGGAAACCATGTTGTCAGTACCAGTACTTAAGGCACCTCACTTCAGTAGGGAATTCCTTGTGCAAACAGATGATTCAGGTTATGCTACTGGGGCTATTATATCAAAGCCAAATGATGATGCCCCACACCAGCCTGTAAACTTCTCAGCAGGCAATAACTACCCAGGAAACAAAGGTTGAGAGCATATAAGAGGAAAGTACTTGAAGTGGTCCGGCATTAAAGAAACTGGGACCATATCTATTTGGGACTTATTTCCAGCTTCAAAAAGGCCACAGACCCCTCATATGGCTGATGCAAATGTAGGGGTAAGAATCCTAAACTGTTGAGGTGATTCATCTTCCTACAGGTATGGACTTAATAGTGAAACACAGCCCTAGGGCTCACCAGGACAATGCTGATGGTCTTTCCAGGTTTTTTGCCTTAATCATTGGAACTCCCAAAGGGATGGGTAGTGCTCCTGTCTCCTGTTCAAAAGGACATGTTGGCAATGGCCATGTTTTGCATGGCATGGCCTATATTTTTGCCTTTCCTGTTTTTACTGACTGTAGAACTCAGTGTACTATACCCTTGCTAACTAGCTCTAAATTGTCTGTTCTCCCCTTATTAACATGATGTAGTTGCCCTTCTCTTAACAGCCATATTTAACTAATCTATAAGTCCTATTAAACGATACTAAGTGTACACAGGGCCTATAAGTTAAATGTCAGCAGTGGGCTGCAGCTCCCTTTATTCCACCCCCTGCAGTGACAGTGCAAACTTGGTTGGAGACCTACCATTTTTAGCCTAGCTCATAAGGTTCTAAACTGCAAATCTGGCCTGTCAAAATAACTCATTTTGACAGGCCTAAACCTTCCTTTTAAATATCAGTAAGTCGACCCTAAGCACACCTTACTGTCAGATGCCATGGTGCATGGTATTGAAAAGCAGGACATGTACATGGTTAATGTTAAACATGTTCTTACAGTTAGGGGCCGTAAATTCTATTTTCACCATAGCAGGTTTAGCTGCTCATTAGGAAAGCACTAGATTGCATTTTTAACCTTATTAACGTTCTCTCCAACTAGGAAGCAGCTACAAATTTACTTTTATTTTTAGATTTTCTTAATATATGCATTACAAACAAAATCCACTGATGAAGTCAGATTTGCAATAAATATTTTGGAAAAGGTACCTTTAGAATGTTACCCTCTACCAGCTTAAAGCCTCTGTATACCCATTTTAATGAGCCTAGCTGTCACCCGACAGCTAAATAGAACCTTTGATGAAGTGTGAACTTGCTCCCAGAGATGAGACAAAGACCTTGGGTGTGGAGAGATGTTGTTTGTACCTTGACAGGATGTTTTGGGGGCTATGCCCGAGTATTTGATTCACTTAAAAGAGGTGCACTCTGTCACATGCAGGTGTAGCTAACACGTGGGCCTACCACTTCCTATGGTCCCCGCAGCTAGTAAGGTATCAATCCTAGAGGGAGAGGAGCTGACCTAGAACTAGTTTGCAGTGACCACAGAGGAGGGGATGCTCATTTTCATGGCCACACATCTGGGGTGGACACAGGAGCTCTGCACAAGGGAAGAACATTTCTGGCATCTTGGTTTAAGGTAGAGAGGAGCCCTGTAGTAATGTTTGCAGCAAGGCAGACAGGAAATCCTACAAACGTGGTTAGGGTTACCCCTGGCAATGTTTACTTGTTTGGTTAGGGAGTAGCCGGCAGATTCCCCCACCCACAGGCTGGTGCCAGGCATAAATATGGCATCCCCATTACTCACCTCAGAACACTTTCAGGACCTATGGAAGAACAGAAGAGGACTGGACCTACTGGCAGTGACCTAAGTAGAGCCTAGACAATGGGACCTGCTCTACTTCTTGCACCCAGTTCAAAGAAGTTGACTCCAAGAGACATAAGGCTGACCTCTTATTTAAGCTGCAGGGACACAACAACCTGCAAAAGGTCTTTTCTGCAACTGATCAGTTCCAATTGGAGCTGTCCTGCACCCTATGGATGGTCTCCATTGGAATGAGTCTTGACCTCCAAGTGCTGTCTCCAAGGTTGTGGACTCTTGCCTAGAGTCAAAGTGTTCTACTCCTGAAGTTTCCTCAAATCTGGGACTTAAAACTTTTTAAAAATTGAATTGGGATTTTTCTCTTATTTTTATGGTATTACTGTTTTACACATTGCTTCTATGAGAAGCCTGTCTCCCCTGTGCCATAACTACCAGGGGAATGAGTTCAGATTAATTTAGTGACCTTAGTGATTCGCCATAACAGGGATTGTGATTATTACTTGAGGTGGAGACCTACCCCTCCACTGATACTTCAACTTCCTACAATGGTGTTCAGCGGCCTGATCCAGTTATTCAGTACCACTCAGTGATTGAAGTTAAATCAAAAATCCCTTTGGGAATCTGACATCAAAACTGACTTTTTATTTATTTCAAATTGACTTTTGATTTTTAATTGGCCATTTTTTCAATTTTCTAAATGTCATTCCTACTCTCCTATTTTGCACCTGTGTTTTTTAAAGTGATGGAATTGGGTCTGGGCAACATTCAGAGCCTCGGAATGGCATAACTGAAGAAGCTGTGTAAAGGACGGGGATAAGATGGCAAAGGGGTCCATGATAGAAGAGTACTAGATAGGTACCACCCTACAATTAACACTCCAGTTTCTTACAGTTAGCATATCTGTACCTTGGTGTTCATATCAAGGAAACATGCATACAACCCAATTACGTCTCACCAGGCAACCCTCCTTCCTTCATCACTATTTAATCACTCTACATCCATTCATCTTTCCCTCGCATTCATGTTCACTTGCTCACGCTTATCATTCTCTCACATTGTCCGCTATCGCTACCACAATTCTTCGAATGTATATGATTTTTCAGTTCTACTCAACCTCTCAGCCCAATCCTAATCCACCTCTGATAAGCATGATCCTCCCTCTACATTTCCCTACTCTACCACTTGCCCCTAATACTACTCTCCACCACCTCATTTCAAGCTCACACCTACCTTTGCCCTCTAATCCTAATTCTAAACTATCATCTATCTTCCACAGTATTTCTCTCTCTCCATGTCTTCTTGATCACACTATACTCTCAACTCACATCCTTTTATCTTTCCTAAATCTATACATATCCGTTAGCAAAGCTTAAACTGCAACAAAACCTACATAGAGGGTCACCAACACTGATTAACTCCTTTCCATTCATCTTATGTAGAGTTCTCAGATCCCATCCTTTCAATAATGAATTCTCAATCAAATACACACACAAACAAAACCAGCAAAAGCAATCTTCCATTTAAAAGAAATGCAGCTAGGAGTGAGGCTGAGGCTGGAAGTCAGCACCTTGCCTAAACTCCCCTGTGTCATCTACACACTCCCATCAAGTTAACAAGCAATGGATTGTGGTATTCTAGCAACATTTACACTTCTTTGAAAAACATAGCTCTTGCGTATCCTGGAGACTTTCAGGCATGGAGCTGCTCATGGCTAAAATCACATGCATTTCCAGGGATTCTGGAGGGAAGAATGTATGTTAAATTCTTACTTGGAAGCAATCCTGGTGCAGGATCAGATGGTGGAGTCGGTATGGATTGGCTGTGGTGGACCTCCCTTGATTTGCACAACCCGCTTATCTGTCCTTGTACCCTGGAACTGAGCTTGGATAGACCAACGGTGGTAGTGTTGGATGCTGAAGGTGCGATGGACTGATGGCTGGGCTTACTTGCATTTTACAAGTAGATCTGAGCTGCTCTTCCTCGAACAGCTACTGCAGATGAGGATGCATAAGCAAAACTTTGGCTGTTTCCTCTGTCAATGTGATCATGCCAACATCTGGGAGCCGCGCAAAACCCACAGGCAGCAGAACTGTATTCCATTGTCATTGCTAATAGTAATCCACATCTTGATAGACTGTTGTTAGCTATTACGTCTTTGCCTTAAACCTTAGAGGAGCCTAATAGAAAGTATCAAGTGTCATGGAATGAAATTAGTGGCTACAGAGAAATTGGAAACTGAAACTTGTTTTTTCTATTTTAAAGTGGAGAGACAGGTTTGCAGTAACATTAAGCAATATTGCACTGTTTATATTAGGAATCTGGCTTTGGACTAAACACAAACAAGGGAGAACTATAAAACTCCAGAACTGGTGGTAAACTGGTCCAACTTGAAAAAAGACGTATAAAAGGTATAGTTGTGACTGGCGGCAATCAGGGGAGGAATCAATTTAACCAACTAATGCCTCATCAGATCAACACTAGTGATCACAAACCTCTTTGTTAAACTAACTCTTTATGGCCTGTAGAACTTCAATGAGACATAATAAAACTGTTTGGCATATTGGAGCTAATGGGACTAGCTTACTTAAGTATCACATTTAAACTTCGGCAGCTATAAAACATTGTTTGTCCTGCACAAGCTGTTTCTATCAGTGTTCCTCAATTTGGCTGTGTATCATGTGTGCTAAATTGAAACAAAACAGTAAAAGAGCTATTATATCACTCAAAGATCCACTGCAACTGCGGAAGGGACTAGAATAGGGAGGAGGCTGTGGCAAGGATCGATTAGAATGAAATACTAACCCACCTGAGGAGTTAGACAAAAACATCACTTCTACCAGCCAAGCAGTCAGGGCTTCTGTTGAGATGACTTCAGTCCAAGATGCTCCATAGGAGATCGGTACTTTAACAGAGGCATTATGGGGGCACAACAAACATATACGCAAGTGACAATTTGAAATAAATAGTATACCAAAGAAACTTATGTCATTGACTGTTGAGAGCAAATAAAAGAATTGTAACAAAAATCAAGTGCCCCCTGATTAGCAAATGCTGGACCTCTATAGTTGAATTTTATTAGATGCCTCCCCATTTATCTCTCCTTTAATACAAAACTGTCAGGAGGACCCTGTGCCTCTCCTCTAACATACACTTAAACCCACGAATGGGAATCAAGAACTGAAACCACTGTGTAACAAAAGGCACAGGAACATATCAAGGAGGACACCCTAAAAGCTCTCTCAGAAGGACATGGCTTCATCGGAGTCCACCTCTCATATCCACTATCGAGTGAAAGCCAAGTCTCCTTCCTCAATGATCTGTAAACACATGGGGGGTCATTCTGACTTTGGCGACCGCCAGAAGGCCGCCCGCCCGCCCAGCGGGAAACGCCCTTCCACGAGGATGCCGGCTCCGAATGGAGCCGGCGGAGTGAAAAGGGTGCGACGGGTGCAGTTGCACCCGTCGCGATTTTCAGTGTCTGCTATGCAGACACTGAAAATCTTGGTGGGGCCCTGTTAGGGGGCCCCACAACACCCGTTACCGCCAGCCAGGTTCTGGCGGTCAAAACCGCCAGAACCAGGCTGGCGGTAAGGGGGTCGGAATCCCCATGGCGGCGCTGCCTGCAGCGCCACCATGGAGGATTCCTCAGGCCAGGGGAAAACCGGCGGGAAACCGCCGGTTTCCCTTTTCTGACCGCAGCTTTACCGCCGCGGTCAGAATTGGCCTGGATGCACCGCCAGCCTGTTGGCGGTGGATGCGGGGTCCCCAGCCCTGGCGGTCCATGACCGCCAGGGTCGGAATGACCCCCATAATGATATGCTATAGGGGCTGATTATCCCTGATCAGTGACAATATGGTCATTACATTCTGGAGGCTGCAGGCACAAGTAGCAAACAAGTTATACAAATGTCAAGCTCTAACAGATAGAGCCTACTTGACTCAATACTAAAGTATAAGCGGCTCTGAGACAAGACCAGACTGAGGAGCTTGAGGCCCATGAAAGGCAGGAGACTTCCACCAAGCTTTTTGCCTACTCACCTCCAATGTTTGCTGGATTTTTGTTTTTGTTGGTCTTAGGACACTTTGCATTTTACCACTGCTAACTAGTGCTAAATTGCTTGTGCTCATTCCCATAAGCATAGTTTAGTTGGCATTCACCAAATTAGCATGTTTAATTTACTTGTAAGTACCTTGTAGAGTGGTATTCCATATACCCAGGACCTGTAAGGTAAATGCTACCAGTGGGCCTGCAGCACTCCTCGTGCCACCCACTTAAGTAGCACTTTAAAACATGTCCCAGGCCTGCTATTGCAGCCAAAAGGCAGTGTTCCACTGCCATGTTGACTTGGCATTTAAACCCCCTGCCAAGCCTTAAAACACCCCTTTTATTACATATAAATCACCCCTAAGGTAGGCCCTAGGTAGCCCATAGGGCCAGTTACTTTGTAATTGTTGGAAAGGGGATTATTGGTAAGGGCAGGTAAGTACCCACGCTTAGCAATAGGCCACTAACCTCTACTAGGTCTGGTTAGGTCTCAATAAATTAATCCCAGCTCAACCCTTGGTACCTTGGCAATGAGCAACAAGGCTTAACTTAGGAGGCAAAGTGTGTAAAGCATTCAACTATCACAAATCAGAGATACAATAAAACACAGGAAACAGTTTAAAAATCCAAAACCAGTTTATAAAAATCGGTAATATGTTTATCTTTAATTTGGCACCAAAACGAATAAAATCAGATAAGGGGAACCAGAGATATGAATTTTAAATAATTAATGTTCTCTAGCGCATGGAAACAAAAAGCGCCAATCTGGTCATCTGTTCAGACCGCGACCAGGGCAAAGTCAAAGTTTCAGGCCGGCCGCGATGGAGCCATGCTCGGCTGCAGCAAGCGGGAGGCCTTGGTCAAAAGTTTACCTTCGGACTTAGTCATTTTCTTGAAGATTTTCTCCAGCAGGACAAAGTCACCAATCCGATTCAACCTCCCTGAAGCCCTCTTCGGAAACACATCGCAGGAGACCTCAGTGAGGATTTCTAAGTTCGGCCTTAGACAATATTTCGGGATGAAGATACCTAAAGCCCTCCTCGGATATGCTGCGCTGGAAGTTCTGGCCAACTTTTTACCTTTTTTGGAGCTTTATCTCTCCGATGTCACACGATTGCAAGCCGATTTTGAGTTGATGTCACTGGGTCACCTTTCCAGGACCCCCCAGTGAAATCCTGGAAGTCTGGGGCTTTGGAGCTTTTCAGCGGGACGAACCTGCAAGTCAGGCGAGGTCGCGGTCGACATAAGCCGGCTTGACTCTCAACAGTGGGTCGGTCCCTTTATGGATCTTTTTTCCAAAAGTTCTACAAAGTTCTACAAACTTCTCGATCTTCCTCTAGAAGGTCCTCTCGGAGTCCACAGCTCACTCCAAGGTTCCAGAAGCTCTGAGTTGCTCCTGAGGGTTAGGACTCCAAATTCCATAATGCACATGGCTCAAACTCCAAAATGACCAGCTGGTCAGTTTCTTCAGGATTTGATGCAGGTGCCTCTGGGGACTCTGGTTAGCTAACGTTCCCCTGTAGCAAGCAGGGAGTTCCTTCTTGAAACAGTTGAAGCCAGGCAAAGTCCTTTCTTGTGGTGAAGCCCAAGTGTGCAGCAGGTGCAGTCCTTCAGAGTGCCGTGTCCAGGTGCAGGTCAGGGGTCCAGCAGAGCAGTTTTTCTTCTTCTGGTGTTCTTACTTGTAGGGATCCTAAGTGTGGGTGCAGCTCTTCAATATTTATCCTTGCTCCTGGGGTAAAAATCAGGGGCACCCGACTCTCCAATCACAGGCAAGCCACTTCCATCTTGGATGACCACTTCCTTGGAAGTGTGGCAAAAGTCAATCCCAGGGAGCAACATTCTTCAAAAATTCAACATGGCTGCAACTGAATTTTGGAGGATAGATCTGGCTGAGCCCACCCACTGGTATGGCTAAAAATCCTATAAACACCCACTCTCTTGCCCTCTCCTAATCCAATCAAGACAGCACCTAATTGTCTGGGGTTGCAGGAAATGGGGGAGGTCCTGATCTGCTCCAAATCTCCTTCCCTGCCTTTGAATACCAGTTTGGCTGTTCTTCCCCACATCCTGTTTCACCATTTGCTGAGGAAGATCTCCTCCCATAGGCACATCCTTTGTGTTCAGCCCAAGTCACTTCACACCTCATCAAGGCAGCCTGGCTAAGCTGCCAGAGGCTGGCCAATCAGTGAAGGGCACTACAGAGCTGAAGCTTCCAACATTCAGCTAGAGTTTTAAAACTCTTCACCAGAACTAGTTATATTAAATCAGACAATGGCAAGTTGTGGGATTTATTATAACAATTAATTTGGTATCAAACTCAAGGTATTTGTCTCTTATGGGGACTTTGTTACTTAAAATAAACTCTACCCATTTTAGCCTATGGAGGCTATTCACTACAGCGAGGGAAAAGCTAATTTGGCTAGTTTACCTTACCAGGGCTTATAAAACAATTTTTATAAGGTCATTGCTTATAGTTTCATGGCACCCAACCTTAAACCCTAGGGGTTTAATTTGTATTTAACTTTAGTTTAAAAGCAGCCAGCAAGGCAGGCCTGCCTTTAAAATGACACTGGGCACCTCGGCAGTGCACCTATTGGTGCACTACCTATGCTGGGGTCCCTAAACCTACATGACCTACCATATACTAGAGATTTATAGGTAGGTTGATACTGCCTCCTATAATCAGCCTAATTTGCATATCCACTTTACACAAAGCACTGGCCCTGGGATTGGTAAGCAGTACCCAGATCACAGCCAAGGGTCAGTAACCACAAGTATCTGTCCAAAATGTTTGGGGCTGACCAGGGCAAAAAGGAGGACTTTCTTACGGTAATTGAAAGGCTGGACATGTACTTTTAAGTTTTACATGTCTTGGTAGTGAAAAAATCCCAAATTTGCTTTTCACTACTGTGAGGCCCAGCCCTCGCATAGGATAACATTGAGGATTCCTTATTATAATTGATAAGCTGTAATTCCTAAATGAGAGGAGTAGATATACCATGCTTGCTACCTATGGAATTGTAATGATAAACCTTCTTTAATGGTAAAGTCGGATTTTTCATTAAAAGTTTGAAAATGCCACTTTGAGAAAGTTGGCATTTTCCTGCCCTTAGCCCATTGTGTCTGCAGCCTGTGTTGGGACACAAGACTTTATGAATTACTTCCAGAAAGTCACACAATAGATGGATTATATGTGCCTGAATGGGCCATCTGCTGGCAGGATGGAGGGGCAGAGTTGAACCGCGCTCTATCGTAGCCAGCCTTAACTTTCGACTTTGATCCGGTCACGTGCGACTAGATGTCCGCGGTTGGCGCTTTAATCTTTTAGGCACTATTTTGAACCTTAAACTTTAAAACGTCATACTTCTGGTTCTACTGATTGGATATTTGTTGTTTTGGTGTCAAGTAATGTATTAAAATATATACAATTTTTCTCAATTTGTTTAGATTTTTTTTTTTGTGTTATGTTTTCACTTTAATACTGTTTGTGTGCTGCATAAATAGTTTAACTCCAGGTTAAGCCTGACTGCTATTGTGCCACACTACACAGGGTTAAGCATAGGCTAATTAGTTGCATTTTGTGATTCACCCTGTAAGGCACAGTGGCTGTTGCTTGACCAGGACTCACACTCCACTCAACCTGCAACCCAATTTCAGATGTTATGAGCAAAGGAATGAGAGCTCCTTGGTACCTCACTTTTCAACTCATTTCACCAAAGCTATATTTAAAATCATCTTAAAAAGGTGTTTAACAGCATTTAAAAGGCTCAGTATTGCAAAGAGAAAGTATTGGCCGAAAAAGTAAATGTGCTAAATGAGATTAGGTGGCATTTATGGAAAAACCTCCAGGAAACGGTTTCTAGAGTAACCCAATCAGAAGAACAGCAACCAAATTTGAGCTACAAATAAAACTCTAACTCACAATTGGGAGGGCATTGGACACAGATCCCACCATTCTTGCTTGAGCAGTAGCCTCAGATATGATGATCTAGCAGAGTGATTTACTGAAGGAAAATGTAAGCTATGATTTCTAAATAACAAGAGCAAGACTTGATAAATGAATAGTAAGAGCACAAAATGTGCAAACAAAGTGCCTAAAGCAGGAAATTACTTCAGGAGAATCATCATTTAAGTTGTCCTCAGCATCGACAGGCTAAAAAGGACAATTTGCAATAAAAACATGGATTTTCTTTTTCAGTATTCCCAGACCTAGCCTGGGAAACTGTGAACTTTATTCATGATGTTCAGATGTCAAAGAGGGCCAGCATTTTATTTCACAGCGGAAACCCTCATTCCTCATATCACCAAACTTGACTTAAGAATTGACATGGTATAAACCTAAGGCCATACTTATGACCCAAGTTACGTTGCACTTGCACCACGCAACATGGTTGATGCAAGATGTAACTCAAAAAATGAGATTTATGAAGCCACACAAGGCCACCTTGCATGTTCCTGGGTGGCTTCATAAATCTTGAATACAGCAAATCAGTGAAAATCACTGTGTTGCCTTACTCTGCACCAGGGAGGTGTTCCATGGGTGTTGCTTGTGTGTTTCCATGCAACATCCATGGATTTTGATGCATTCCCAGATTTACCCGAAGTGGCTGACATGAGAATGTGCCAAAAACCTAGGCCTCCCCAAGTGAGGTGTAATGAGGATAACTATCTTTAATTATCCTCATTGTTTCCTCTTTCTATGTGTGCTGTATTCTGAAGCACACATAGAAACAGGAGAAAGCCTCAGGGGATTGTGTTTGTGCAGTAAGGTGCCCCTTCCTGCACAAAAACAATCCTACCTGCAACTGAGGCACCCTTGCACCATGGTTGGTGCTAGGGAGCCCATCCCTGGGGAAAGGACAGGAATGTGTTGTATTGGGATACATACAACACATTCCTGCCCTTTCCCTGGGACACAGACCAGCATGGTGACTTGCTGCGCTGCATCACTTGGCCATAAATATGCCCCTTAGATTTCAATTTATGTGCATGCTTTAATGGTTTCTGTCAAGGTGTGGGAAAGGGGAAGTCATGTAATCTGGATACACATACAATTTAGGAGATTAGGTGCTGGAAAATGCTTTTTTTAATGTGCACAAAGTCTCTGAATGAGGTACGTGCCTTGGCTCCACCTCTTAGAGCTACTTTGAGGTTGTTTCTGACCTACCAGTAGCTACTGAGATACTTGTTGGAGACCCCTGCTTTAAAGGATATTCTCCAGCGCGAAACAATTTTGTTCTGGAATGTAACTAGCTTACCAACACTTTGCACTACTGCAGGCATTAAAAGGAGGCTCCCATTGTTTTTAATGGGCCTCTGGGTGCTTTGCAGGATTAGCGTCAACATTTGTTAAGCTAATCCTGCAAAGCGCCGGACTAGCATAAAAAATTATGACTCTATAACCCCTGTCTACTGCCATGGTGCAGCATATTTTAAATAGGGCACATACATGGTGGCGTTAGGGGGACAGTAAGGGGCACAAGAAAAGTGGAGCTGCACTAGGTGCAGCACGACTTTTCATAAATCTGCCCCTTTGTGTTTTTGTTATGCCTAAACAACAAAATATTGCCTTGATAATAGTGCATTTTTCTAAAGATCTTTTTTTCTTAAGGGGACTACGGATGGCAAAATTACATGGATGCAGAAAAACATATTTAAAATTTTGAAAAAACTGGTGATATGAGCAAAATGCCGAGGTATGCTGCACAGACTACCACAACAACAAGCATTTGAAATGCAATAGGTTTCACATTTGCTTGAGATAGAGCTATTGCCGTTGTAAATTTATAACTGGACTTTTCTTGTCACATAATTTGCTCAACACTGCCTCGCCTCATAATTTGGTCTTTTCCTGCCACATATTTCCAGTGGTCCTGCATATAGCTAAAGCACTCCCATATACCTTCTCCCTCTATCTGCAGCAAAAAATAAAAATGTTGCCATTTAGCATACTAATTTAAATCTGCCATGTTAATTGCAATAGAATACCACTTTCACCACCCCACTATCAGAATTACTGGCTGGCTAACACAAGTCTCCAAACAATTAGACACAAGCAGCCACAGAGGAGTAAGGACAGAAATAAACTAGAAGGGCCACCCAAACATAACAACAGTGTTCAAACAGTCATATTGTAATAAGGATGTTGAGTTGGCCTGAATCTTGGTCATAATTGCAATAAGGAGAGATTAATGAAATATATACAATTATCATGTTAGCCCAATAAAAACATTTATCAGAAATAAACTTTTGGCATTGGACCATAATGTTCAGAACAGCCTCTAGAGGACACCACAATGAAAATAGCATTTGTAAAAAAAAACATGGTGATATAAGCATACAGTTAGCCCCGACAGGGTATACCCACATGAAAAGGATGGACAGAAAATAATATAGTACGATCATATATTTTGCCTCTAGAAGAGATAGTGGTATACATGTTTTTTGAGCTAACAGACCTACTACAACAATATTACAAGCAAGTCTCTTCAAACACAAACTATTCTCAGTTGTAAAAGAAAAATTCCAGACAAGAAATAGCTTAAACAAATACCATGATAGGAGAGGTTATTATTTTGAGGTCCCCTCTAACTTAGTGTGGGGGCTCAGAGATGATGTAGACAGAAAGAGCACATTGTTGTGAATGTTTCCTTGGTGGTCCCATTGTCCCAGGACCACCACAGGCTGAGTTATGAGCTAAATGTTTTATAAAAGTAATGGCCTGCAAAGCATTATAGGGCTAGTTTCCTGAGTGCAGTGAATTTTGTATTATTTTCTCTCTCTCCCTGTGTCAGAGAGCAGCTTTGAGGATTTCTGTGTTTTTTTCGTAAAGTTTTTATCAATTATAAGTGTTTTTTGCAAAAACTATGGAGCGTGAAGGGAAAACCCAAAAGAAATGACTCTGATTAGGTAACAGTGTGAAAAATTCAACACCACCAATGGAGTTCACGCTGTTCTGCGCTGGGAGCGCCATTACCACCTTGGAGCACGAAGGGGAGAAACAAAACAAACAAATAGTTTGCCCATGTTGAAGTAAATCGGCAATAATCCATGTAACAGGGTCAGTCTGCAAGGCGGTAACAAAACCACCCGAAGACGGGACAAGCGTAAAGCATTTACCAATGGCATCCCAGGATTTTTGAAAGGCAAGCCCACGAATGAGTGAAAGAAATGGTTGTGAAATGGGTGTGGTAAAAAGCCCACAGGATACTTATAACAGGTTGAAAAACGCTTGAGCATTGGACCTAAAAAAGAAAGATACTTGTTGGGCTTCCTCATTTTCTCCCTAGAGCAATTCCCACAGCAGACAGTTGGATAAGTGGGAGCACCCTAGCAATCAATCTGCATAAGGTTAATTTGCACCCTTCCCCTGACCATTTTGGCAGGCTGGTAACCAAATCTCTTGACTCAGAGAAAGAAAGAAGTGGCTACTCATTCTGCCTGCACAAATACGGAAACAAAAGACAACAAACACAGCACGAAGGACTGTGTTTTTCTGTGTATTGCGGCTGTTGTTAAAAGTAGTAGGCATCATAGCAAAGATCTTGCAGAAAATCCACGTTTCGCATAATAGCGAAAAGCTGGGGGACTGTATATTAAAAGTACATTACAGCCTACCGCACTTGTACTAAGAGGACGAGGTAGCGGTCATGTTTTCACCAAGTATCCCATCCTCCAAATTCTAAATATGTCCCTTAGACCTGATTGGTCCACATAGATGGCTAAGGCGCTCGTTATGACATTGGCGATATTCTTAGAATACCACTGATGTCAAGGGTGCCAGAAAACCGTAAGGATTTCCACCACAATAAGGGCGGAAATCCTGCAGTAGCCATGCTGGCGGACTGTGGTGCCCTGGTGCTGCTAACACCAGCACCGCCCCACCAGTATGATGCCACCAGCCGTATTAGGGCCATTATTGTGGCCTGGCGGTGTCCTGCTGGTGGGGCGCTGCTGGCGGTGGCAGCGTTTCTTCCCGTTCCCTGAACGGACGACCTCCTCGCCGGACAAGGTAAGTCAGGCATCGACAGAGGAGTTGGTGGGAGGATGGGGGTGTTTTTGTGGTGTCTGCCTGTGGGCATGCATGTGTGTGTGAATGTGAGTGTTGTGGTGTATGCGTGGTTGTATGCATGTGAGTGAATGCGTGTATGAAAGTTGAAGTGAGTGCATGTCTGCAGGTCAGTGTGCCTTAATGGGTGTTTGGATGTCTATGTGAATGTGTGTGTGAATGCGTGCTGGTACGTATGAGTGAATACGACCTTGGAAGTGTAGATGAATGGGTGTATGCGTGCTGCGTGTGAGTGTCTGTGTCCATGTATGCAGGAAGGTGGGTGTTGGGTCAGGGGCGCTGTTACTGTAGGGGGTGATGTGAGTGTGTGTGGCTGTGTGCGTGTATGGCTGTGAGGGGTGGGGGCAGTTGTGTGGTGGGTGCATGTCTGCTTGTGCACGAATCGGTGTCGTGTCTGCGGGTGTGTGCGTGTATGGGGTGTGAGGGTGTTTGTGAATGAATCGGGGGTGCTTGAATCAGGGGGTGGGGGTGTGTGTTTGAATAAGGGAGTGCGGGAGTGAATTTGGATGGGGGGTTAGTGGGGGGTTAGGTGCTTGCTGAGGGGGGGGAGCCGCCTACTGGTGACAGGGAAGGAATTACCTGTCACCAGTAGGAACTACCGCCATGGTTTTGTGGCATTGCTAACGCAGCAGAAACCATGGCAGTAGGCTGGCTCATAATGCCACTGACGGTACTCTGGGGGCCTCCGGGTCAGAGATTAATATCTCCGGCCCGGCGGTTCATACTGTCATGGCGGTATGAGTGGTGATGTAGCGGGTTGGCAGCGGCCGACCCGCCAAACTCATAATGTGGCGGTATACACCACCAGCCTGTTGGATGTGATACCGCCATATTGACCCTGGCGGTCAAAAGGCCGCCAGGGTCATAGAGACCCCCTTAATCCGGATTTCAAACCCTATACATTCTGTGGATGAACAATATTTCAGTATAGACTGATTTTTGGTTAGCCAAACACTAGTTTAAGACATCTTCATTAATTGTGACCTTATCTAGGTATCTTATCATACGACTTTATCCCTGACATTACAACTTGTCACTAATGTACCAAATAATTATACATGGTCGTTTCCCAAAATCTTGATTCAACAAGATACATTTATGCATGAAATTAGGATCTGTAGAATTTATAAAATGTATAACTACCAATCAAAGTACTGGGTTTTATGCAAGAGTACTAAGCACAAAGATATAAGGGAGTGCCAAATCAGGTTAAGAAATAGAATAGTAGAGAAGGACATCAGCGTGCTGAATTAGTAGGGTTCTCAGCTTTTCAGCTTCTAGCTATTTGGCAGGAAATTCAGGTAGTAAGTGAGGGCTTATATTATAAACCAATGACGTATTTCTTTACAATAATAGCCACTACAAACGCCAAAACCATATTGTCATTGATCACAAGTATGCATTAATGTTGTCGAAAATATGAACGGTATAAAACTGACATCGATTTACCAATAAATCGATAATCATCTGTTAAAAAAAATTGACTGCCTGGTTGATTGTCCTTATGTTGGGTTTTATGAAATTCAGATAATTAATTTTCAGAGCACTAAGACACAGATTTTCAAAAATGTCACAGAACGCAGCACCCAAAGTTGTTGCACTGTGTGGTGTGACAGAGAGAGAGCAGGAAAGCACGACACCTGTAAAGATATGGCACTATCCTGCTCTCTCTCTTTAGCACAAGCACACAATCAGGCAGCCCTGCGCCACACACACACACACTCTTTAGCACAAGCACACAATCAGGCAGCCCTGCACCACACACACACACACACGCCTTTGCGTCATAGTACAAAGGTGTCTGTGTGAGTCTAGCAAAGGTTTTGTAACTAGAAGGGTTCCTTTCCAGTAACAAATATTATGCCTAGACAAGCTGTAAAACATTCCCCACTTTGTATGTGTACTGTAGGTTGCAGCGCACATGCAAAGTTGGAAAAGAAAGTAGAAATAAAAGTATTTATCTTTTTAACGCCTGCTTTCAATTGGTATAATTTTTTTGGTACAAAACCCTGTCTACTACTGTTAGTAAATGGGGTTTTGTATCAAAAATCAAGGGTGGTTGTACAGGAACGCACATGTGCCATCCGTGGGATATCCCTTTAATGCAGAGTAAAGCAAAGTAGAGCTTCACACTACTTTTTAGTACTTTACTTACAAAATAATGCAAATACCAATTTGTGTGAGTTTGCATATCCCTAAAAAGATTTTGCATCAGGTCTGCGCAAAAAAAGTGAAGCAAACTCGGCGCAAAACCTTTGTAGATCTGGGCCCAAGTCTCAGCATCGCACAACAGATGCAGATTTCCAGGCACCTGTGCCTTGAACATGCAGATAAAGTATGTCCTTTACTCCCTGCTCAAACTTGTTCACATATGGCAGGTTAAATGGCACTCAGCATAAACACAACCGCCACCACTACTGAGGTAGTAAATGTATTTCGTAAATTGTTTAAAGAACTCTATACATTGTGAATGGGAGACTACAATTCTTGCGAGGACGGTAATGCAGCCAGTTATAAATATATTAGATAGAATTACCTAGGCTGATCCTCAACAGCAGGAAGAAATCATCAGACCTGCAATAACGTACTGAATCATTCAATGTTGCTTTCCTAGCAAATGCTACCAGTAGTGATTCAATAAATCAAAGACTAGGCTGTGATTAGTTATGGGGAGGGTATGTTGGGGTATGTAGCTCTGAGAGACATTCATATTAGTAAAAATGATTCTTCTAATGAAGCTACTAGCCTTTCCAAAAGGTACATCTACATATAATTGACATTTATTGCTGGAAGTTAAATATTTGGAAGATCTGATTAGATTTGGTCCTTGGTGACATGGTTATCTGTTTGGTCGAAGTCCAAAACCAGTTTTAAGTGCCTAGCAATTCATGCTGCCAGACTTTAGAGTCGCATATCGGGTTCCATGGATGCAATTTATTAAATGTTGTTGGAAGGCGCTCAGTAAACCATCAATAGCTCTTGGGTTACTTGTATTCCGGTCTAGGAGGACCAGACTTGGCAGTTCAGGCTGGGCTGTTCTCACTGTAACAGTGTCAATACTGATTTACATGTAGCTGGGTCCAAACTGAGGTGTCATGATGTACAAAATAACAATGAATTGGGATGTGTGTCTGGGTGTGGGACATGCAGGCCTAGACCAGGGCAAGAGTGGGCTCATTGGCACCCGTCCATACCAGTCTGCATCTCTACAAGATTGGACTAGGCCCTCCCTCTTGGCTGTGCATTTGTCATCATTGTCAACATGGGTAGGTGCAAGTTAAATGCCAACACTTAATACATTGTGTCCACGCAACAGCTCTAGAATTATGACTTTTCGTTAATCAGGAGTGGGGCTATTACAAGGGAGGTTTACTCTGTGAAGGCTAAGCTTGGGCTGGGACGTCAGCTGTTAACCCTAAGGAGAGTGCTGAGTCATAACAAGTCATCTATCATGACAACTGATTGTGTTCCCAATCCCCCGAATTTGCCGCCCCTCCAACCAACAATTTGCACATTTCTACTATGTTGGCTGTAGTGCACTAGTCACCTGGCAACGCTGCTGGTGTTCCCACACCAACCTCAAAGCGGAGGAGAAAGATCTGAGGTGCTGTTAACAGGGTGTGCAAGGCACACTGAATGGCTGGTGTAAGGTTACCCTCAGCTAACTGTTGTGACATCCTTCCTGGTAAACTGGCGTCAAGTTTGAATCTCTGGAGTCCCACACCTTTTCAGTGTGCGAACAGAGACTTCATAGGATTGAAAATGTTACTGCTAAGCTGTCTGATCAATTTAGTATTTATAAATGCTCACATGGGCCCAGTCATTGGAGTATACACATCCGTGTATAGACTGAATATTGGTTTGTATGTCAATAACATGTCTACTCATGAAGGTCTTCACCCTTTGAATTGAAAGATGCATGCTGGGGGAGTCCATTCGGATTTCCAAAGGTGCATCAGTCTCAGTCTCCATCCATAAAACAGTCAGCTCTGCTGCCTCTCTTCTAATATACAACAGTATTCCAGGGCACCAGAGTACACTTCAAACACGATCCCTGCTGATGGTTCTAAGTGTAAAAGCTCTATTAACCCTGTGAAACCTGAAATCTATTCCTCGCAGCCTGAGTTTACCTTATGCTGCTACTCCTTATGTTCTTGTTTTGGCCAAGGTTCAATCCCGGGGTGCTAATACTGTTGAACATCACACAACTAAAAAACAAGGTGGTGCACTGGGCCAACAAGTGTTTAGGGCATAACACTCTGTTCTGTAATCATATTAACATGGTTAGGAGCATATCATGGGTGGATTATCAACCCAACAATTTAGATGGTGACTCTTTTGTGGTTAACTTTAATAGTCCTGATAGCGCGTCAGAATCTTGATAAGTAAACTTACAAGGAGACACACCTAGGTCGATGAACCTTTGGACCACGTTTGGGGACTTCCCATTACGAGATATCTTTTTGGCATCACAAATCAATAGGTCAACGGCTCAATCAATAATCACAATAACTAGACATTAAGCTAATCAATACCCTTTAATGTGAATCAATAAGTTAAGCACACCACGACCTTTCAATCATGAACAAACTGGTTAAGTGTTAGTATATTTATTTCTCTATTGGTTACAATCTAATATAATTTCTGTTAGTCTCATTAGCAATTCACCTCATTAGTAAGTCTTCAGATTTGTAATTAGAACACAATTAATCAATGCATAGAGAATATTCATTCAGTATTAACACGTTGTTAAGAGGAAGCAGCTTAGCAAAGTCTCAGTAGTACATAATTCAACAAAGCAAGAACTCAGTCATCTCCTTTTGCATAGGATATTTGTGAATAGCTTAAATAACCTCCGATTAGCATTAGCATGTTGGGCTTCATGCAAAACAATTTAGCAAACATAAATTTGGAAAGAATCTAACTATGGCCTCATCAAAAGCGCAGTTGGTACCTAGAGAGAAAGGCAAACAGACAATTACAATTTTCATTAGAAAGTTACCCCTCCAACGAATCAGCAAACAGCGTCAGTCTTCGTTCTCAGGACATCAGTCGATTCACCATCAGCAATGATAGGACAAGGCAAAATCTCATTATGGCATAGCTAAGGAATAGGACTCTTCCCTTATATGGAGGAGAGGTAAGTATTAGGTAAGAATGGATAGAGGATGGTTTAAAGTATCAGGAAGAATAAACAGCAAAGTCTCAAAAGAATGGCCTAAATGCCTCAGTAGAATTACAAAGAATGGCTTGGAGTGGAATGTCCGATTTCTCTTCAGATCATGCAGTTAAATCAATACTGCCTAATTTGCTCCCAATTCCCCATTGGATAATAATTGATGCATCATTATCTCTGTCCAATAATTATTCACGCATTTCACTAGAATTTCCATAAACCTCAGTTCTCATATCGTTGATTGGCCCATGTTATTGATGTCTTCAGCGGTTAGAATGTCAGGTAAGAAAAGTTACACTTTATGCTCCAGTCAGTAGCTCTATTGTTTTCTCCTACTCCAGGCAGCCTTGCACCTGTTACGAATTACACTGTTACATTCAGCAAGAATGTCTCTGTGAGCAAGTCGAGTCCCATGAGAAAGAATTTACTACGGCTACACACACATCTAGCTTCTGGAAAAGTACAGTTTCGTGTCCTTCAAGAAAACAGCACATTGCACGTTAGGAAAAACACAGTTTAATATGAGACCAGGCAGCTAGGCCCAGACCCTCGCTAAACTAGGGTCGTGATTAATTTAACAAACTCCTAATACATGACTCTAGTTAAGATATGCTAATACAAACTCAAAACATTAGTAGGTTTCATTAGTCTTCGTATACATTAGTAGCCACTCCCCGTGGACACTTTTCAAACGCGTGCATTATTTCTATGTTAACACATTTTTTTATACAGCTTCATCACACAATATATTGCAAGCTTTTCACGTTAATATTGCTTTTGAAAAACACACTCCAACAGTCCCACCATGGCTGGTCAATTGCTTGCTGATCTAGCACTTGGGCGGGAACCTTTTCAGACATTTTAGCCTATCTTTGGGTTAGTTTTATAAACCTATTTTTTCTAGCAGACACAGTGCTCTTGTGACTTCTGTTGCCAATTATATTTTTACTTGTCTGGTCGGAGATGTGCTCATTTCAAATATATCTTCTCCATTAAGTACCATGGTAAAAAATGATTGACTGCCTTTATACCCAATTTTTACTTCGTACCCAGGCAAGAATGGTAATACGCAACATGAATAATCCCTTAACACCTTAGACCTATTAAATTGGAATGTTGATGGATTGGCAGGGAAATCTGCTGATGATGGTGTCTGTTCTTTACCAAAGAAACTTACTATAATTCGTTTGCAAGAAACATGGGATTATTTTTTGGGCTGGTTTTAGCTCTCTTCGAGTCCCAGCCATCCAGTCTAAACCCGACAGTGTTAAAGGAGGTCTTACTTTATGATTGCCTTTAATTTGGGATATAAAGCTTAACATGTTAATTAATACTGGTTCACCTAACATGGCGACGGTTTTGATTGTCTTTTGTTAGCTGGCCTAGTCTACTTGTTAACTTTTACAATACTTTTTGTCTGCAGCATCATCCTGATCAGGTTTGCATTCTCAGAGATGTTGGAGCATTTTTATAATTAACAATAGTGCTATTATATTTGTCATCATATCAGGTGATTTTAATTTGCACCTTTGCTCTCGATGTTCCTCTACTGAATAAGGGGCCAGATGTAGCAAAGGGTTTTTCCCATTCTGTGTCAATGGGAAAATGTGTTCGTACATATGGCCCAAGGCTTCTCCGAGTCTATTCTAACTATGGCATAGCACTTCACTCATACACCACAGGGCGAACTGATGAATTGTATTAATAACGATGTTAACATTTATCTTATTGACTACACTTGTCCGGGAGTAGCGCCTGCTGTGTGTGTATACTTTCATTGGAAGGGCTGTTCCTCAGTGATCGATTTTCTTCTTGCTTTCCCTCTCCTTGTACATTCTCCAAAAAATTTTGATTTATTGTGGGACACCCTCAGCGATCACAATCTCTAATCTGCCTATTTTGTTTGGGGCCCGAAGTGTATTTATTCTATTTCCTGGTCAGGAATAATGTTAGCACCCATGCTCAATGCAGGCGTATTAGATGGGACAAGGTTTGCCGAATGATTTTTGTTGTTAATTCTTCACAGATCCCTGTTGACTGGCACCATTAATCTTTCGTATACAAAGTCCTGCAAATAGTTTCATACCCGATGTTACAGAGCCCATCACGACTTAATAACAACGATTGGCAAAGCCAATAGGTTTTGCCTTTGTATTTGCTATGGAACTGATTTACAAATATTAGACAAATGGTACAATAATAATTGTTTCTAATTTGATAAAAAGACAAAGGTGAAACCTATTGGCATGTGGATTAAAAGAAAGAAGACAGAAGATGGGAGAAGACAGAAGACATGAGAAAACTGAATACAGGAGAAGACAGAAGATAGCAGAAGACAGAGGGCACCAGAAGACAGCAGAAGACAGAAGGCGACTGAAGACAAAAAACGGCAGAAGACTGAAGACAGAAGGCGTGAGAAGACAGAAGATGTGAGAAAACAGAAGACAGCAGAATATGGGAGCGAAGACAGAAGACGGGAGCAAAGACAGAAGACGGCATGCTGTAAAGAAGTCAGCATAGACAGAAGATGGCATCTGGGAATGAAACAAGAAGACAGCAAAGAAAGAAGACGGAAGATGTTATGCAGAAAGAAAAAATAAGATGAACAGCAATGAAAAACGAAGACACAGAAGAAGGGTTCGAAGAAAGAAGACATCAGCGAAGTGAGAAGATTGCATGCAAAGAAGAAAAAATAAGTGCCTTCAGTGGCGCAGCCAAAGGAAGGACTCTGACCAGTATTCAATAGGAAGTGACCGGAAGGAGTACTTGGTCCACAGGCAACTAGACGATAACAGGAGGTGACATGAAGACAACGTGCCGGCCAATCCAAAGCATGTAAATCAGAGCGACGCTGGAGCTGCAAGAAGTGGGATCTTTATCTGGTTTTAGCAATAAGGAAAGAGTGGACTCAGTCACTGTGGAAGTGAGTTCTCCTGTTTGTAAAAATGAGTTTTACAGATTCGTGAGTGGAGGGGTTAGTATATTAATGTATGCTTTGTAGAAGGATACCGATAACCCCTCTGACCCCAGCACTTTATTGGGTTTGAGGTTGTTTTTGGTGCTTTTAACTTAATCCCTCTTTATAAGGCCATTGATTTCAACGAAGTCTAGATCCACTCCATTGGGTAAAATAGGTATTCAAGATATTCATCTTGTGTTGTTTCATTCAGAGTTTGCACTGCATAGAGGGATGAGTAGTAATGGTGGAATGTGCCATTATGGTGGATGTTGTTGTATCTATGTGTGTGTGTCCCACTTCGTCTCTTATGGTTGATATGTTGTTCCTTGTTTGACGTTTCCACAGCTTGTAGGCTACTTTCCTGCCTGCTTTGCTACCTTTCTCATAGTATTTCTGGTCTGTGTCAAGCATTTTCTTGGTTGTTTCTTTTATTAAAGTAGGGGTGTGCGTGGAGCGCCCCTACGCTGACAGAGATAATGAAGTTTTTGGAACTCCACGGTCCGCTTGGAGTGGTGAAACACAGGGCAACGTACACTGTGCAGGCTTTCGCTACCAGGGCCGTAGGCAGCGAAAGAAAGCTGCTATTTCATGCCTCTTGTGCATCGGCCTGCGCTATACACGGGATAGGGCCGGTGCACAAGAGGCCTGAAATGGCAACTTTGTCTGCCTATGGCCCGTCTGAATGCACAAGGCTGGCCAGTCCCAACTCTGCTTAGTGCTTTCGAGCTGGGCGCAATTAGGAGGACTCTGCGAGGCGCGGAACTCCGGCTTCGCAGAATTCGACTGAGTTTTTTTCAACTCCATGGAATTCCGCAAAGCTGACCTCCGTTCACTCCACCTGGGCCTAATTAAAAGGTGTTCTAGCTCTCCCCTAGCTAGTCTTAGTTCTTGATACACTCGCTGATAACCATTTTGTTTGTGGCAGAGTTCAAGGTCTTGCATCTTGTTTTCAAGATACATTTTTCCTGAGTTGCTAGTTGGGTAAAGCGGGCGTTGTGTGAGATAAGATCCCTCAGAACTACTGCATTTACCATATCCCATACCAAGTTCCATGCCACAGATCCATTATCGTTTTCTTTAAAGTAATTCTATAGGATCTTTTGGATCGATTCACTCAGGGTCAGGTCATGAAATGCTGTTGCATGGTTTCTATGAATTTAGAAGAATTGACAAAACCTCATACTATAGGGAACACATCTTATATAATCAGAAAAGGTTGGTTCGGCTAGCTCATAACACTGCATCTAAACTCCTAACCTTCCAGAGTGATAGATGCTGTCGGCAACCTCGAACATGACCCCTCTGATTCCCAAAGAATTTGTGGAAACAGATCTACTCTTTCGTATGTACTTTTGCATGCTTCAGGTTTCACAAAGAGAAGAGACACTAATACTTTTTAAAATATATATTGGAAACACCTAATCCTTGTTCTATTGGTCAATGTTCCCAAGCTACACCCACTGGAACAAAGAGAAGGGGGAGATTGTATTAGAAATAAGGCAATTCATTGGATGTGCCACATAAGTGGCTGTTACTCTGTCATACATGAGGATATAATTGATGCAGTCCAAAGGCCCGACCTAGGTACACACTTTGACATTCTACAGTTGACATTTAGGGATAGGAGCATGGTGGACAACCTTGTTGCCCTAGACGCAAGGACAAGTGCTCCAGGGCAATCCTGTATCCAGTTCAAATACCCTAGTTCACCTGTATACTATAGGGCTCGCCCCATCCACAGCCCAACAGGTAATCCATCTGCCCTTAGCGAGAATGATTGACTTGAAGTACCATCTGAAATACATGTTGAACTTCCCCCTGACTTTCATGAAACAACTGTCCCTGGTCTGTCTGTAGTCCCCAATATTGCCACCATAAGCACTCACGTTTCTTCTAATAGATTCCACCAGACCCCGTGACCTACTGCATAGCCGTGAAAACATTGTACATTCTCTCCCCCGCGAACCTCACTTATTAAACCAGGAACAGATAGCAAACCATGAGAGTACCTCACCTAGAACCAGGTCAGGTCCCCCGGATAGTTATCATCACTCGATACAGGATTTGCTGGACAATAGTGATAACGACCCCTCTCCTCTCAAGCAACCCCACCTGTTAAACAAACCTCTGGTAACTAAACTCTCAAATATGTCAGTGGACAGGGCGGTCCATCCAACCACTGGGGAATGACTTGTCTCATTGAATGTGGCAGGTCCGAGATCTATCCTCCCCCTCCCGTCGTTTACCTCCTTTATTGAGGAACATGACATATGTCTTCTTCAAGAGACATGGTCGACCGACCCACTCTTTCAAACTGGCTATTCCAACTTTTATATCCCTGCACTGCCCAGTACCAGGGGCAGGCCCTCCGGGGGTCTAGTCATTTGGACTAGAACATCACTAAACTGCTGTATATCACAGCTATCCATTGATTCCCCTGACCTGCTAGGTCTCCACCTGTCATTTGGGGTTGATGCATTGTGATTATTTTTAACATCTATACCAGAGGGCTTGGGGGGGGGGTCTGCATTCTGGAGGCATTTTTGCAAAACTGTCCCCGGCATCACAAAATCATTGTGGCATGCGACTTCAACATCACATTTGAACCTCTTGACTGGGATGATATTGGGTCCACCCACGAGGAGGATCGGGTATGGTCTATACCGGCCCTGGATATCCCGCCCATTAAAAGGTGGTCATAGGTTGCTGTCCAAGTAAAATCATTGACTATGGAATTCGGGCTTAGGGCACTTAATGGCAGGACCAAATCAGACGAAAAGGGTTGTCACATGTATAACAAAGTGAACCATACCAGTATAATTGATTATTGTCTAGTCAACATAAGATTATGGGCTTTAGTCATTGACATGATGGTTATTGAGAGATCTGAAAGTGACCATAATCCTCTCTCAGTCCATATGTCAGCTTTGTGCAACCACCTGTTCATGATCAACACCTCATTTAAAGCACCAAAGGGAATCAGTCTGGTTAATGACAAACGCCACCTAAAGTGGAACAAGGTTCTGGCTCGACCTACACTAATCGACTCTGCTAACAACACCTTGAGGACCACATTGATAGGCTTAGAGGTGGGCTCCGCAATCCCCAACGAGGAAATAAGTTTAACTCACACCTCATGTTTTAAGGGTACTGCAGCCCTCTTCTCGGCTGACATAGCCTCTGATAGTAAGAGGCTCAAGGGTAGGCATCGCTGGTTTAACAAAGAGTGCCGCTCCTCAAGCAAGCATTTAATCCAAGCTATCAAATCTAAGGATGTAAATGCAATTAGCTCAGCCAGAAAGTCTTACAAATCAGCTATCGACAAAGCTAAGCGTGAACAAGACGACAAGTGGTGAGCAGCACTTAGTGATGCTGCACAAGAGAGGAACTGCAGCACATTTTGGGCCCTAGCAGCGCGTGGCTCAGCAAACAGCGAATTGAACATTACAACTAATATTGCACCAAAGGACTGGGTTAGACCACTTTAGTGGGTTGTACTCTTACAACCATGATAGTTCAACCTCTCGAGATAAGGACACTTGCTCAAATATTACCCTAACACCCATCCCTCCAGTGTTGCAACTATTTTCCCAAGTGGACATAGCATATTCTTTAGGTACTCTAAAGCGCGGTAGGGCCCCTGGTTCGGATGGTGTTCCAGCCGACCTATTTTTAACCACTATAGCAATCTGATCAAGATATATCACCATCATAGCGAGTGGAATAGCATCTGGGGTGCCAATCCCTGAGTCTTGGAAGGGGGCCATTGTCCCAATTTTCAAAAAGGGCGACAGAAGCCTCCCCAGTAACTATAGGCCAATTAGCTTAATAGATTGTGTTCAGAAAGTGTTCTGTCACTGCCTTCTGGCAAGATTCAAGACTGATGACGGAACGTGACATCCTTAGTCCCCTCCAGGCAGGTTTTTGCAAAAAAATATCTACCATTGAGCAAGCCCACAGGTTTCTGCTTTTATATTTGAAAACCATTTTTATTGGCAAAGGGAACCTGTATGTTGCATTTGTGGACTTGAAATCTGCATTCAACCTAGTACCCCGTAACAAGTAGTGGGAAGTTCTTTCCTTAATAGGAATCCCCTTGTATTACTAACTTGGCTCCATGAGGGTAACTATGCACGGGTCAGGTAGGACGATAGGGGGCAGCTAACTGACAGAATTCAGGTGTCAAGGGGTATGCAGCAAGGGTGTGTCCTTGCCCCACCCTGTTCTCCCTGTACATTAATGATATCGTCCCCTCTTTACTCAGACTCGAGGCTGACGCACCATCGCTAGGCACACAGAAAATTCTGGTCTTGCTCTTTGCAGACGACACACTCCTGACATCCAAGACCCCAAATGGATTATGTAAACTTCTCTTGTGTATTGAGGAACTTTGCTCCACAAGGGGATTTGAAATCAATGCTTCTAAAACGAAATTGATGACGCTCAATCCACACAGATCATTTAGAGGAAAGTTTACTCTTGAGGGAACCCCACTTGAAATGGTTGCCACTTTTAATTACCTGGGCATAATGTTAACTGAATTTTTTTTTTGAAAATCACATATTGCAAAGCAAGCACTAAAGTTAAAGCAAACAACGGGGGCCTTAATAAAGGACCTTAACATCTCACATACTAAACCAATACGCCCTGCAATTCAGATATATAAAACCAAGGCAGTGAGCTCAGCCCTCTACGGGGCTGAACTTTGGGGCTATGCCAAAGCCCAAGAAATAAAGATTTCTGAAGATAATTTCTTAAGAAATCTAGTGTCCCTCCCGCCAAGTACTCCACTGGTCCCCCTTTTTAAAGAACTAGGCATGAAACGCATTGACCACAAAGCCCGCCTATGTCCCCTCTTGTATTGGGGGCGTCTTTGGACCACCCCGGAGCTTGCCTCCTTTATTATAGCCCTGCAGGTCATCTTAGAAGCTGACCGCTCTCATAGTATCCCCTGGTTCAGACACATCAATGGGCTACTTTACTCACTTGGGCTTAGAGAACTCTGGGATTTTCCAACCAGTACCTCCTTCCATTCAAAAAGTGACCTCAAAAAATTGTACTGGCATACGGTAGACTCTGAAGACATGAGGGTTACTCTTCACTCTACACTATCATGTGACTTTGCCAGCCTAAAAGAGATGTGCACATATGAGGCTTTCGGGGACATAATAACGGTGCCAAGAGAAAGGAAGTTGTACTTCCAGTTCCGTATTGGCACCCTGCCATTAAGACTATTTACTAGTCGTTGGTCACATGACGAAACAACCATCTGCCCAGCTTGTAAAGCACCCATTGAAAACATCCCTCACGTCCTATTTGTCTGCCCTGCATACACTGCCTCACGCAGGAAATGGCTGGCCCCGGCTTGTAGACTGCTAGGAGTTCGCAGGTCTGACTCAGCCCTCCGAATTCTCAGATCAGACACTCGGCCGATGCTAGTGATTGCTGTTGCCAAATTCCTTGGGGCAAGTTGGATTGTCATAGGGAAACTTCTATCTGTATAATGGATTTAGCAAGAATGTATTAACTTACTCTGGGAGTGTATTTAATTAAATTTATTTTATTATTTTATCTAACCACATGTACTGTATATATTTTATTTAATCCGGTGTAATTATTTATTGTTGCTGTGCTTTTGTGGATCGTGTAGCCGAAATAAAGTTCTTTTGACGGACTGACTGACCTATTCCTTGTAAATAAAACATGAACAGCGATTATTAGACAGATGAATCACATCATTGTTATAAGCATTATTAGAACGGTGAAAAATATGAGTAATTCAACCATATTGATTATTCCTAAAGTTACTCCTACTTATCACTAATAGCTCTACAGTACCGAGATCAGAATGGAAGTATCCATCTGTCTGACCCAATTGGAATGATCTTAACTCAAACCTTATTGTAACAACTCAGAAGCCGGCCTCAGTGCATTAATGAACGCACTCGATCTCAGTGGGCAAGTGGGGCTTGTGCAGCTGCATCTCATTTGCAGCTTTTTGCAACATCAATGATAACTCCGGTGTGAAAAAGAGAGTGTTATTTAAATAAGAAAACAAAGGCCTTATCACATTATGCAAAATATGCAGAAAAACAACATTACTTAGTCTGGGGAAAAGAGTTTTCTCCAACAAACACATACCAAAGCAAGGGCATCAGGTTCTAGAATGTTTCCCTAAAACAAACAGTACAGACTACAGAACAATGTCTGTCCATAATAAATGCTTATGTGGCATGTTGTGGAGCTAGTGAAACACATGTTCAAACCACCATATTAGAATGATGCAAAGGTAAAAGGAAAACTAAAATGGAGACAAAATGTAATCCCTACAACGATGCAATTTTGTTAATTGCCCATCGGTGTTGAGGAAGTCAATGGGTAGGGAAGAATCAACTACAAGTGCATCCTGACCACTAACTGGTCTGATAGGACTGTGATGCCTATATCAGTGACAAGGAATTGGGGACCCAAGTAACTATCAACTAGAAAGTTGTTGATCCTGGAGAAGGACCTTTGTACATTAGGGTGAAATGTGTAACCTTGTTCCTTTCATGTTAGGAAGCACCTTATACAAATCAGTGGTAGGTCACCCACTCCATGTCAGAGGAAGGACAAGATGTGAGTATTAAGATCCCCTGTTGTGACCCTATAGTAGTGTGGATCTAGGACCACATTGAGCTCCCCCCCCCCCCAATTTTAGGGAACACGTCTTCGTAGAATGGTTGTTTCTGGTTGTTGGGCCCATATAGTGTTAGATGAGTGGTTCTGATAGTGCAGTCGAGGCCTATATGTTGGCCACTTTGTCATTTTGGCATGTAGTGTGAATGGTAGGCCCCTTTTCAGTAGGATCACCACACCCTTGGTTTTGTTGGGAGCTGAAGCATTGTATTGTTTTTGGGGCCAATATGATTGCAATCTAATGGTATCCTTATCCGCTAAATGTGTTTCTTGAAGTAGCAGTTCATCTAGGTTTAAATGATGTACTCATCTGAGCAGGGCTCCTTGTCTCACAAGGGAGCTGAGACTGTACATTAACAGTGGCAATTGACAGCGTAGTCATTGTAGGGGGTTTTCGGTTGCATTCAGTCATTTTGTTGATGTGATCAGATCAGTATATGGTAATCAACCTTGTTGTTAGGGGAGTGAAAATCTGTAGGTTTTGGATAATGTTTTGTGCTTGGGACTTGGCCGTTGTTTGGTGTAGTGTAAAGTGGGTTGGCCATTAATGTTCCTGTGGGGTGGGTTGACAATGAACAGTAGAAACTAAAGACAAATGGAACTGATAAACAAATCATGCAAAAATCAGAAATAAAAATGTTTCACCACACAGTCAAATGTGGTAAGAGGTCGTGGGGCAGATTCCGAGAAATGTTTGCGGTCTCCAGGGATTGCTGGAATGGGAGACTGGTAGGGTGAATCAGAGTCAACGGGGTAAGTAGGTCAAATGCAGGGTTGAGGTCCACGGGACCCCATTGCGGTGCTGCCCCTTAATACATTTAGATGCAATTAAGCTAGGTTAAAGCCAAGGAGAATGTTAGGGTTGCCAGATGTATGTTCAAAGTCATGCGTGGATCACAGTCACAGTTGAGGGCCCTCTTCTGACTACTGAGAGTGGGTGCCTTTCTCCTTGTGCTGCTGTAGCCTACGTGTTCGGTGCTGTGACATACTTGTTGAAAAAGCCCTCCGTTAAGCTCCCAGAGATGTTGTTTGTTCTTGACTTGTAACTTCAAAGTTTGTCTGAAGGTAGAGAAGTTATTTGGCTTCCTGTGGAGTTTTCACTGAGGTTTGTTTATTGTCTTTAGTGAAGTAGAGTCAGAATGGGTAGTGTCATGGAATTTTCTCCTGTCGAAGGTGAGCGATCACTTCCCAAAAACAGCTACATCAAACCAGTGTTGTGGCAGAAACATCTTGGAAGATTTTTATCTGGTCTCCTCAAAATTGTATTGTTTCTTGGGTTCAAGGTGTGGCCATGATGGATTCTTTGATCTTGTAAAAATTGACTCCTTATAAAGACTCTGGGGGTAAGGTTTCATTTGTGTTGGAAGGGTGAAAAGACTCTATGGGTGCGTCCAGTGGGACTTTGGAGTTGTCTGGTAGCTGCAACATTAGGCAAATTAGGTCTTGGACATGGGATTCCAATGAAGCATTTGGAATGTTTTTATCTAGACCTCATATGCAGATATTGTTGTGTCTCGACCTATTTTCATAATTTTTCAGTTTCTCCTCCAGCCAGATTTGTTGCGCCTCCATTTCTCTAATCTGTGATCGTGGTTGCCATTCTCTAGAGCATGTTCCCCTAAAGATGTTTCCATCTGGTCTAGTCTGTGCTCTGCTTTTTTAACAGAGAGGACAAGGTCCACAATAGCTTTGTGAAAATCCTGGCAGAGTATGTGATGTCTTTCATAAATTCAGCTAACAGAAGTTGGATGTCTTCTTTTGTTGAGGGTGATTGTAGTTCCTGAGAAGTGAACAGGACATCTGTGGAATCATGGGTTTCAGTGACCAGTTCAACAGGTGGAGCCAGGGTTTCATTGCCTTTCACTTGCTGATCAAGCATCTCCTTTATTGAAAGTGTCTTTTAGGCTATTAGTTTTAGCAGCTACCATTATGGTAGTCAAGATGTTCTAGGTTCAGAGATGTGATGGAGATAAATAGGGAATTGGGGAAGCCCTTGTAATCCCAATGTTTAATTGGCTTCTCCTAGCAAGTGCTCTGACCACAAGTCTTTGCCAGGTGTTAGGGGGTGCCTCCAGGTTAAGTCCAAGGTGATAGCGCATTGTGAAATCTGGGGTGCGCCCCCCAGTGTTGAGGTGATTTCAGGCCTCTGTTTCACTAGTTCATAGATCCTAGAGTTCAGGGTTCAGTGTATTGCAGGAATGGGATAAGCCTATACACTTGCCCAGCAGGCAAGTGGGTCTGCCGCTGCCACCTATCCGTATTTGAGGTTACTTATTGCCGAGCAGCACCCTCCATCTTGGATTGGGCTGGGCTGCTATGCAAGATCTGGGTTAGGCCACGCATCCTTCCTCAGGCACAGGGCTCACCTCAGGATTTTGAGGCCAAAGATCCGGTAATGGACCCCAGCTTGGGGCCCATACGTCTGCTTTTTCTCCCTGGAGTGCACCCCCTCCCCCCTGTGTCCCAGCCATGGTGTTGGCCTGCCAAGAGCTCTTCCTGGTTGAGGCAGCAGTAGTTGGCTGAGGGTTCGGATCCAGCTGTCTGCTACTTACGGGCAGCTGGTACTTCCAGCGGGGCCAAAGGGTGCTGGCAGCTTCAAGAAGGGGTCACTTTTGGTTTCTTGTATTTCTTTCACAGCCCGTCAAGTAGTTATGCCCACCAACTTGTTTAAGGCAGCATTTCGGGTCCCGATTTGCAAGAGCATTTTTCAGGTGATTTGGGGCATTTCAGTCATGGGCCAGGGTACTGCGAGTGGCAGGTTGGTTCACTTACCACATCTGTATGTCAGTCTCCATCTTCAGATAAGAAATGAGGATGCCCTGAAGATTGTGAGCCCAGAGCTCAGTAGGGAGACATGTGTCCTCCCTGCTATGGCCAGGGCCCTTTTCTCGCCAAATTATTATCTAAATAGGGTGATGAAGGATCTGGAAAGGTCATTAGCAAGATGGGAGCATCTCTCACTTTTGCTTTACTGTAGGACACATTTAGTCAAGATGATGATCCTCCTTAAGTTGGCATACTTATTTGATAATATCACTCTTACTTGCCCAAAGTACAAGGCAGATTAGGGAATTTAATCTGGGCTTCTAAATTAAGACTAACCTGGGACAAACTAAAGAGGAAATTAGAAAATGGTGGAGTCTTACTTCCAGAGGCTATATTACAGAAGTGCACCAGGGGCACAATGTACACTTGCACACATTTTGTGCACCCTTAGGGCACTTTGGTATTGTTTGTGCGCCCCCTTCTGTAATACAAATAGCATTGGCTCACATAAAACACCAGTGCTATTGTTAGAGGGCCTTTCCTCATTTGCATGGGGACTTGGCCTCATGCAAATGAGAGAATCTCTTTGCCTCTGCACCCATGCCATATTACCGATGTGGGTGCAGAGGCAAACATGCCTGTAGGAGGCACACTGAAAGTGTGCCACAAAAAGGTGGCACACTTTTAGTGTGCCTCCTAAAGACAGCGCTCTGGAGGGAATAAAGGGAGTCCTATGGACCCCTAGACATCCCCTTGCATGTGTGTGAGCAGTCACTCACTGCAGCAGCCTTCAAGAGGATCTCTAATCCCTCTTAAAAGTGCAAGTGGATTGTACATGCACAAAGAAACACAGAGCAGCTTTTAAACAGCTGCTCCATATTTCTCTTGAATGTGCTGCCCCAAAGGCAGCGCAAGTTCATGGCTGCTCTAAGGACATCGCATTCAACCTAAGAGGGTACTCTTTCCCTGTTTGCACCAAGAAAGCCTGCTTAACGGTGCACCGTGGTGCAAAAAAAGCAAGTGTGCCCTATCTGTGTAATAGGGTTCAAGAGGTTTTATTGTTCTACCACTTCTTCCATTTAGGAATTCCTGAATGCTGTTATCTAGCCCTGATGACTCCAGTAGGGGAGCATCATATGCCATTATGCTGGGCCCGGTTGCACGAGATGGCTTTCTCTCTACATTCCTAGATTTTTTAAGAAGGTGAGGCTGAAGGTATTGCAGCTTTTCTGGAAGTTTGGTATAACATCCAGAAAATCCTGGGTACAGACTACTATTCAGAATATTTCCCTATTTGGAAGTCCCCAGACACCTTTTCATTCCTAGGTGGCATGTTACGTTCACCACTGATTAATGCAGGTATTAATTACTGGGGGAAGTTGCAAGTAGGTTCTGGTCTGATCTCAGGGGAGGCCCTACAGGAGGAATCCAAGGGCACTGTCACTTGGTATAAATAGCAGCAGTAGGCTTTGTGGGCATCAGGGCAAAAGTGGGACAGTCAGAAGAGCTGGGAATTCGAAGAGAGGTCTCAAGATCTCCTACGAAGGAAAGTATCCCTTTGGTATTGGACTGGAAAAGGCAGATAATAAGAATTGTAAAATCTCCCCTTATGCGTGAGAAGGGTACTTGCGAGTGGAGGAGTAACCGAAGGTATAGCAAAAGCCCTTACATCTCCTTCAGTCAACAGTTAAACTGGATGCTCTCAGAAAAAAAATGTTTACGATCCACAGATTTGTTTGACCCTGAGAAAGATGGCAAAATTCACCAAATGGGCCACCCCATTCTACAGTGTGGGAATGAGAAAGCTAATGATGTACATATGTTTGTATCTCATAGAAAGCTGAGATGATTCTGGGAGGGTGTTATATGAATATTATGTGGAATTATGAGCAGCCAAATCAAGTTAAGACCCACTTTGATTCTTTTCGGAACTGATGCTCAATTTGGTTCAATTATTTCCCATGGTCAAAAGAGCCTGGTCTTCCTCTAGATTCTGCTGGCCAGGAGATAGATTTGTGTGAAATGTTTGTAGACGAGTCGTCACATTCTGAGTAAGTGGGAGAAAGCAGTCAACAAATTATGGAAACTAGATTTGGACTGTAATAACAATAAAACAACAGAACTGCTTTGGTCATTGTATACTGCAAGAAGAAAGGGTAATCAAGATCCCATGTACTTTGATTTAGCCAGATTTGCTGACAATACCTTGATGTAGGAAGCTGCGCCCTGCACTGGTGATTCAGCATTAGTGTCCTATGATGCAAAATGGGCATCCTGCTGGGTGTGCTCCATTTTCTCTGAAGTAGGATGATGCCAAAAAAAAGATCCCTTTGTGTAAATGGTAAGCCCACTAGCCAAGTTGTTACTTTACCAAATCTAGGAGTAGCATTCCATTCTACCATGTCCTTGGCTTCTTTGTAGCCTCCAAAAGACATGTCTTCGCTATGAGCAGTGTCTATTTTTGATCTGTCCTAAAGACTTGGGCCCTCATTACGAGTCTTGCAGTCTTAAAACAGCCAGACTCACGGTGGCAGTCAGACCCCTGCAGTCATGGCGGTCCGACCACCACATTACGACTGTGGCGGAGCCACCACGGTCCGACTGCCGACACCACCATGTTGCCGACAGTCGAGAGCCTGGCGGTCTCGGTGGATGTAATCTGCCAGGGTGGCACCTTGGGATTACGACTCCCCAATCCGCCAGATTTTTCATGGCAGTTGGATTGCCATGGAAAGGCTGGCGGAACAGGGTTGTCAGTGGCCCCCTGCACATGCACTTGGCATGGGCAGTGCAGGGGACCCCTGGACAGCCCCGTCACACTTTCCTCTGCCCGAATTACAGGCAGTGGAAAGCGAGACGGGTGCTGCTGGTGCTGCACCCGCCGCACCACCACAATGTTAAGGCCCTGTTTCCCGCTGGTCTGGATGGCAGAAATGCTGTTTCTGCCCGCTGCCCAGTGGGAAACTGTAATCGGGCTGGCGATGTTCTGGCCGCACTGGCGGTCAGACGGCGGTACGAGTTTGGTGGGCAGCCTCTGCCGTCCGCCAAACTCATAATGAGGGCCTTGGTCATAAACCTTTCACAGCTATGGTAAACATCTACAAGGCTTGATGTGTCCCCCATCTCTGCCTATGGCAGGGAGAGTTAGGATCTTCTTCATTGTTCATAGGGGAGACTACATTTTTAGGAGACTTTGAAGCCTTCCACAAAGCTCCTCTTCATTCATCATTCATGAAGAGCTTGGGCGGGGTTTTTTGGCTGATACCTTGCAGCTGCGGCCTCTGTTTCTTTGCGATGTGAAATGGATTTAAATTGCCTATTCTGAGGGACTATGGGGGTCATTACAACATTGGCGGTAAAAGCCGCTTACCGCTGTGCAGAAGACCGCCAACACACCGCTGAGTATTCCGCCACAGCTATTATGACCCACATCTCGGAATCCGACAAAATTCAGACACCCACACAAGTCCGCCACACCAAAGGTCAGTGATAAACTGGCGAAAACAAAACCTCCACCGTCACACCAACAGAAAAATGCCCACACTATCACGTCACACGAATCCACGTGGTGGTCTTTCAACCGCGGTATTCCATTGGCGGTACACACCGCCGCGCTCAAAATACACACACATCTCCAAAACACCACCACATTGGACAATTCGAAATACACACACCTGATACACATACACACACCACTCCCACACACCCAATACAATCTAAAACACCCACCCACATCACCCACAAAACCCTACGACCACTATTACAGAGAGAAGGCCAGAGAGAGACACCACCATCAACAAACTAGCATCCACAGGCTCACAACACCATCACCCACACTAGTTCCACGTACAAAACACCACACACCACTACATATCACCACACTTATCACCACACACACCACCCCACACATCACCTACACCACCCCATGGCACGGCAAAGACACCCCAGGTTCTCGGAGGAGCTCAGGGTCATGGTGGAGGAAATTGTACGGGTAGAGCCACAGCTATTCGGATCACAGGTGCAGCACACCTCAATTGCAAGGAAGATGGAGCTATGGCGAAGAATAGTCGACAGGGTCAACACAGTGGGACAACACCCAAGAAATCGGGATGACATCAGGAAGAGGTGGAACAACCTACGGGGGAAGGTGCGTTCCGTGGTCTCAAGACACCACCAGGCGGTTCAGCGGACTGGCGGCGGACCCCCACTTCCTCCCCCACAACTAACAACATGGGAGGAGCAGGTCTTGGCGATTCTGCATCCTGAGGGCCTCGCAGGAGTCGGTGGAGGAATGGACTCTGGTAAGTCAAATCTTAACTATTACATCACCCACCCTACCTGCATGCTATCACATACCCCCACCCTCGCCCCCACCCCATCACTCCAACTCCTCACAAATGTACCAATATCACAAACCACACATCCCAACACCAAGCCCTGCATGCAACATCAATGCATGGACACCCATCACTAAAGCATGCCCACTGCACATACCCATACACCCCCTAAACCATCATCACAGAAGCTCACACACAGGAATGCCAGCACTGGGGTACACGGTCACCCACCCATTGCACACCATGACACACACAGATGCAATAATCATGCCTTTCCACCCCTGCAGGACCACTACCCAAAGTCACCAGACAGGAGGGTCCAGACATGTCCACCCCACCCACAGAAGAGGCCCACAGTGATGATAGCAGCTCTGTCCACCTGGATCTAGATGACCAGCCCGGACCATCGGGGGCCTCGGGACAGTCGGTTCCCCTCACACAGGCACAGGCCACCACAGACCTTCCCCCCTCTGGAAACACCAGCACAGCAGCCACCCAGCGGGCCCATACCTCCGTCCCCAGGACACGTCAATCAGCTGTGTGTCCACCACTACAGGGAACCCAGGATAACCCACCACCCCAACAACAACAGGGACCTGGGGGCAGTGGCAGTGGGCACACAGTCCAGGGGACGGAGGCCCAGGAACACAGGGGAACTGGGAGGGCTGCTGTGCGACAGGGGGCGGACAGGCCAACGGAACCCACTCTCCACGAGGCCCTCTCCTCCATCATGGGAGCCTACCACCACTCCCAGGAGACGATGGCAACGGTACTGGCCAAGTTTCAGGAGACCCAGCGCATGCAGGAGGAACAGTATTTGGGGTTCAGGGAGAAACTCAGAACCATCATCTCCGCTCTGGGCACCATCGTAGGGGTGCTGAAGGAAGTACTCAACACCAGGAGGGACACTGTGGCACTACAAGGGGCCCCTGACACTAACATGGACGATGAACTGCCCACCACCTCCGCCGGCGCTAGTGCGCAGGAGGCATCGCCACAGGACCACCACACCAGCACCCCACCCCCTGCAGATGGAGAACCACCCCGCAAACGGTCCCTGAGATCCAGGAACAAGACAGAGCACGATGCCAAGACCCCCGCCAAGAAATTAGACCACCCTGATTGTCATCCCACTGTCCCACTTTGTCACCCTGTCCATATTGAAAGTGCCCCAGCTCCACTTCCTATGCCCATATGGGCAATGCACCTGTGAGACTAATAGACTGGACTCTGCCATGGACACTCCTCCGCCATCACCCCTCACCATTTAACTTCCCCCTCCAATATTTTGTATTTAAAAAAACACACCTAAAGCACCAAAAGATCTGGAGTCTGTCTGTGATTTCGAAATAGTGTATTTGCAATTACAGTGACAAAATGTTCATGAAATAGTAATGTCAACATACCTATGTCACACAGCTCTAGTCCATGAGGAATCTAAGCAGATGACACACGTTGGGACCCACACCTGTGAAACCATAAGGGAAAGTGACAACTCAGTGACCATACACCGGGTGAAATCGACAGACAGGATAGAGGTAGAAGTGTAAAAGTACATGTAGTAGGCAGGAATGTATTCTCATCTGTGTTTCACTGGAAATATTGCTGGATGACTGAGTTCCTGTTCTGCATGTCTTCTTCCTCTGCTTCCTCCTCATCACTGTCCACAGGCTCCACAGCTGCCAAACACCGCCATCTGGACCATCCTCCTGCAGAAAAGGCACCTGTTGTCGCAAAGCCAAGTTGTGAAGCATTCAGCAGGCCACGATGATCTGGCACACCTTCTTTGGTGAGTTGAATAGGGATCCACCTGTCATATGGAGGCACCTGAACCTGGCCTTCAGGAGGCCGAAGGTCCGCTCGATCACCCTCCTAGTTCGACCATGGGCCTCATTGTAGCGTTCCTCTGCCCTTGTCCTGGGATTCCTCACTGGGGTCAGTAGCCATGACAGGTTGGGGTAACCAGAGTCACCTAATAGCCACACACGGTGCCTCTGGAGTTAACCCATCACATAAGGGATGCTGCTATTCCGCAGGATGTAGGCGTCATGCACTGAGCCAGGGAACATGGCATTCACATGGGACATGTACTGGTCTGCCAAACATACCATCTGTACATTCATGGAATGATAACTCTTCCGGTTCCTGTACACCTGTTCACTCCTGTGGGGGGGGGACCAAAGCCACATGGGTCCCATCAATGGCACCTATGATGTTGGGGATATGTCCAAGGGCATATAAGTCACCTTTCACTGTAGGCAAATCCTCCACCTGAGGGAAAACGATGTAGCTCCGCATGTGTTTCAGCAGGGCAGACAACACTCTGGACAATACGTTTGAAAACATAGGCTGGGACATCCCTGATGCCATGGCCACAGTTGTTTGAAAAGACCCACTAGCAAGGAAATGGAGCACTGATAGCACCTGCACTTGAGGGGGGATTCCTGTGGGATGGCGGATTGCTGACATCAGGTCAGGCTCCAACTGTGTACACAGTTCCTGGATTGTGGCACGGTCAAACCTGTAGGTGATAATCAAATTTCTTTCCTCCATTGTCGACAGGTCCACCAGCGGTCGGTACACCAGAGGATTCCGCCATCTCCTCACATGTCCCAGCGGACGGTGCCTATGAAGGACAACAGCGAGCACAGAGTCAAATAACTCAGAGGTATGTACCCACAGTCTACACAGAACACCATTCATACACAAAATCTGGCCTGTATGTGTGTTGAGACTAGGCCTAGGTATGTGTGACGCAGTTGGTAATTAGGCCATGTGGGCCCCTGAAATGGCGGCTGCCTGACCTGTAAAGTGGGACAATAGGATGTGAGGTAACTGCGCTGGCGTTGTACACCGTCGCGGTAGGCGGTCGAAGACCGCGGCGCAATGCTGCATTGGTTAACATTGGACCCTATGGGTCCCAGGAGCCAATGACGATGTACGCCGGCGGTGATGGTACGCACCGCCGCGGAAGTGACCGCCGCGGACGTGACTGCCATTGTCTATCTGTTGAATCACTCGATACCTGATCTTCGACAGGAGAGGACCTACACTGCAAGTGCTGCTGTGACCTCGTTCTGGAAGAGACAATGGCTTGTGCGTCTGGAGAAAGGGCCCCTGCCTTCACATCGGAGGAGTTGGAGAAGCTCGTCGATGGGGTCCTCCCCCAGTACACGCTACTCTACAGTCCTCCAGACCAACAGGTAAGTACAGAGGGAGCATGTTGTATGGGCTATGCCTGTGTGGAGAGGGCTGGTTGTAAGAAGGAAGGGGGCAGAGTTCTGCATGCATGAAAGACGGTGGGTGCATGTGCCACATGGCAAGGGTAGGGATGGGGGCCACTCACTTTGACGGTGCAGTTGGTAATGACTTCTCTTCTTACCCTGTACATTTCATGTAGGTCAGCGCCCACCAGAAGAAGGATATTTGGCGTGCCATCGCTAAGGACGTCTGGACCTTGGGGGTCTACCACAGACGGAGCACCCACTGCCGGAAAAGATGGGAGGACATTCGCGGCTGGAGCAAGAAGACGGCGGAGGCTCAGCTGGGGATGGCCTCCCAACGTGGGAGGAATGCCCGTCGAACCAGGACCCCCTGATGTCCAGGATCCTGGAAGTGGCCTACCCGGAGTTGGATGGGTGCTTGAGGGCATCACAGCAGACACAAGGGGGTGAGTACACTCTCATTCAGCTGACTTTGCGCGCAGTGTAGGGGTCTGGGTGGGGGAGGGGGGCTGTGGTTTTCCCTAGGCCAGGGCGAGTTCCGTAGGCTAGGCCCCTCCGTAAGGCATGGCCCTATGGCCCCCCACCCCACCTCACCTCTGTAGAGTGCCAAGTACAGCTATTCATGCACCTCTGTCATCTATGTGTGCATATGTCGTCCATAGCCTTGTAGGCCATTTCCCAGGAATTGCACTGTAGAGCCCAACAGCGTGACGTAGTGCAGGGGGCTTCTGTGTCTGTCTTGTCCGCCAACGGTAGCGGTAATCCATGCACTCAACATGTCTTTCTTCTGTCCCCCCCCCCCATTTTTTGCGGTCTCTCTGTTCTTGTGTGCATTAGCATCATCAGGCAGAGGAGCAGTGGCACCGGAGCACGAGGGAGCTGCATCCCACATGGCTATGGAGGGCCACACTACGGACTCAGAATACACCAGTGGGACGGAGGGCGAGGGGAGCACCACGGCGGGGACAGGAGCTGAAACCAGCGACACGGACTCGTCCTCCGATGGGAGCTCCCTTGTGGTGGCGGCAACATCTGTGCCCCCCACTTCTACAGGTACAGCTGCCACCCCCCCTACCAGCACCGCCCTCCCAGCAGCCCCTCAGCCTTCGCCCCGTGCCCGCTCACCCAGGAGGGTGGGCATCACCTTCGCCCCAGGCACCTCAGCCCCTGCCCCTGTCACCCCTCTGCCCGAGGTGAGGAGGCCATTGACCTCCTCAGTTCCCTCACTGTTGGGCAGTCTACCATTTTGAATGCCATCCAGGGTGTAGAAAGGCAGTTGCAACAAACAAATGCATTCCTGGAGGGCATTAATTCTGTTCAGGCGGCCCTTCACTGAGCCTTTCAAACTCTGGCCTCAGCATAGATGGCAGCCACTGTCCATGTGTCTAGCCTCCCCCCTCCAACTTCCTCCACCCAGACCCAATCCCCTGTACCTCTGCCTATCCCAAGCACACCATCAGACCAGCCTGCACACACCTCACCACACAAGGGAAGCTCAGGCAAACATAAGCACCACACATCCCACAGGCACTCACGCAAGCATCACACACATACAGACACACCAACATCCACTGCCTCCACTGTGTCCCCCTCCTCGTCGGCTCCCTCCTCCCTCCCAGTCTCATCTACACTCACAGCTGCATGCACTTCCTCTACAGCCACTACGTCCCGCACCAGCACACCCACCACCACACCCCGCTCACGTGCGGTCACCACCCCCACTACCATTCACATGTCCCCTGTGTCCTCTCCCAGTGTGTCTGTGACGCCCCCTCCGAAGATACAGAAAAGCAGGCACACACCCACCCAACATACATCCACCTCACAACAGCCTCCAGCGCATGCACCTGCACCCAAAGCCACAAAACGTACACCTCCTACAACCACCACCTCTTCCTTCACTCCCAAACCCCCTCCAGCTACCCGTCCCAGTGTGTCCAAACAACTTTTCCTGTCCACCCTTAACCTATTTGCCACCACCCCCCGTCCAACTCATAGGTCCCAAACCTCAGCCACAACATCTCCGGGACCAGTGGTGCCTGTTGTCACAGGTATGTGGAGTGCACCGGCCACCAGGACACCCAGTGTGGCACGGAGCCACAGCACAGCCAGTCCACCCCCTGTGAAGCACCAGAAGGTGGCCAGTGCCCGGCGGGAGAGGGGGAAGACTCCAGCCACGCAAGCCGCTCCCAGGGGTCCCGGTGGGAGTGTGGACTCAGCTGTGACTCCTCCCAAGGTGGGGAAGGGCCAGAAGAAACCCGGCAAGTCTGGGAGGAGCAGCACGGGGGAGAAGTCCGCCATCATCCCCGCTGGCCAGGAGGGCCCCGCCAGCCCCATCGTCGCTGCCCAGGAGGCCACCGCCAGCACCATCGTCGCTGCCCAGGAGGGCCCGCCAGCCACAGCCCAGCTGCCCAGGAGGCCACCGCCAGCCCCATTGTCGCTGCCCAGGAGGGCCCCGCCAGCCACAGCCCAGCTGCCCAGGAGGGCCCTGCCAGCCACAGCCCAGCTGCCCAGGAGGGCCCTGCCAGCCACAGCCCAGCTGCCCAGGAGGGCCCCGCCAGCCACAGCCCAGCTGACCAAAGAAGGACCGCCAGCCCCAGCCCAGCTGGACAATGAAGGACCGCCAACTCAAGCACCGCTGAACAGGGCAAGGACTGCCAACTCAAGCACCGCTGAACAGGGCAAGAACCGCCAACTCAAGCACCGCTGAACAGGGCAAGCACCGATGAACAGGGCAAGGACCGCCAACTCAAGCACCGCTGAACAGGGCAAGGACCGCCAACTCAAGCACCGCTGAACAGGGCAAGCACCGCCAACTCAAGCACCGCTGAACAGGGCAAGCACCGCTGAACAGGGCAAGGACCGCCAACTCAAGCACCGCTGAACAGGGCAAGGACCGCCAACTCAAGCACCGCTGAACAGGGCAAGCACTGCCAACTCAAGCACCGCTGAACAGGGCAAGCACCGCTGAACAGGGCAAGAACCGCCAACTCAAGCACCGCTAGCCCATGAGCGGCAGGGGCACTGACGCAACAGGGACCGTCACGGGGTGAGTGATGCACTCTGGGCACCAGTCCCCCTCCAGAACCAGTGGAGACATGCATCCACTACCTCAGTCCTCCCCAGGATAAATCACTCTGGGCACCAGTCCCCCTCCAGAACCAGTGGAGACATGCATCCATTACGTCTGTCCTTCCCAGGATGAAGCACTCTGGGCACCAGTCCCCCTCCAGAACCAGTGGAGACATGCATCCATTACCTCAGTCCTTGGCAGGATGAAGCACTCTGGGCACCAGTCCCCCTCCAGAACCAGTGGAGACATGCATCCACTACGTCTGTCCTTCCCAGGATGAAGCACTCTGGGCACCAGTCCCCCTCCAGAACCAGGGGAGAAAGACATCCACTCCGTCTGTCCTTGGCAGGATGAAGCACTCTGGGCACCAGTCTCCCTCCAGAACCAGTGGAGACATGCATCCACTACGTCTGCCCTTCCCAGGATGAAGCACTCTGGGCACCAGTCCCCCTCCAGAACCAGTGGAGACATGCATCCACTACCTCAGTCCTTGGCAGGATGAAGCACTCTGGGCACCAGTCCCCCTCCAGAACCAGTGGAGACATGCATCCACTACGTCTGTCCTTCCCAGGATGAAGCACTCTGGGCACCAGTCCCCCTCCAGAACCAGTGGAGAAAGACATCCACTCCGTCTGTCCTTCCCAGGATGAAGCACTTTGGGCACCAGTCCCCCTCCAGAACCAGTGGAGACATGCATCCACTACCTCAGTCCTTGGCAGGATGAAGCACTCTGGGCACAAAGCCCCCTCCAGAAACCAGTGGAGAATGTTATCCACTTGAGAGTCTGTGGCTTTGCACTCCCCAGGATGCAGCAGTGGGCAACCCACCCACTGTAGAGACTTGAGAGACTGTGGCTTTGCACTCCCCAGGATGCAGCAGTGGGCAAACCACCCACATGTGAGACTTGAGAGACTGTGGCTTTGCACTCCCCAGGATGCAGCAGTGGGCAACCCACCCACTGTAGAGACTTGAGAGACTGTGGCTTTGCACTCCCCAGGATGCAGCAGTGGGCAAACCACCCACTTGTGAGATTTGAGAGACTGTGGCTTTGCACTCCCCAGGATGCAGCAGTGGGCAACCCACCCACTGTAGAGACTTGAGAGACTGTGGCTTTGCACTCCCCAGGATGCAGCAGTGGGCAAACCACCCACTTGTGAGACTTGAGAGACTGTGGCTTTGCACTCCCCAGGATACAGCAGTGGGCAACCCACCCACTGTAGAGACTTGAGAGACTGTGGCTTTGCACTCCCCAGGATGCAGCAGTGGGCAAACCACCCACATGTGAGACTTGAGAGACTGTGGCTTTGCACTCCCCAGGATGCAGCAGTGGGCAACCCACCCACTGTAGAGACTTGAGAGACTGTGGCTTTGCACTCCCCAGGATGCAGCAGTGGGCAAACCACCCACTTCTGAGATTTGAGAGACTGTGGCTTTGCACTCCCCAGGATGCAGCAGTGGGCAACCCACCCACTGTAGAGACTTGAGAGACTGTGGCTTTGCACTCCCCAGGATGCAGCAGTGGGCAAACCACCCACTTGTGAGACTTGAGAGACTGTGGCTTTGCACTCCCCAGGATACATCAATGGGCATGGAGGCCCCTCGTGGATCTGGCGTTGTGCACTCATCCGGCTGAGGTGTCCCCCCTTCCCTTCCCCCTGAGGTGCCTGTTGTAATTCTATCTGATGCCCCTGCAGTGTTCTCTCTGTTTTGATCTGGTATCATGTGTGGGCCTCGCCCATGCATTTTGGGCCCAGTGGTCCACGGACTATGAATGGTGCAATACCTGGACTACTAATCTTGGTGTATATTTTGTTCATAGTGTATATATGTATTTTTTGCTTCCTGAATTTTGATATGTTACAATGGTTACACTCATTTCCTTTTGTCTTTGCTTCTTCCGGTGGGGTTGGGGGGTGTAACTATAATGTATAGATATGCATTAGTGTGTATGTTGTAGTGGGTGAGGGTGGGGGTGGGGGTGTTGCGTGCTGCGTGTGTGTGTCCCTGTTTTTTCCATCCCCCCTCCCCTGTGTCGTAGGTGCAGTACTCACTGTGGTCTTCGCCGCCGGCGTTGGTGCTCCCATGGGAGGAGCAGGAAGACTATCTCAGGGAGAATTTGGAGTTCCGGGTCCATGGTGTCCTCCTTCCTCGTGGAGTGTGTAGAGGTGAGCATTTTCCCTCGAAATTCCTGTTTCCACCGTGTTTTTATCCGCGGTGTATCCGCCCCGGAAAAGGTGGCGGATTGGCCTGTCATAATAGTGTGGGCGGTACATTGTCCTCCGCCTGTCTGTTGGCGGTGACCGCCGAGCTGTTTGTTTGTACTGCCGTGTTTCCGCTACGGTCGTAATTCCAAAATTTTTACCGCCGGCCTGTTGGCGGTCTTACCGCCGCTTTAACACCGTCCGCTAGGGTTGTAATGACCACCTATATGTCCGTTGATTTTGCACACAGGATAAAATGGCTGAATGATGTCAAACTCTCTTTCAAGGAGATAGGGCATCCTGAGATTTTGGAGCACCCCCCCTCCCCACGCCGGCAGCTGCTGCAAATCTTTTACAATAAAACTATAATAAACTATGCTATGGTTTTACTGTAAAAGGGGTGGGGTCATGGGGTGTGACACGGACAGAGCAATGCACACGTATGTTTGACCGGCTGTCTCGGGGTGGCCAAACATTCATGAGCACTAGGCTCTTTCCAACCCAGTACTGTTTTGCCGGGTGGGAGAGGGCAGGCATAGATTCTCTCTCCGCCTCGAAGGGCCCTGGCTGTGTGCTCCGTCCAATCACAATGCTGCTTTCATGCTGCCAGCAGCATGAAAGCAGCGTTATGATTGGACACAGGGCAGAATGGAAGCCTGTGCCTGCAGTGGAGGACCGGACAGGGTCGGAGCAGCGCAGCGAGAAAGGTACGTTTCTTATATTATTATATATATATATATATATACATATATTTGTTATCCCGCCAATTAGACAAATTGGCAAAATTATTTGGATAACCCCAGCATATGGGCTGTATCTAGGATAGAAACTAACTGTACAGTTTGAGATATGTACATAATTAAGTATGATATTTGTTCTAGTCTGCCTAATGAAAAATAAAAATTCTGTTGCCACATCTGTCTTTAAGTCTTGATCAGCCAAGCCAAAGTCTCACTCTCCAAAATCTCAAAATAATCACTTGTCTCTTCCCTTACCACCAGCATTCATGGATACAATTTCTAACCAAAACAATATATTTACACTTCCTTCACCTATGTCGATCTCATCCTCCTACACACCCTCTTTATACTAGTATTAATTTTCAAATGTACTCTATACACTCCCAGTGAACAGCGCACTCAACACCAAGTCAAACACACTCCTGCCAAGAATTGGTTACCAAATATAGAGCACTAAAGTTAGACCATCACATTCTTCCCCACAACTAATACACACTTCAACAAATGTAAAAGAAACAAAGACACGACACATACTACACACTATGCATCACCCACACTCCAACAATATAGCTGTCATCATTCGCTCAACACATCTCTAAACCACAATGTATCTACGAACAACTTTCTCCCAGATACACAGTGACTGACATCCACCCCGTCACAATAATTCCACCAAATCTTTGCCAAATCACTTTGAGCAAGACAGTGACTGGCCTGAGAGCAACTATGTGCATACTAACTGAGCCATGATCAGCTCACCCAGCCAATCAATTTAATTTTCTCCTCGTTAACAAGAAGAAGGACACTCACCAATAAATTACTGAACATTTCTACAGTAAGGCAGTTTACAAACACCAAACTGGTGGTAAGAAATTCTGTACTTAAAACACTCCACACTATCTGAGTTCTAAACAGTATGCTGGTCAAAGTGTGATCAATGAGAAAAGACAAATTCAATGTCTCTGAGCTATTGATTGACTGAACACCTGACCTACTAAGAAATGTAAATAAACAAAATAAGGCAGCAGGCCTGTCCATCGATTCGCCCAGTATATGGATTTGCATCCTCCTATGTATTTAGACTAGGGTAGGTATAACTTGCGTAATTCATTGCATCTTGGTTTGTATCCCCTTATGTATAAGGGCTACAGGTGGGTGTAACTTGAGTAATTGCATGAAGAGTAATCACATGGAATAACCTAGACATTCTGCGAGATTGCATCAATTATGTGAGAAGGGTAATTCTTTTTTCACCTCTATTTTCATAGCGCAAACATTGATGCAAGGATGCATTTTGCTCCGTGAAATAGTGCTAAATGCCACAGAACATGAATAGTGAGTGCAAGTGGCTGCTCGTGCTTGCTAAATGTGCAAGTAGGATAATCCCCCAACATACTCCCTGCATTTAGCGCTAGTTTCTCAGTGAAAAATGCACCCACATGTCCAAAATGGACTTGAGGATGGATTTTGTGCTAAGTATCACTAAATGCAAAAGAACATAAACAGCACCACAAGTAGCAGCTCACACTCGCTAAATTTGCTCTTGTGTAAGTTTTTTTCCCAAATTACTCTTAATTATGAGAAGGATGCCTAATCACATTATTACGAGTGTTGCTGCATCAAAGAGTAATATGGTATTACTGAAATTACTCCAGTTTCTCTGGCACAATTAAACATACGCCCAGATCTAATCAGGACTACCTCACTGCTTCTTCAAATTAGGAAAGAGCTGAAGAGGCGCCTCTTTTTATGGAACACTACATCAAAATGCTTAACATTCAACGAATCAGCTATGTTTCCTATCACTGCACTTTTGTAGTCAATTATACTTTTGTAGTAGCTTACACTTTTGTAATAACTTCAGCACTACACATTGCCAATCACTGGTGCTGGAGCTGCCAGAGAAAATAATCTAGGTAGGGACTAAAAATAAAACCTAATAGGAGATAATTTTAAATTTAACTGCATTTGCTTAAAATAGTTAAAACATTAATCAATATAAATTAATGTTAAAGAAAGTAACTATTTGAAAATAGTACATATTTATCAAGTAATTGATACTATATATTTTTTATATATTTGTAAAAATTTTTACCATTAATTGTGTGATGTACAGCCTCACAACGTGGTGCAGAGGTGAGTTTGTGCTGTCTAGCATTGGGTTTGCATTGGGAGCATGCTCTTCTAGTACAAATTACTATGCCTGGACAAATCAGGAGGATCCCACATATTATTTAATGACTGCATCAAAGGTTCTTTTATTCCAAGTCCACATTACTATATAAGTAGATGGGGCTTTGTGTCAAAACGTATGGGAATTTGCACCAATGGGGTCTAGTAAAGTCCCCTAAACTCAAAGTGAAACAAAGCAGTACAAAAGGGGGGAAGTTGGCTTTGAAAAAAAACGGAAAATGTTGAACATCTTTTGTGCTTGATAGTTATTACCAGTGAAAGAATTTGTGTTGATTTGCATCACTTTATACCACAGGAAAGCTTCAGTTAATATGGGTCAGTCATTTCGGGCTGATTTTTCATTTATGAACAAACTGGGAACTTGATTTTTGTCATAATTATGAACTAAACTTTTCTTTAATTTGGATGTTTGTGCTAGAACGTCTGCAGTTCCATTGTGTGGTTTGTTTGACTTACTTTAAGGCTGTTTACGTGTAAGATTGTTCTGCTTGGCACTGGAATATTATTATTATTATTATTATTATTAATTTTATTGTTAATACAAAATCTTGTGTGAGGCTCAGCTGCCTTTCCTGGTGCTCTAGCGACAGGTAGGGCCTGGCAACATCCAGGTATTTAATATTTTTTGGAGAGTGGTCAGTGAGGTGCAGCTTCTCAGGTGTCCTAGTAAGGCATTTCAGAGCTTAGGGCACAGGTATGATAAGGGCCAATGTAGGAAGATGGCTCTGTATATACTATACCAAAATGAGGTCTGGTGTGTACAGAGACCAGGGGTTCCCCAGAGGCTTAACAGAGGCTTAAGTAGATAATACTAATGCTCTCTTTTGTGGTAGTGTGGTCGAGCAGTTAGGCTTATTAGATGGTGTTGCAAAGCATTTGTCTAGTCAAGAAATGAGGCACACACTCAATGACTAACTACAGGCCAATGTTTTTATATAGCAAAAATATATTTTATTATGTTAATACTAGAACCAAGAGGTCTTTGTTGTAGGTAAGTACAGTTGTAAATAAGTATAAAGCATATGTATCAAATGTACTTTGTTTAGGTTTTGCAGATAACGCAGTTTACGAGTAACACTTTTTAATTTTAAAAGTCAACACACTGCAAATTCTCATAGGAACCAATAAAGTCCTAGGGGAGAAAAAGTGTTAGCACAGTTAAGAAGTAAGTACTCAAGTCTTCAGGGGTTAGGACATCCACAGGTCAAAATTCAAGTTGACCCCAAAAGTGCACCATCAGCAACACAGGGCCGGCTGGGTACATAGGTCAAAGTTGGTGTTGGGTGTTTATGGAATCCTAAAAGGTCTGGGGTACTTGGAAGAAAAAGGATTGCAGGTAAGTACCTGTGGTTTCATGACACAGACCTGGGAAGGTTTAAGTTAGCACTGGAAGGGGCACAGCTCATCACCAAACACACACCCTGAGTGACACAAAGGTGGCCGGGTGCAGGGGGCAAACACAGCTTTGGGTGCCCAATGCTTGGGTGATTTGGGTGCTTTGTGGGGCTCTCACCAGGTGCTGTTATCCCGAATCCTTGGCAAACTTCAAAATCTGGCTAAAAAAACACCTTTTCCTCAAATTTTGGTGATGGAAACTTCTGGAATCTCAGGGAAGTCACAAACATCCTTCCACCCAGCATTCCTCCAAGTCTCCCAATAACAATGGTACCTCACTTTTGTGTGTAGGCCTAGTCCCCACAAAAGGAAACGTCTCAAAACGCAACATAGACACATTACATTTTCACACTGAAAATGGACGTGTTTTTTGCAAAGTGCCGAGCTGTTGATTTTGGGAGCTACCTCAGCCTGCACTTATGGAAACCTAGCAAACCTGTACATTTTTTAAAACTAGAAAGCTAGGGGAATCCAGGATGGGGCGACTTGTCGGGTTCTCACCAGGTTCTGTCACCCAGAAGCCTTTGCAAACTTCACATTTTGTCTAAAAAACACATTTCTTCACATTTCGGTGCTGCAAAGTTCTGCAACAGGAGGGGAGCCACAAACTTCATTCCGCCCAGCATTACCCCAGGTCCCCCCAATAAAAACAGTACCTCACTTGTGCGAGTAGGCCAAGTGACGTGATAGGGAAGGGCCCACAACTTATTGTGGCGATATTGATAACTAAGGTGAGTGTACTAATTAGTCCTGGGACCGAGCACCATTTAGGGAAACCTATCAAACCCAGACATTTCTAAAAAGTAGACATCAAGGGAAGTCCAGGGAGGTATCACATGTGTGGATTCCCCAAAGGATTTTTAACCAGAATGCCCTGCAAAGGTAAAACATTGAATAAAAACACTATTTTTCCTTGCATTTATGTGATGTAAACTACAGCAGTATGCAGGGATCAACAAACTTCTTACCACCCAGCGTTCCCCAACTGGTCCCTTTAACAACGCTGCCCCACTGGTGTGCCTGGGTCCAGTGCCCATGACAGGAATGAATAACACAAGGGTCAATGTTAGTCCTGATTGACCTTGGGGTGATCCATTCCTGAAGCGGGCACTAGGCACAGGCACACAAGTGGGGTAGCGTTTTATCAGGACACATGGGGAACCTCTGGGTGGCAGTTATTTTATGGATCCCTGCCCATTCCTGTAGTTTACATGACAGAAGTGCAAGGAAAAACTGTGTTTTTATTCCACGTTTCATCTTTGCAGGGTATTCTAGGTAAGAAAACTTGGTTTTGGTAGGTTTCGCTATATGACTGCAAGTCCAGGACCAAAAATGAAGGTGGCCGCCTTACAAAACCCCTTACAAAACCAGGTTATTTTGTAATAGATCATTTTGGTGTCTCAGCAATACATTTGGGCCTTTCCCTGTCACAGGCACCTGCCCACCCACACAAGAGAGGCAACGTTTTTCTCAGGAGACTTAGGGGAACACTGAGTGGTAGAAAATGTGTGGCTGCCTGCAGATTCCAGGACTTTCCCTCACGGAAATGCAAGGAAAATGTGTTTTTTAGTCAAGGTTTGTGATTTGCAGGGGATTCTGGTTGAAGAAAAACTGGAGAGAGCCAAACAAGTCCTGCACCCTTGGGCTCCCCAGGTACTAGTATGTCCAAATTAATCCACCACTTACAATGGTTGGTTTTAGCAGGTCCAGAAATTCTGGTTTCAAAGCATAAATACTTATCAAAGTATCTTAATATTAAAACCAAGCCTTCTGAAGGTGAGCCATAAAGCCTCTTCACAGTGCCATTCACTGTATGGTCCATTCACACGACATTCATGCACAACACACAAAACTTTCATACTGCCGGCCATGGACCCAATCCAACTGATCATTGCACTCACATCAACTTAGCGCTGCCAGACAAGGGCCAATCACATTCATACGCCACAGAACAAAATATGCTTGACTACATCTTACCACCTGTCAAGTAACCGCCTCCTTCTTCCTGAACATTACAGAATGCATGTGCAATTAATCTTTACTAATGGCACCCATGACAGCCTCATGAGGTTCAGGAAGACATGTCTTTCATGTGCCAAAAGCGGAACCACTGTGCTAAATCCAACTCCATCCAGTTTCTGGATGAAAGTTGGGGGTGTCCAAATATGCCTTGCGAGGCCTATTCCTCAAACTGAGCAAGCATATCTACCTTTGAAACTAAGGCAGACATGCTGTGCAATTTTCACAAAGTTCCCTAAAGAGAACATCATAAACTATGAAGAAGGGTAGTGTTTGGCACACAGGGTAGTCAATGAGAATGTAGAATATGTCTCAGCCACTGTTATGTGCAGTGCTGTGACTGTAATGCACTTTTCATACAGCAAATCAAACATCTTCTAAGTTCTGACGGAGGATAAACATGGTAAGCAGGTCAAACACTGATCCATACTTGTCGTATTTTAGTTTGAGAGGGGCACCAATGTGTTTGAATCCATAGGTGTGGATGATGTGTACCTATGCCACCTTTACTATCTGCCTTCTACCTATGCAATAACCTTAAGAAAGCACACCTACTGTAAGCTTTTCTTACCAATTCATGTCTCTGTCCTCATCAGAGTCCTGACTAATCCTGTATAATTGCCAAGAGAACGTATACTAATGTCTTCTTGTGAGGCCTATTTCTCGAACTGAGTGAGCATATCTACCATTGAATCTAAGGCAGACATGATGGTGAATGCTACCTAATGTCTCTAAAGTAAATAGCCAAACAAATATAATGTGGGACTCATTCACCAACACTTCAACTTTTGCTTTGGAAGGGAAGCTACAAAATTTTTTTTTAAAAAGAAATGTTGCTGAATATGTCCCACAGGGCAATTATTTGACTTATTACACTAACTCTGGTTCTCGTTGGCAATCGAGGTGGTCCTCGTGTAGCATACATAAGTTTACTAACAAGCACTTCAAAATTCAGTCACACGTTTAACATTTTGCCACACAGGGCACTCTGTGACAATGTGGCATATGTTCTGTCCACTAGTATGTGCAGTATGGGAACTATAATGCACGTTAATCATCAAACAGAACACCTACCATGTTCTGACGGTGCATAAAGGTGTAAAGCTGGCCATAAGAAGTTCATGATTTCCTGAAGTTGGTGAGTAAAATTCTGTGGCTGCTTGCCTAAAGAAATAGTGGCCCATGGATGTTAGGTATATATGCACAGCCATTGAAAAGTTTACCAACTGCAGCTCCACCTCACTGAATTTCCCAGAAGTTTGCTTTAGTCTGCTATAACATAAAGCAAGTAGGAAAACACAGGGCTGGGTGAGATGGGCACTGGGGACGGTAAACACAACTCTCCTGCCTCTTTCCCTGCTTCAAGCGCACTTTACATCAACAATATGGTCGATCCGTTTTGGTTGTTTTAGGAATGCGATCAGCAAAGTGTCACTTTGCAGCCTTGCCACATCCTCGAGAACATATGAAGTGGAGGTTGCTGCTTCTGTGCAGCAGTGAAGCTTTCAATCGCAGACAACAGAAAGTCAAGGAAAGACATGAGTCTTCCTGTGGTTGTCTGACGATAAACAACATATGCTTTGTATGTTGCCATGTAGATCAGGTGGGTAAACAGTTTCTTGTACCAAGTACGAGTTTTAAGACTGGCATTGTATGGTTGAAGAACCTGGTCGTTCTTGTCCACTCCGCCCATGTAATTATTGTAATCAGGTATACAGGTGGGCTTGTGGACTTCAGCCATCTAACCCCAAATCCTGACTGGGGAAATGCTCTCATCATCAACTGTAGTAAGCAAGCACACATCACACATTCAGTGAATTTGACTGCAAGCAGTTTGTTGGAACGCAACAATGTACTCTTAGATTTCTGGAACCTCTTGCAAACAAGCTACTGCGGGAATCCTTTGCGGTGACAACAAACTGTCCTGCAAGCTACAATGCCAGCTTTGTAGAACTCACTGAACAGTTCCACTCCTGTATAGAAATTATCCACATAAAGGTTATAACCTTTGTGAAGGAGTGGCTAGACAAGCTCCCATACAATCTTTCCTGTGACTCCTACCATGGGAGGGCAACCTACAGGGTTTATTGTGGAGTCCTACCCTGTATACACTCTCAAGTTGTACAGATGGCCAGTAGAGCTCTCACACAGCATTTAGAGCTTGATGCCATAACAAGCTCTTTTGCTCACAATGTACTGCCTGAACAGCAGCCGCCCTTCTTGCAGCATCAAGGACTCATCAACTGCTTTATTCTTTCCAGGAGTATAGATCTCTGGAAACCTGACAGATAAGCATTCCATGACAGGCAAAATTTTGAACAACCTGTCATGGTCTGAATGGTCTTGGGGCAATGAAGCAGAATTGTCATTGAAATGCAGTATGCGCTGCAATAGAAAAAAAACGATCTCTGCTCATATATGGTACGAAGATGGGGGCTACTCAAACTTCATGAGTTGTCCAGTAGGACTGCAAAGTGGGTTTCTACACTAGCCCCATTTTGAGCGTAAGACCCTAAAATATCGTCAACTGTGCCAGCAAAGTGGGAGTCCACCGGCGTGCCCTAGAATAGGGCCCTAAATTGTCTCCATGCTTCCTCGGAAATTGTTCAGCACACAACTTTGTCTGCTGGACAATTTGCTGAAGGAAGTCAACATCCAAAAAGAGATGGATAGAGTCAGTTGGCAAAAAGTTGACCATATCAACTTTACATCCAGCTTCACCAGTAAAAGGTGGAATTTGGGGCTGAACTAAATAGGGGAGCTGCATAGAGAGAACTCTGTATGAACTTGCCTCAGCACACACCTGGGTTGGGCTAACCTGCTGTTGTCCCGCTGCACAGACTGTGCTTGTGAAGGGATAGCGCCACTATCCTCATCGTCTCCCTCAGAATCATTGGAAGAGGAGTTGTTGGATGGAACTCCGCCAAATTAAAAATCACTCCCAGATTCTGCTCCATTGCCCTCTCCCTCAGATGCTGTCGTAGTATCTGCTGTCTCAGTGTGTGATCCTGCCTCAGAGCTGTCCTCCATAACCTGAGTTAGGGCTTGAGCAGCAGTCATTCAACGAAACGCCATCTATGCTACTGGCTAAATTGTCCCTCTAAAGCACTAGACTATATAAAAGGGAGATAGGGTCACAAAATTGCTGGTGTGTCTGTGTGTGATGTGTGCAACAGTAAATGTCAGTCACCTTTCCTTTACTGCTTCTCTCAATCAGTACATTCTCTGAAGCCACTGAAAAAAAGACACACTATTACTTCACCTTACCACATATCCATCATCACATCCTTTAACGCTGGTGGCACCCAGTGCGACAGTCATTTTTGGTGCTCCCCCTCCCATGACCTTCTCCTCGGATTCCCACACTACCACCCAGCAAAAGTGCCCTTCATCTCTCCAATGTCCCCCTCACCCATACATTTCATTTGCTTTAAAGTGCAGGTAATGCATGGCTTTACTGATCCACTCAGCAATTCACATAAAATATAGATATGTTCTTTGCAGCAGGCATATAAACCATCTGCGCTATTTTATGGCATCAAAACTGCCACTATACAAATGTCAGATCTCTTTCTCTAGCAGGAACATAATCACAAGAGTTACCTTGACATTTTTATTGCTGCCTAAAAGCTATATATACCATACATATATATATATATATATATATATATATATATATATATATATATATAGAGAGAGAGAGAGAGAGAGAGAGTGTCTATCTCTAGAGATATATGTATAGATATCACTTTTTTAAATATATGTGTGGTTTCCCCAGGAAAACAACACATAAAAAACAAAGTGATATATATATATAGAGAGAGAGTCAGTCTCTCTCTATATCACTTTTTTTATGCATTTGTGCTTTCTCTGCGGCCAATCGTGAACCCAAGGCGAACCACACAGCTACAAAACAAAAATATACCCCTATAGGGGGGTCAGATCATGTCAGCAGAGCCGACCCCAACATTTTCAATGATTTTTTTTTTTATCTCCTGGGGGGGACAGTGTGATCACTCCCCCAGGGGGAAACCATTCTTTTTGTTTGAAAATTAAATGTTATCCACCTAGGGGTTTAGCTCGTGTCAGGAGGGCAGACCCAATATATTCAATTATTTTTTTTTCAGTATCCGCTTGAGAGGGAGTGTTCACCCCCCTAAAAGGGGGAAACCATTCTTTTTTTTGTAATAAAAGTATGCTCCCAGGCGGTTGGCCATGTTATTCCCTGGGGTGGCACGATTGTCCCCCCCTCCCGGGGAAACCCATTGTTTTTTAATAAAATAATGACCCCATAGGGGGCCACTTACATGGGGGACGACCCCCCCAAACAAGATCCCTGGGGCATAGGATTGTTTCCTGACCATGGATCACACCCGCGCACACCCTATGGCCAGGAAACGGTGCCAAGAAAGCATTGACGGAAAGGGGTGAGGCTCCCCTTCCCATCAATGCCCCCCTGGCATCTGGGGAGACTTTTTTTCTCAAACGGATTGGGGAGAGGGTGCTTGTCTGCTCCTCGATCCTCCGGTGGGGAAAAACTGTGTTGCCAGCGCACCTTGTGTTGCTCTGACAACACAGATTAGCAGGGGGCAGTGATAAGCTTCCGCATCTCCCACGGGCATTAAAAAATATATCCTCCGGTGCAAAGCACCAGACGATTTTTTAAAGCCCTCCCTGGTGTCAGCCAATGGACGTGGCCTGCACAAGGGAGGGTGTGCGTGTGTCGGCCATTGGCCGACACACGCACCTAATGGGTTAATAAGCTATAATTCCAAAACCAGAGGTGTTAGATATGCCATGATTGATATCTATGAACCTGTAATGATAAACGCTCTTTAATGGTAAAGTCAAATGTATCATTACAAGTTTGAAAATGCCACTTTTAGAAAGTTGGAATTTTCCTGCCCTTAGCCCTCTGTGCCTTAGGTCACATGACTGGGATGTGTGAGATTAGCAGAGCCTAAATGGGCCATTAACTGACTTGATAGGGGTGGAGCTAAGCACAACCCCACTTACAGATGAATAGGCTGAGCTCTACTGCCACACAATAGGCTTAATGACCCTTTATTGTCAGTGCAAAACACACTGGCTATTCTCAATGCGTCCACAGCCCTGTTCCTCTGTGAACATGAGAATTTTCAGGTAGAAAAAGAAACCTGATGATATTTCACATTTGCAAGAAAAAATAGAATTTTGGAAAAGTAGTATACTTATCCCCCATCACCACTTTAAGACAAACACAGCTGCTCGGCCAGAAATGCTGGGGCTATTTGCTACAAAAGTCTTCTAATAAATGAATCACAAAACTTGAGGGTTAGCCCAACATTTCACCCCTCCTCCATATTTTCCTGGGGTATACATTGATCCGCTGGTTACTTTGGGGCAGGTGCACAGTGAAATTTAGTGCCCCCTTGTTGTGTGGCACATTAGCCATTTGTCTGCTATTCCCTTATAATACATGGAATTCTGCAATACCTGCATAAAAACCTGTCTCTAATTTCTTTATAATAGGCGACTTGTGAGACACCCAGTTACCTATTATGAAGAAACAACTTAGCCCCTCAACTGTATTGCAGCTGAGTTCTGACAACCCAATGCCTGCTGCCAGAGCCAGAAGCCGAGGGCAGGTCAGAGGGCATAGTTAAAGCAATGTTTAAAGAGCAATGACAAACTGTTGCTTATTTTTCTTCTGATGTGTTTCTAGCTGCACATTGACAAGCAGAAAATACCTTATGGCAAACTGTTTATTTTTTGCACTCTTTAGGTAATTATAGAAAAGTTAAAAAACTTTCTGCACGTGTCTACACATTCTGAGCTAATGCAACTTTTTTCATGACTTGTATTAAACTGATTATAATTTTTTGTAACAAGTATCTAACAGCTTTTTTGATGTGTTTCATTTTTACACTAGAGAATCTATTTTAATTCTTCATGTTTGCAAACATTGTCTCTCTTTCATGTGTAAGAGATATGAAGGCGTTAGGTGGTTTGTGGGAAAGTTGGTGGTGTGATCATGTTTTAGAAGGAATAGGGAACAAAGTACCCCTGTAGCACATGATAAGGATGCTGCAAGTCACCTCTGGTTTCTATAACCTTATAATGAAACTCGGCCTTCGGCCTTGTTTCTCTACTTTGTCATAGAGGGATACTTTATCCTTTATATATTACTCATGCCTTAATGCTTGGTAATAACTGGAGTCTTCATTTAGGTTAAAGTGATATTTTCCAAGGAATGTGTCTATGAATCACGGTTTTCGCCAACTGGCATGTTACTGTTTAACATGCGAGGTTCTACAGTACTGCTTGGTATAAAGTGTGATGTTTATTCCACAAAGAAGGGGATTCTGGGACACAGTGTTATGGATAAGGCATTCAGACTTTAAATAGATTCTGAATGAGAATAGGGCCCTAGGAGGCTCTTTCAGCACATAAAACTAATAAAGACACACTACTAATATATATTTTTTTTCCAGGTAAACGGAGTTGCCCCGGAGAAGGCCTAGCTCAGGCAGAGTTGTTTCTTTTTTTCAGTAACATCCTGAAGAATTTTTATCTAAAATCACCAATTGACCTGAAAGATGTTGATCTCACCCCGATTGAGAGTGGTTTTGAAAATGTGCCACCAACTTACAAGATATGCTTTATCCCTCGTAAAGGGCATAGCATGAATTGAAGATCATGGGATTTTACTGTGGTGCAGCTTCATGCGATTAAGCTTTCATTTTTAAAGATAAACAGATCAATGTTAGTGCTTCTGTTATTGTGAATAAATGTTTTTTGCAGAATTTGTCAACCAGTGATTGAAATAAAGAGTATTTCGCAAACCAAAAATTGTGCAACAGTGCTTCCCAACTAAATATTAAGCCACAAAATACAATCATCCATATTGCATCGCATCATGTTCTCATATTTTGTGCACTTTATTTATTATGAAATTCCATCATATTGCTAAAAACATTTTTCACACAAGAGTTAAGCTACACAGGCCTCAGTTTAAGTTCTAGAATTAAATAAACGCTTATATGAAAAATTAATTCACAAACCATTATGCTAAAAACTAACAATTTAGCATATATTTAAGAAAATGATGGGACCGGGAAACACAAGATCAGACAGTAAATTGTACAATGATGAGGCTAGCTACATACCAAACTCTTCTGATAAAGAACTCCTCACTGTTATTTAGCCTATGAAAAGCCATTCATGTCAAAATTGCAGCTTCAAAAAATGACTCTTTCTTAAAGTAATTTCAAAAATATTATGACACATCAGAATGACTATAACATTTATTAAAACAAATATGTTACTTGGCTATGTAGTAAAACAAATATGATAAACTGCAGATTGAGGGGGTCGTTATAACCCCGGCGGTCAGTGTAATAGTGGATGTATTACCGCCAACAGGCTGGCCTCCACTATTATGACACTGGCGGTTTGGCCAAAGCCAAACTGCCAAGTTAACACACCGACCGCCATGGCGGTAAACGACCGCCAGGCTGGAGACTACAGTCTCCAGCCCAGCGGCCGTCACTAGGCCAACCATGGAATTTTGACCCCACCCACAGCCATGGTTTTCGTGGTTTCTGTACCGCCACGGAAACCATGGCGGTAGGCACTATCAGTGCCAGGGAATTCCTTCCCTGGCACAGATAGGGGTCTCCCCTGCCCCACTCCCCATAGTCCTCCCCCACCCTCCCCTCCTGACCCCCCCACATATACACACATACACGCACATACTACACACACGCAGACACACATTCACCCACACATGCATACCTTCATACACACTCACAGCAACACTCAAGAACATACATCTAGGCACACACGCAATCACACAACACAACATACACGTACACACACAACCACTCATGCACACCTGCATTACACATGCATGCATGCATTCAAACAGTCACACACCCCCCACACGTACACAACACCCCCACCCCCCCTCTTCTCAGAGAACCCACTTACCTGCTTGCAGGGGGTCCTCCGGCAGGAGACGGGACGCGGCGCTGCTGCCAGCAGCAGCGTCCGCCACCAAAACACCTCCATGGAACATGATACGGGAGGCAGTGCTTAGCTGGCGTGGTGCTGCTGCTGGCAGCAGTGCCACCTCACCGCCGTACGTCTCCATGACCGTAGCCAGAATTCCACCAGCCTTCTGGTGGAATTCCAGCTATGGTCATATTTCCATGGATGGTTGGTAGCCACGGCGACGGTATGTTGGTGGCCGTCGCTGTGGCGGTAGGCAGCATTTGCCGCCAATGTCATAATGAGGCCCTGAGTACTTTATTTGGTGAAGAATATAAATAACAAATATGGTAAACAGAATAGGACATGCCAAAACATATACAACCATATTGAAAAGAACATATCGCACACACTGAATTGGTTGATATGCAAAGAACATGACAATCGCTGCAAGTGACTACTGTGTTAAGAGGGACGTGTCACATGATGAAATGAAGATGATGCACTGATATGAATGAAACCTATGAGGAAATTAATGACACATCAAAATACATGTAGTGTATCTTATTATTAATGTAATTTATGCTTAAAGTAATATGACACACCTACAAATGGTCATAACGCTTAGTATAATCAATAAGGCAAGTATTGCAATTACTATAATTCCCAATGAATTACATTTGAAATGTATTGAAAGAATATGACACACTTTAAAATTAGCATAACAAACATTACCATTTATATTAGACGTTGAAATTATTAGAAACTACATTGAAAATGAGATTCACTGAAAAGAGTATGGCAAGTGTTAAAATGTTTACGCCTTGGCTAAAATGAATGGAGATGAAGATGACACATATTGAAATGAGTATGTCATTGGATAAAATGAATATGATATGTATGAACCTTACAAGAAACTTCAAAATAAATATGACAATTACTAAAATCATTATGAGCCAGTCTTAATGATTGAACATGACATTCATTGAAATAAATATGATATTTATTTAAAATGATTATGCAATGTGCTGAAAGAATATGAACTGTTTAAAAGAATATAACATGCATTAGAGTAAATATAGCTGACACTGATATGAGTATGACACGTGGTGAATTGAATATGACATGCATTGAAAATAATAGGACCACAATGAAAATAATTAGATTTGTCGTAAAGTAAACATGAACTACACTGAAAGGAGTTTAACATTTGTAATACTCCTATGGCATGCATGGACATAAATACGACTAATCTTAAACTTAATATAAAAGACAATAAATGAAGATATCATGAGTTTAAATAAATATGACACATGTAATGGATATGCCACATGCTGAAATAAATTTAGCACTTATTGAAACAATTATGGCACATGTAAAAATGAATACATTTTGTGTTAAAATGAAAATGCTACTGGTTAAAGATGATATGTAACAATGAGAGATAAATGTGGCATGCAATCAAATGAATATGATGAAATGAACATAATCCATGTTTACATGAGTAAGGTATGCAATGAAATTATTATGACTTGCTTTTAACCCCTTTGCTGCCAGGCCTTTCCCCCTCATGTGCCAGGCCTTTTTTTGGCTATTTGGGGCAGTTCGTGCTTAGGCCCTCATTACCATTTGTCCACATAAGCTACCCACGCTAAATTTGCGTCCTTTTTTCCAACATCCTAGGGATTCTAGAGGAACCCAGAGTTTGTGGGGTCCCCTGAAGGAGACTAACAAATTAGCTGAAATACAGCGAAATATTTGTGTTTTAAAATAAAATGGGGGAAAAGGGCTGCCAAAGAAGGCTTGTGTTTTTTTTGTCCCTGAAAATTGCATCAACAAAGGGTTTGCGGTGCTAAAATCACCTTCTTCCCAGCTTTCAGGAGAAGGCAGACTTGAATCAGAAAACCACATTCTTCAACACAAAGTTTGGCATTTTACTGGGACATACCCCATTTTTACTATTTTTTGTGCTTTAAGCCTCCTTCCAGTTAGTGACAGAAATGTGTGTGAAACCAATTCTGGATCCCAGAGAGCTAAACATTTCTGAAAAGTAGACACAATTCTGAATTCAGCAAGGGGTAATTTGTGTAGATGCTACACGGTTTTCCTACAGAAAATAACAGCTGAAATAAACAAATATTGAAATTGAGGTAATAAAACAGCCATTTTTCTCCACGTTTTACTCTGCAATTTTTTTCCTGCGATGTCAGATTTTTTAAAGCAATATACCGTTATGTCTGCTGGACTCTTCTGGTTGCGGGGATATATAGGACTTGTAGGTTCATCAAGAACCCTAGGTACCCAGAGCCAATAAATGAGCTGCACCTTGCAATGGGCTTTCATTCTATACCGGGTATACAGCAATTTATTTGCTGAAATATAAAGAGTGAAAAATAGGTATCAAGAAAACTATTGTATTTCCCAAAATGGGCACAAGATAAGTTGTTGAGAAGCAGTTGTTATTTGCACATCTCTGAATTCCGGGATGCCGCTACCAGCATGTGAATTACAGGTAATTTCTCAAACAGACATCTTTTTTACACACTGTCTCACATTTGGAAGGAAAAAATGTAGAGCAAGACAAGGGGCAATAACACTTGTTTTCCTATTCTGTGTTCCCCCAAGTCTCCCGATAAAAACGGTACCTCACTTGCGTGGATAGGCCTAATGCTCGCGACAGGAAACGCAACATGGACATATCACATTTTTACATTGAAATCTGACTTGTTTTTTGCAAAGTGCCTAGCATTAGGTTTTGGCCTCTAGTTCAGCCGGCACCAAGGAAAAAACTATCAAACCTGTGCATTTTTTAAAACGATACACCTAGGCGAAACTTTTGGGGCTCTTACCAGATTCTGTTACTCAGAATCCTTTGCAAACCTCACAAATTGCCCAAAAAACACTTTTTCCTCACATTTTGGTGACAGAAAGTTCTGGAATCTGAGAGAAGCCACAAATTTCCTTCCACCCAGCATTCCCCCAAGTCTCCCAATAAAAATGGTACCTCACTTGTGTGGGTAGGCCTAGCACCCGCAACAGAAAATGCCCCAAAACTCAACGTGGACACATCACATTTTACCGAAGAAAACAGAGCTGTTTTTTGTAAAGTGCCTAGCTGTGGATTTTGGCCTCTAGCTCAGCCGGCACCTAGGGAAAACTACCAAACCTGGGTATTTTTTAAAACTATACATCGAAGGGAATCCAGGATGGGGTGACTTGTGGGGCTCTCACCAGGTTCTGTTACCCAGAATTATTTGCAAACCTCAGAAATTGGCCAAAAAACACTTTTTCCTCACATTTTGGTGACAGAAAGTTCTGGAATCTGAGAGGAGCCACAAATTTCCTTCCACCCAGCGCTCCCCCAAATCTCCCAATAAAAATGGTACCTCACTTGTGTGGGTAGGCCTATCGCCCGTGACAGGAAATGCCCCAAAACACAACATGGACACATCACATTTTCCCAAAGAAAACCGAGCTGTTTTTTGGAAAGTGCCTAGCTGTGGATTTTGGCATCTAGCTCAGCCGGCACCTAGGGAAAACTACCAAACCTGTGCATTTTTTAAAACTAGACACCTAGAGGAATCTATGCCCATACTGGTTGGTGGCCACCACCACACTATTTTTTTTAATTTTTATTTCCTGGCCCCTAGTAGACTTTCTGTCCCCCTGGGGTATGGATTGGGGGTACTCCATCTGCCCACTTGTGGGGGTATGTCCATACCCCCACTCTCTCATTTTGAAAACAAATCTTCCCTGGTGTCTGGCGAGTTTCCTGCCCCTCTTGGGGGCAGATGGGCCTTCCAAAAATAGGCCGATCTGCCCCCAAGGAGGGCAGATATGGGCAACAGTAATGTGCTCCCATGGGGAGCGACCTTTGCCCAAGGGGCTGCCCCCCCAAACAAAACACACACATACACACACATCAATCACTGGTGACTAGGTGGTTTCTGCCCCCCGGGGGCTGATTGGCGTAATAGAAATAGGCCGGTCTGCCCCCAAGAGGGGGCAGATTGGCCTAATAAAAATAGGCCAAGATGCATCAATGGGGCAGAAACACCTAAAAAAGATTGCCCCCAGGGGAGTGACCCTTGCCTAAGGGGTCGCTCCCCTTGGGTGAAATTGATGCAAAAAAATAAAAATCTCTGGTTTCTAGTGGTTTCTGCCCCCCTCAGGGGCAGATTGGCCTATTAAAAATAGGCTTATCTGCAATGGCCTAAAGATAATTTTGCCCCCAGGGGAGCGACCCTTGCCTAAGGGGTCGCTCCCAACATATAAAAAAATTAAATAAAAAAAAGATCCCTGGTGTCTACGGGTTTCTGCCCCCCCCCCGGCAACAGATCGGCCTAATTATATTAGGCCGTTCTGCCCCTGGGGGGGCTTGAGGGGGGGGGAGAACAAAAACAGTTGTAACATAATTTGCCCCTCCTGGGGAGCGGCCCTTTCCCTAAGGGGCCGCTCCTTATGCATAAACAAAAAAACAAAAATAAAACTCCCTGGTGTCTAGCGGGCATTTCTGCTGCCCGAAATGCTGAGAAAGACATTAAAGGAAAGGAAAGCCCTTTCCTTTCCTTTGATGCCTCTCTTGGTCCCTGCACGTGATCGGAGGAGAAATGCTTTTGCGAAGGGGTAGGCCACTGATGAAGTCAGCGCGCGATTGCGCGCAGACATCATCAGATGCCATGAGGGGGTCAGGGGGCGGGAGTGGAAGGGGAAGCGCCGAGGCGAGGCTCATTAGGGTGAGCCGGTCCAAAGACGTAACGGTTACGTCCTTGGAGCCGGAGCCCCGCAACCAAGGACGTAACGGTTACGTCCTTGGTTGCCAACGGGTTAAAGAATCTGACGTTGAAATGTATACTGCTTATGCTAAAATAAATATGGCATGCACTGGCACTATTGTAAAATGCATTGAAAAGAGAACAAATATCCTTTTAAAATGCAACAGATCAACAATCAGCATACAGAAGATGTGGCACAAGAATATGCATCATGTTTGCAGCACAAGGAGTGAATCAGACAATGGCACTCAATACAGGTTGTGCGGGGACGTATTCTTGCGTGGTTTAATGTGGTAATACCATTGGGCCAAATTAAAAGTCCAAATTTAGAAGTCCTGTTAAAATTTCGAGCTGAAGCTTACTGACAGGTGGAAACACCACTGAAAGGTTTCACATGCTCAGACTAAATTATGGCAATTGGCAAAAATGCACCATACATACCATCTCAAAATCAAATATTGACCACTTGTCACACACACAACTGTGCTGACAAGAAAAACTGGGAAACCACAAAAAAATATTTTCATGGATGCAAAAGTCTATGACCTAACAACACATTGGCATTCACGGAGCAACAGGAAACCCCTAATTGCACATCTGCAAATCCAGTCTATAAACAATGTTAATGAGATCTTAACTCTCACAGTCATAAGTACCATCAGAGAGGAAACACTTGTCAACCATTTCTTCATATTGATCAAAATCCACGTTCCAGTACTCCAACAGAGGAAGAAACAAAAGGTGCGAGCCTTGCACCAAGAGGAACTGACGTGTGAAGCACAAGCTTACCACTAGATACCTATCCCTAAATTCTGTCAACATATTGGCTGGACACGGAAAGTATCCAGCTGTTGTTGGCTGCCACTGGAACCCAATATAGCCTTCAGGTTTGTCATCCCTCCCTTCATGAGACAACAATGTGCTGCACTTCCTTGCCACAGGGGAATTTTAGAGACCAGTAGGAAGGCTGTGGAGCAGCTTACATTTTCAAATTCCTGAGAAGGATCTTTTCAGACCTTCACAGGTTAGTGTTACGTACACTGTCTGCCACCTAGACCCTATGACAAAAAATTATGTCAGGTGTCTGTACTCCACAGTTGTGGAAATCCTATATATTTTTAGACTATTAGACTTTACCTAGTGCACTGTACCCCTAAATGGCACTGAGCAAATAATGGAATGAGAAAACAAAACCTACCATTAACCTAGAACTTTGGTGCAGTGTACACAGTACAGGACTCTTGCTAGCTCATTCCTAACTGCCACCACAATGACAACAATTTAACAACCAAAATCAAGAGTGAGGATTAATCTCTTTTCTTTTTGACCATTGTCTGACTATCCTGAAAAACCTGAATAAATCTTGTGAGGAATGAGGAGTAGGGATGCATCTCCGGTCCAGGTCACGGTCAGTAGTACTCCTGGCAACATCTGCACCTCATGCCTCTCCATCACAAGTGTTTATGCCTGTTGACCATTTATCTTCTTGGCCAATGTGTGTTATCAGGTCCAAGATGTCCATCTGTCCCTGGGGCATTTGTAGGATAGAGCTTCCTTGACAGGTCTGGTCGTCTTTCCCAGTTGGCCCTGTCTGCCATTATCAATTAGGCCCTGTGTCTTTTCACCTAACTTTTAAGTCAAGCATCACTGTTATATCCCTGCTAGTTAACCAGTGCCATCATGAACGTTTGGTGTCACTGTTATGGTAGTAGGTAGCATTGCCCCCAGAATATTCCAGTAACATAGGGTGTCCCACCAGGAGGACCCTCATGCTCTCCATAATGCATTCTAATCTCCTATCCAGGCTGCCAACATAATAGATCAGGCCAGGAGCAGGTAAGGGTACTCATTCCTGCTCTACCTCAGTCTGTGTTCCATGCCACATATTCTGCTGAGGCCTCATGTGTTGTGAATCTTTTTCGCCACCCTGGTTTCCACCCAGCGCTATATCACCTGCTCAGAAATAAGAACAGTGTCTGTTGCTGGAGCTCCCTAAGGCAGATTAGTGAGACCAGATCCAATGAATGCAAGGGCACCTGAAATATTGCTGTTGGCATTAGTTGCAGATGTGGCACTTGCGTTGCAGTCAGGAGTGCCAAAGTGTACAGCCGGTAATTATCCTTAGTTGCAAAGTCGATGGGGCACTGGACCTCTTTTCCGCAGGTGATGTACTTCACTTACTCTGGGGTCATCGTTCATCATTTGTGCTGGTGGCAGGCTGCCCTGCTGCATTACTGTGATGTCAGAATATTTTACCACTAGGTATCCATGTTTCCCAGAAAAAGCACATGATATAGTTTTCAGAGAAGTGAAAACAATGCTCTTGACATGATGTGAGGTGGAATCATAGAGCTGAACCTATAAAGTTATATGGCATAAACTAATCAACATTGCAAAACATTTGCTACAAAAAACGGCCTACTTCAGGGACCGCCTAAACAATTAATAAATATTGATTCCCTTTATCCTACAAAGAAAATTACGTTACACTGTTGAGCACGCTAAACAACAAACATTTCAAATAGAGTTGTAGCTGCAGGAAGCGACAACCTTGATTATGTCAGCATTATGAGGGCATCTCCAACATGGCTTCCTCTGAAGCAAACAATTAGAAAATAACACCATGAAATGAATCCCATTTCAAGTATCCTATGAAAAGGAAAAGCCCAGATGAAAATACCATGCAAGAAGGAAACTCATTCGCGCAACATTTTCTTCACCTGGCAGCACAAATAGACAAAAGCTTAGTTATGCTAATTTAAATTCAGGTAAATAGACATTATATTCTAGTTACTTAAATACTTTGCCAGTCCCCACTTATATTTTTTTTTAATTGTCACAAACTGTATTACACTACTCTACAATAAACCATCCATCATTATTGATTTCTTCAACTGTCTTCTCCAAAGCTTTTATTTCATCATAGATTCTGCCTATGATGTCATCATGTTCGATATACAGATAATGCCTAAAGGTTTTAATCGAAGAAATAGACCAATTTGACTAAGAATGACTATAACAGTGGGGGTAGGTAGCCCTTTTAACAAGCCACCACCCACATCACCAAACCATTCACTAATCCTTGCAATTCCTTTTCAAATCATATTAAATCACGAAACAATCGTTTCTCATGCACCAGTCACTCCCAAGATTTTAGCTTCATGTGTAATATTAGTTATGTTATTCATATATTCATGAATTAGCATGCTGTTGTCACGTAGGCTCTCATTATCCTAATGAGACTACTGGATTTTTGGGCGGCAAGATCGTTCGCAGTGTGGGGGACTAAGTCTGACCCACGATGAAGGATCCTTGTCACCCCAAATCCGGGTTTTGCTCCGGCTAACTAGCAGTGCCTCATCTCTCCCGAAGGGAAGAGACAATTGGGAGGCTGAGCACATTACATCTTAGTACTTCCTAGGGAAGTCGTGGTCACTCAGGTCACAACCGGTTCTCTCATACACAGTACGGTCTCATATAGAAATGACAAAGGCAATTTAAGTTTTAAAGATTGGTTTAATTAAACAACTGCATTTTAGATAGCAAATCGTGAACTGCAATAACCAGAACTACACAACACAGTAGGATTAAAATAGTAACGATGAGAGTGAAGCACAAGAATAAGGCTATCATCGTGCATCTATGTTAGGTTCTCTCTAAGTTATGTTCTGAGCAGAGAATGTGAAGCTCTAAGCCTGCCTTTCAGGTTCCCCCGAGAGGACATCAACCCTCATACCTGAGCAAAGGCCTGTAATCTGCATCAGCATCTGCAACGGGCAGTCAGCATCTAGTTGTAGGTTCCTGGTCGGAATCTCCCTCTGACCTGTACTAGGACTAGAAAGTGTTTTTATAACTAACATGCAGATGTTCTAAGAAATGTCCCTACGTAAGGATGTGTACTTTCTAGGAACACTAGAGACTAAACTTCTACCACGTTTACCGGCAATGTACCAGACTGTAGCCTTGACTGAAGCACAGAGCAAGCAAGAATGTATTGTTTGAGAACACAGTGCTGAAGTAAGCTAAACAGTGTGATAAAATGAAATAAAACCAAGACCGTGAAACTGGTTATTGTAAAATAACAGTGCAAGGTTGAATAAAATGCATCTAGGGCACAGTGCACAGAGGCCTAATACGTTAAGCTAACGCGCATAAAGCTACATATAAAAATGGCTACACTACACCCTCCCCTTGTCGGTAGAAAGTGGTTTAAGCCGAAGCTAAAAGGCCCTAAACTAAAATATAATTAAAACCCTATCAAATTCCAACAAGTTAAGAGGACACCAAAGCATATTAATCCTCAATTTAAAAAATGAGCATGGTACCAAATGGCGAATTCAAATGACAATGTCAATTTAGAATAAGTTCAAATCAAACAGTGGTCATGGAAAGCAGGAGGTTCTCCACTTCAGCAGATGACAAAACCGGAAAATTCACGCCATAGACTATCAAGGAGCAGGTGTGTTCCAAAGCCCCAGTGTCAACCAAGGCAGGGCCAAGGCCTGTGCAGAGCCTGTGAACGAGTTAGCATCAACTTCCTCCAGGTAGGGTATCTCGAAATCAGCTTCTCGAAGCAAACGCAGCCACAGCGCGCATGTCTGGTAATGAGCCCTCAGCGGGAACATCAACAGATCAGCATCAACCACTGGGGGGCGTTGCTGTAAAAGACAAACATCCAGTGCATGTTCAACAGAGCACCAACGGCACCGAAACACGGGCTGCACACAATCCAAAACCGGTCTGAATGACAGAGACCAGTCACACTCTAAATGTTCCAGGAGTGTTGCTCCAAAGTGCTGCATCATGCGTTCACGACACAGCTGCGCTGATGGGAGTGCCCACATTCGTCCTTGTTGCGGCGGGACAGCCATTGCGGAAAAACAACAGCAATAGCAAAATGCCGGCTAATAAAGCCAAAGTTATCGGAAATCCCCCAAAAATGCTTCCGAAAATTGAATGAATAGCCGAAGGTATTAAACCGTATATGGAAGAGAAGGTGTGAACGAAACCAACACCAATGGCTTTGAAACAATTTGCTAATCCAGCCGTGCTGGAAGCATTGAATATACGTCCCAGGAGTTCACCAAAGTGGCTCGGAAAGTTGGTATTTAACAGGGACTGTATTTCTGCTGATGACCTTGCCACCTGAAGTGCGTGGGTCTCGCATGCAGATGTAAGGGCCACATGGTTCTGAAACAATAAAGCCTTCAGTCTACTAAACTTGTCGAAATTCACCTTGGAAGTAGCAATGTGAGGCCAAATATCCGCTACCTCCCTAATTTTAGTGGGGGGAAACAACACACTCCCGCAGCAAGTAACGACCTAAGTGACCGAAACAACGTAAACTATTCCGGCCCGCATGCCACAACAGTCTTCACTATTGTGGAGGACGTAGTTGCCGTTTGAAAGCACCTGGAATGTGTGTTTAATCAAGGGGACCGAAACTCCCTTCAGATAGCAAGCCAAGTTCGCCACCGAGGCATTGCATGCCCCATGCAAGGACAGCTGCTTACAAATCATTGAATGGATGACTGAAGTCTTGCATTCACTACCGCTAAGAAAGACTTCTTTCATGCCATTAAGGCATTTGTACAAGAAGGGAAGCACCCACACCTCATGGATGTAACTATCTCCCAACTTTTCATATCTGCCTACCGGAACATGTTTCAAACAAGAAGTGAATTGTAATGTAGAAATAGGCAGATAAAAAAAAACCTGTGTATCAATCACTCTGCAGAGGGAATCTCTGCCACGGTAAAAGGCAATCTTTCTAACTTTTCAATGTTCAGCATGACATAAGTCGCCTCCTTCTTAGCTATTAGTTGTTGTTGTCGCGTTAAATTAAAGGAAAAAAATATTTCCCTGGCACTGATGTGCTGCCACGGAACGCAACCCGCCTTCAATGTCTGAAGCGTCCAACCCAACTGCATTATGGACCTGGTCTGACTCTGTCCATGATATAAAGAAGACATATCAGATCGTGTAATGTCTATAGCAGAAGAAACAATGTTGTTAATTGTATATATCCGATCGACAGGGTGTGAGTTCCATTATTCACAACAGCTAATGCTTTTTTCAGATTTTCCTGATCTATCTGCCTTAACTGGGCTGCAGCCTCTTGTTGGGAAAGTTTCCATATTTCATTGTATACTTCATACAAGAAACGCTTCCTACGTGGTGGCTTCGGGCCTGACAAAAAATCTTGTAAGTCAGTGTTATTAGACAGGAGAGTGAGATGTGTCTTAACTGCATCTAGCGAGGATGATTTTAGCCATTGCTGGCACATTTTCCCACACTATGGGGGTCATTACAACATTGGCGGTAAAAGCTGCTTACCGCCGTGCAGAAGACCGCCAATACACCGCCGCGGCAGCGGAATTCCGCCACAGCTATTATGACCCACATCTCGGAATCCGCCGAAATTCACACACCCACACAAGTCTGCCACACCAAAGGTCAGTGATAAACTGGTGAAAACAAAACCTCCACCGTCACGCCAACAGAAACACGCCCATGCTATTATGACACACGAATCCCACACTCATCACCACATACACCATCCCACACATCACCAACACCACCCCATGGCACGGCAAAGACACCCCAGGTTTTCGGAGGAGGAGCTCAGGGTCATGGTGGAGGAAAACGTACGGGTAGAGCCCCAGCTATTTGGATCACAGGTGCAGCACACCTCCATTGCAAGGGCGAAGAATAGTCGACAGGGTCAACACAGTGGGACAGCACCCAAGAAATCGGGACGACATCAGGAAGAGGTGGAACGACCTACGGGGGAAGGTGCGTTCCGTGGTCTCCAGGCACAACATCGCAGTTCAGCGGACTGGCGGCGGACCCCGACCTCCTCCCCCACAACTAACAACATGGGAGGAGCAGGTATTGACCATCATGCATCCAGAGGGCCTCGGAGGAGTCGGTGGAGGAATGGACACTGGTAAGTCAAATCTTAACTATCACATTCCCCACCCTACCTGCATGCTATCACAGACCCCCACCCTCACCCCCTCCCCTATCACTCCAACTCCTCACTAATGTACTAATAACACAAACCACCCATCCCAAAACCAAGCCCTGCATGACACAACAAAGCATGTACACCCATCACTAAAGCATGCCCACTGCACATACCCATAACACCCCCTAACCATCATCACACAAGCACCCACACAGGAATGCCAGCACTGGGGTACACGGTCACCCACCCATTGCACACCATGACACACAGAGATGCAATAATCATGCTTTTACACCCCTGCAGGACCACTACCTAACGTCACCAGACAGGAGGGTCCAGACATCTCTATCCCACCCACAGAAGAGGCCCACAGTGATGACAGCACCTCTGGCCAACTGGATCCAGATGACCAGCCCGGACCATCATGGGCCTCGGGACAGTCGGTTCCCCTCGCACAGGCACAGCCCAACACTGACCTTCCACCCTCTGGAAACACCAGTACAGCACCCACCCAGCGGGCCCATACCTCATTACCCAGGACACGTCAATCAGCTGTGTGTCCACCACTACAGGGAACCCAGGATAACCCACCACCCCAACAACAACAGGGACCTGGGGACAGTGGTAGTGGGCACACGGTCCAGGGGACGGAGGCCCAGGAACACAGGGGAACTGGGAGGCTGCTGTGCGACAGGGGGCGGACAGGCCAAGGGAACCCACTCTCCACGAGGCCCTTTCCTCCATCATGGGAGCATACCACCACTCCCAGGAGACGATGGCTACGGTCCTGGCCAAGTTTCAGGAGATCCAGCGCCTGCAGGAGGAACAGTATTTGGGCTTCAGGGAGGAACTCAGAACCATCAGCTCCGCCCTGGGCACCATCGTAGGGGTGCTGAAGGACATACAGAACACCATGAGGGACACCGTGGCACTCCAAGGGGCCACTGACACTAGCCAGGATGATGAACCGCCCACCACCTCCGCCGGCGCTAGTGGACAGGAGGCAACGCCACAGGACCACCACACCAGCACCCCACCCCCTGCAGACGGAGAACCACCCCGCAAGTGGTCCCTGAGATCCAGGAACAGGACAGAGCACGATGGCAAGACCCCCGCCAAGAAATGAGACCACCCTGATTGTCATCCCACTGTCCCACTTTGTCACACTGCCCATACTTAAACTGCCCCAGCTCCACTTCCTATTCCCATATGGGCAATGCACCTGTGAGACTAATAGACTGGACTCTGCCATGGACACTCCTCCACCATCACCCCTCACCATTTTACCACCCCCCTCCAATATTTAGCACTTCAATAGACACCCTTGAACCACAAAACAATCTGGAGTCAGTCTGTGATTTTGAAAATCTGTATTAGCAATGACAGTGACAAAATCTGTTTGAAAATGTAATGTCAACATACCTATGTCACACAGCACAAGTCCATGAAGGATGCAAGCAGATGACACACGTTGGTAACCACACCTGTGAAACCGTAATGGAAATGTACAACTCAGTTACCAAATACTGCTTGAAATTGACAGACAGGATAAAGGTAGAAGTGTGAAAGTAAATGTAGTAGTCAAGAAAGTGTTCTCACCGGTGTGTCACTGGAAATATTGCTGTATGACTGAGTCCCTGTTGTCAATGTCGTCTTCCTCTGCTTCCTCCTCATCACTGTCCACAGGCTCTACAGCTGCCACAAGACCGTCATATGGACCATCCTCCTGCAGAAAAAGCACCTGGCGTCGCAAAGCAAGATTGTGAAGCATAGAGCAGGCGATGATGATCTGGCACACCTTCCTTGGTGAGTAGAATAGGGAACCACCTGTCATATGGAGGCACCTGAACCTGGCCTTCAGGAGGCCGAAGGTGCGTTCGATCACCCTCCTAGTCCACCCAGGGGCCTCATTGTAGCGTTCCTCTGCCCTGGTCCTGGGATTCCTCACTGGGGTCAGTAGCCATGACAGGTTGAGGTAACCAGAGTCCCCTAATAGCCACACCCGGTGCCTCTGGAGTTGACCCATCACATAAGGGATGCTGCTATTCTGCAGGATGTAGGCGTCATGCACAGAGCCAGGGAACATAGCATTTACCTGCGAGATGTACTGGTCTGCCAAACATACCATCTGTACATTCATTGAATGATAACTCTTCCGGTTCCTGTACACCTATTCACTCCTGTGGGGGGGACCAGAGCTACATGGGTCCCATCAATGGCACCTATGATGTTAGGGATATGTCCCAGGGCATAGAAGTCACCTTTAACAGTAGCCAAATCCTCCACCTGAGGGAAAACGATGTAGCTCCTCATGTGTTTCAGCAGGGCAGACAACACTCTGGACAACACGTTGGAAAACATAAGCTGGGACATCCCTGATGCCATGGCCACTGTTGTCTGAAATGACCCACTTGCTAGGAAATGGAGCACTGATAGCACCTGCACTTGAGGGGGGATTCCTGTGGGATGGCGGATTGGTGTCATAAGGTCTGGCTCCAACTGGGTACACAGTTCCTGGATTGTGGCACAGTCAAACCTATAGGTGATGATTAAATGTCGCTCCTCCATTGTCAACAGGTCCACTAGCGGTCGGTACACCGGAGGATTCTGCCAACTCCTCACATGTCCCAGCGGACGGTGCCTAGGAAGGACAACAGCGACCACAGAGTCAAGCAACTCAGAGGTATGTACCCACAGCTACACAGAACACGAAACAAAATCCAAAAGGTTGTCTGTATGTGTGTTGAGTCCAGGCCTAGGTATGTGTGACGCAGTTGAAAATGAAGCCATGTGGGCCACTGAAATGGCGGATGCCTGACCTCTAAACTGGGACAATGGGATGTGAGGTAACTGCGGTGGCGTTGTACACCGTTGCGGTAGGCGGTCGAAGACCGCTGCGCAATGCTGCATTGGTTAACATTGGACCCTATGGGTCCCAGGAGCCAATGACGAAGTGCGCCGGCGGTGATGATACGCACCGCCACGGACGTCACCACCGCGGACGTGACCGCCATTTTCTATCTGTTCAATCACTCGATACCTGATCTTTGACAGGAGAGGACCTATACTGCAAGTGCTGCTGTGACCTCGGTCTGGAAGAGACAATTGCACGTGCGTCTGGGGAAAGGGCCCCTGCCTTCACTGCACAGGAGTTGGTGAAGCTCGTGGACGGGGTCCTCCCCCAGTACACGCTACTCTACGGTCCTCCAGACCAACAGGTGAGTACATAGGGTGCAAGTTGTATTGGCTATGCCTGGGTGGAGAGGGCTGGATGTAAGAAGGAAGGGGGCAGAGTTCTGCGAGCATGAAGGACTGTGAATGCATGTGCCACATGGCAAGGGTAGGGATGTGGGCCACTCACTTCGACGGTGCAGTTGCTAATGACTTCTCTTCTTCCCCTGTACATGTCATGTAGGTCAGCGCCCACCGGAAGAAGGATATTTGCCGTGCCATCGCCAAGGACGTCCGGACCCTGGGGGTCCACCAAAGACTGAGCACCCACTGCTGTAAAAGATGGGAGGACATTTGCCGCTGGAGCAAGAAGACGGCGGAGGCTCAGCTGGGGATGGCCTCCCAACGTGGGAGGGGTGCCCGTCGCACCATGACCCCCCGATGTTCAGGATCCTGGCGGTGGCGTACCCGGAGTTGGATGGGCGCTTGAGGGCATCACAGCAGACACAAGGGGGTGAGTACACTCTCATTCTGCTGACTTTGCGCGCAGTGGAGGGGTCTGGGTGGGGGAGGAGGGCTGTGGGTTTCCCTAGGCCAGGGCGAGTTCCGTAGACTAGGCCCCTCCGTAATGCAGGCCATGTGCCACTCCACCCCACCTCTGTAGAGTGCCAAGTACAGGTATACATGCCCCTGTGTCATCTATGTGTGCAGATGTCCACCATAGCCATGTAGGCCATATCCCAGGAACTGCATCTGTAGAGCCCAACAGCACGGCGTAGTGCAGGGGGCTGCTGTGTCTGTATTGTCCGCCAACGGTAGCGGTAAGCCATGCACTCAACCTGTCTTTCTTCTGTCGCCCCCCCCCTTTTTGTGCTCTCCCTGTTCTTTTGTGCATCAGCATCATCAGGCGGAGGCACAGTGGCACCGGAGCGCGAGGGGGCTGCATCCCTCATGGCCATGGAGAGCCACACCACGGACTCAGAATACACCAGTGGGACTGAGGGCGAGGGGAGCTTCACGTTGGTCACCAGATCAGCAACCAGTGACACGGACTCGTCCTCCGATGGGAGCTCCCTTGTGGTGGCGGCAACATCTGTGACCCCCACTTCTACAGGTACAGCCACCACCCCCCCTACCAGCACCGCCCTCCCAGCAGCCCCTCAGCCTTCGCCCCGTGCCCGCTCACCCAGGAGGGTGGGCATCACCTTCGCCCCAGGCACCTCAGCCCCTGCCCCTGTCACCTCTGCTGCCCTCAGTGAGGAGGCCATTGACCTCCTCAGGTCACTCACTGTTGGGCAGTCTACCATTATGAATGCCATCCAGGGTGTAGAAAGGGAGTTGCAACACACTAATGCATTTCTGGAGGGCATTCATTCTGGTCAGGCTGCCCATCATCGAACCCTGCATTCTCTGGCCTCAGCACTGATGGCAGCCATTGTCCCTGTGTCTAGCCTCCCCCATCCAACTTCCTCCACCCAGACCCAATCCCCTGTACCTCTGCCTAACTCAAGCACACCATCAGACCAGCCTGCACACACGTCAACACACAAGGGAAGCTCAGGCAAACATAGGCACCACACATCCCACAGGCTCTCACACAAGCATCACCCACATACAGACACAGAAACATCCACTGCCTCCACTGTGTCCCCCTCTTCGTCATCTCCCTCCTCCCTCCCAGTATCGTCTACACTCTCACCTGCATGCACTACCACTACAGCCACTAGGACTCGCACCAGAACACCCACCACCACACCCCGCTCACCTGCACTCACCACCCCACTACCATTTACACATCCCCTGTGTCCTCTCCCAATGTGTCGGTGACGCCCCCTCCCAAAGTACACAAACGCGGGCACACACACACCCAACATCCATCCACCTCACGACAGCCTCCAGAACATGCACCTGCACCCAAATCATCAAAAGGTACACCTCCTACAACCACCTCCTCTTCCTCCACTCCCAGACCCCCTCCAGCTACCCGTCCCAGTGTGCGTCAGAAACTTTTCCTGAGCAACGTTGACCTCTTTCCCACCGCTCCCCCCTCCAATTCATAGGTCCCGTACTAGCACCTCAGCCAAAAAATCTCCGGTACCAGTGGTGCCTGTTAGAGATATGTGGAGTGCACCTGGCACCAGGGCAGCCAGTGTGACACGGAGCCAAAGCACAGCCAGTCCCCCCCCCTGTGAAGCACCAGAAGTTGGACAGTGCCCGACGGGAGAGGGGGAAGACTCCTGCCAGTAAAGCCGCTCACAAGGGTCCCGGGGGGAGTGTCGAGTCAGCTGTGACTCCTCCCAAGGTGGGGAAGGGGCAGAAGAAAGCGCCAAAGACTGGGAAGAGCAGCATGGCGGAGAAGGCCGCCATCATCCCCGCTGCCCAGGAATCCACCGCCAGCCCCATCGTCACTGGTCAGGAGACCACCGCCAGAGTCAGTGCCCAGGAGGGCAGCCCAATCATCACTGGTCAGGAGACCACCGCCAGAGTCAATGCCCAGGAGGGCCCCGGCAGCCACAGCCCTGCTGGGCAATGAGGGACCGCCATGGCAAACACCGCTGCACAGGTTAGAGACAGCAAAGTCAAGCACCGCTGAACAGGGCAAGCACCGCTGAACAGGGCAAAGACCGCCACGTCAAGCACCGCTGAACAGGGCAAGCACCGCTGAACAGGGCAAAGATCGCCATGGCATGCACCGCTGCACAGGTCAGAGACAGCAAAGTCAAGCACCGCTGAACAGGGCAAGCACCGCTGAACAGGGCAAATACCGCCATGGCAAGCACCGCTGAACAGGGCAAGCACCGCTGAACAGGGCAAAGACCGCCATGGCATGCACCGCTGCACAGGTCAGAGACAGCAAAGTCAAGCACCGCTGAACAGGGCAAGCACCGCTGAACAGGGCAAAAACCGCCATGGCAAGCACTGCTGAACAGGGCAAGCACCGCTGAACAGGGCAAAGACCGCCATGGCAACCACCGCTGAACAGGGCAAGCACCGCTGAACAGGGCAAAGACCGCCATGGCAAGCACCGCTGAACCGGGCAAGCACCGCCAACTCAAGTACCGGTAGCCCATGTGCGGCAGGGGCAGTGAAGGAACTGGGACCGTCACGGGGAGAGTGATGCACTCTGGGTACCAGTCCCCCTCCAGAACCAGTGGAGACATGCATCTACTACCTCAGTCCTTAACAGGATGAAGCACTCTGGGCACCAGTCCCCCTCCAGAACCAGTGGAGAACTGCATCCACTACCTCAGTCCTTAACAGGATGAAGCACTCTGGGCACTAGTCCCCCTCCAGAACCAGTGGAGAACTGCATCCACTACCTCAGTCCTTAACAGGATGAAGCACTCTGGGCACCAGTCCCCCTCCAGAACCAGTGGAGAACTGCATCCACTACCTCAATCCTTAACAGGATGAAGCACTCTGGGCACCAGTCCCCCTCCAGCACCAGTGGAGAACTGCATCCATTACCTCAGTCCTTAACAGGATGTAGCACTCTGGGGACCAGTCCCCCTCCAGAACCAGTGGAGACTGTTATCCACTTGTGAGACTGTGGCTTTGCACTCCCCAGGATGGTACAGTGGGCAAACCACCCACTGAAAAGACTTGTGAGACTGTGGCTTTGCACACCCCAGGATGGTACAGTGGGCAAACCACCCACTGAAAAGACTTGTGAGACTGTGGCTTTGCACTACCCAGGATGGTACAGTGGGCAAACCACCCACTGAAAAGACTTGTGGACATGGTGCCCCATCGTGGATCTGGCGTGGTGCTGTCATCCGGCTGAGGTGCCGCCCCTTCCCTTCCCCCTGAGGTGCCTGTTGTATTTCGATCTGATGCCCCAGCAGTGTTCTCTCCGTTTCTGGACAGGTATTGTGTGTGGGCCTTGCCCATGCATTTTGGGCCCAGTGGTCCACGGACATTGAATGGTCCATACCTGCACTACTAATCGTGATGTATAATTTTTTGAATGTGTATATATATATGTATATATTTGGTTACTGTATTTTAATACATTACAATGGTTGAACTCATTTCCTTTTGTCTTTGCATTCTTCCGGGGGGTTTGGGGGTTGTTACTGTGATGTTTGGAAATGCATTGGTGTGTGTGTTGTAGTGTGTGAGGATCGTGGTGGGGGTGGGGGTGTTGCGTGTGTGTGTCCCTGACTTTTGCCTCCCCCCCCCATGTCGTAGATGCAGTACTCACCGTTGTCTTCAGCGCCGGTGTTGCTGATGATCGTAGAGGAGCAGGAAGACTAGCGCAGGGAGTATTTGGAGTTCCGGCTCCATGGTGCCCTCCTTCCTCGTGGAGTGTGTTAAGGTGAGCGTTTTCCCATTGAAATGGCTGTTTCCACCGCGTTTTTATCCACGGGGAATCCGCCCCGGAAAAGGTGGCGGATTGGCCTGTTGTAATACTGTGGGCGGTACTTTGTCTTCCGCCTGTCTGTTGGCGGTGACCGCCGCGCTGCTTGTCTGTACCGCCGTGGCGGTCGGAGTGTTAAAGTGGCTGTCTTTGTTGGCAGTTTCCGCCATGGTCATAATTCCCTTTTTTTTCCGCCGGCCTGTTTGCGGTCTTACCGCCACTTTAACACCGTCCACCAGGGTTGTAATGACCCCCTATATGTTGTAATTATTTGAGCATGTTCCGGTGATATATAGCGAGGGTCTGACCTATTCGTTCGGAAACCCCTGAGGAGGTGACAAAACGTTGATGACACCCGTTGGTATCTATTGGCCACAATAACCACTGTGCCTGTGAAGCATTAAATGTACCATTCTGGACCCATTCAGTAAGCTCACTAAAGGTTGCATTTGTGTACTTTTGCCAGTCATTAAATTTTGCAGGGGCAGGTATACTAGGCATGTTCAATTCTCTGATTGTAGCTAAGCCTATACAGCTAGTCTGTTGTACTGTTTCATTTAAAAAAAATCATTTGAACGGGAATGAGACATGCTCTAAACAACGTTTCTCTACCCTTGGTTTGCCAATTTTTTGTTCCCCAAACACTCTTCAAATCCACATTTTTTTACCAATATTCATAACCTTCAATTGATAACCGGGAAACAAAGGAGTCTGAATATATAAATTTTGTGTTGGTCAACAACATTTGTTTATCTTTAGTCGGAGTTAACCTAAACTAATATGACTTAGCATTCATTTGATGATGCCCAGAAAAATACTTAAATTAGTCAAAATAAGTTTTAGAACTCCCTTGCGGGGGAGTTGGGCAATGTTCCCATTGTGTATAGTCAAATATCGTCTTTGGACTGCTTGCTTTATGTATGAAGTGGTGCCCATAATAATTATAGCAAAACATATCACCATAATTGTCTTTAAACTGGTAAACATCTTCATTCTCATAGACAGTATAATATTGTAATTCAGTCATAATTTAGTCAACTGTCTTCACATCCCATTCATCAGATCCAATGCCTGGTATCACTATATCATTCATAGATAACTTTAGCACGTACGATATTTGAATTATCTCAGTGGTACCGTATATATCAAACATTACTTTATCCCACACAATCCCATCCGGAATCGTCACTGCAGAAATGTTCACAAAGGACAAGTCTCTTCGAACCCTATGTGATGAAAAATATGGTTTCAACACCTCCTCCACCTGTTTAACCGCTGACCTCTCAGGAAGAAAATGACCATGTATCAACAGAAAAAAGGTAATGACAAACCCAATCCAGAGAAAAAATGCTAGCATGGTCAATAAAAGCCACAGATAATTCCATGGAAAAACGAAATACGTATCTTTAAGCCAACGCATCAGTTTACGTGGACCTGACAGGTCAGTGGTCGAAGAGGCAAACGAGTCCGATAGACCATCGTTGTTGTCGGCAAAGTAACCAGAGGCAGTTTGTGCAAAAGGCATCGCCGAAGTCAATGGAGGAGTTGGTGTTTCTCGCGGTGGTACACTGTAGACAGCACCATCCGTCACGTCTGTAGTCATGGTGACTTGATCAAATGTTTTTAAGTTGGTTGTTGTTAGTGGAACTAATGCGAGATCATCATTCACCCTCCCCAAGCTCGGTTAGACAACAGTGTTGGTATAGATAACTTGAAGCGGAACTTCTTCTCCAGTAGTGAGACGGATTCGGGAACTACTGGACGTTCCTCTTGGTCTGCTGTGTAGTATCGGCCACATGTTGTAACTTGACATTGTCAATAGAAACAAAGTGATTTTCTTTGGCACCTGGCAACGGGGGTAGAATAACAGTTCTCGTTCTGTGTATCCCCAACACAGGGACTGGTGCACGATAAGAAGGGCCAAATTCTTTTTTCACTCTGACCTTTTCACGAACAAGATCCCCAACCCTGGGAATCCAGCCGGTAGGTGTTACTGGCACATCCTTAAATCCTGTGGAGGTGGCACTTTTAGAAGAGTTATCCTCACGGAACTGCTGTAAGTCCTGTAAAACAGTGACACTATCATTTATGTCAAAAGGTGTTTCCGCCGCCTCCGCACCAGGACCATCAAGATCCAGAACAAACATTTGTGTTCTGAACAGGCACTCATATGGAGTACGACCCCCCAGGGACCTTCTAGGCAGGTTATTTAGTGCTCTCTGAACTCCATAGAGGTGGGTGAGCCAACTACGACCCGTACCTAAGACTCTGGCTGTTAAGGATTGCTTTAAATCACGGTTTAATCGCTCCACGACAGAATTTCCCTCAGGATGAAATGGAGACGAGACCTGGAGCTGGACCCCCAACAAAGCCATGGTGTCCCTGAATGCCCTTGAGGCAAAAGCAGGGCCCTGGTCTGAATGAAATGCCGCAACTGCATATGTACCGACAAAGACTCGCAAATCTTTAATAACAGTCCGAGCGTCAGCCAAGCGTTGTGGCCACACCCACACAAATCTGCAGGCAGAATCTACAGTGACTAGTATATATTTGTATGCACTATCCGGTGTTAGCGGGTCGCAAAGATCCAAGTACACACATTGTAATGGTCTGTTGGATATTAAGAGGGGTGTCTGCGGCGGGCGCTTAGCTGTTGAAACTTTAATTTGTTGACAGATGTCATAACATAGGACATACTGCTTAGTGTCTTTATAGAGACCCGGCCACCAGTAACAGGCCTGCAATAGCGAAATTGTAGCCGCCACGGCAGCATGTGCAGATGCCACTCCCTCATGCGCTGCTTTAATCAATTGTGGTCTTACATCTTTATTGGGGATGTTGCGTACGCCTACGCTAGGAATTTTAACTTCAGCGTTCAGCATATTTCCCATGAAGTATAGATATTTATTTGGAAATCCTTTTGGATAAGGCGTGCCATCAACCGTAGCTTTTACGGCAGCCATAATCTCTGTGTCTGGTTTGGAACTCGAACAAGTCACTGCAGCTAAAGTGGCAACTGCCACTGCCGACTTTGCGGCTTAATCAGCCAAAGTATTTCCAGCAACCTGTATTCCAACGCGCTGGTGTCCAAGTGTATGCACAGCATGGACTTTGGGTAGTGTCTCTTTCAGGTCTGCTACCTTCCCCCACAGTAGTCTGTGTTTAATGGTGTTGCCTTTTGAATCTCTGAACCCATTCAAGCGCCAGTAATGTAGATATTCATTAAAAGACTGGACGCAATAATACGAATCACAAACAACCAGTGTAAACTGCATTGGATCTGTATGTCCTAGTGCCATTTGTAGAGCTTTTAGCTCAGCCAATTGTGCTGTATGATCCCCTAAGGTCTGTGTATAAGTATGTTGGGGGCAGAATTTCTCCCCCTCCATATGGCCGCTCACTACCGCACATGCAGCAGAATATTGGTGTTTTGTTCCAATCGCTGGTTGCGCAGAGCCATTGGTATACGTGACTACTTGATAGTGATCAATAGGCAACGTGTCAGTGGGAACTGGATATTCAACTTCATATTGTAGAAATTCCTGAGTTTGCAACTTTGGGTCAAAAATGTAGTCTACATCAGTGGCTGTTAAAGACGTAGCCCATTGTATCCATCGCGGGTGAAGTGCTTTTGCGTTTGGAACGCTAGCTTTTGTAACAGCCTCGAGGCTGGGATAGGAGAAACGACAATAATGTGTTTCCTCTGGGCAAGAGGCCTTTCTTTAATAACAGCCACCTGTACAGCAGTGAGAATTTTCTCTGTGGGTGCAAATCGTTGTTCAGCAGCAGAAAACAAGTGTGACTTGTATCCAATCGGGACTGTCTCACCTTCATTAAATGTGGCATAAGTAAACCTAATGGCCCCAGCTATCACCCTCATGACCAAATGCTTTTTATTGTCCCGTGTGTCTAGATGTTTCGCTGTTAGCATATCTGCTTGTAACTCCAGAAGAGTATGTGCATGTTCAATTGTCCAGAGTTTGCTTGAAAAATCAGGACGTGTTAATTTATATACTGGTTTTATGCGTGTAGCATAATCAGGAATGTATGTTCTGCCAAAATTTAGAAAGCCCAACAATGATTGGAGTTTCTTAATCGTATTTGGTGGTTGCAATTGTGCACCCTTTTCTAAAAATTGTGGCGCTAGGCTCTTACCTTCATTCGACAGCTCATATCCCAGGAATATGAAGCTGAGGAAGACAATTTTCGATTTTTTTAAATTAAATTTGTAGCCGACTTCGGCAAACCCTACAACAATGCGGGCTACCCATCTTAACCTCTTAGCTGCTGGGCCTTCAGCCCCCCCCCCAGTGCTGAGCCCTTTTTTGGCTATTTGGGGTGGTTCGCGCTTAGGCCTTCATAACTTTTTGTCCACATAAGCTATCCACGCTAAATTTGCGTCCTTTTTTTCCAACATCCTAGGGATTATAATGGTACCCAGAGTTTGTGGTTTCCCCTGGAGGAGACCAAGAAATTAGCCAAAATACAGTGAAAATTTTGTTTTTTCAAAACAAATGGGAAAAAAGGGCTGCCGAAGAAGGCTTGTGGTTTTTTCCCTGAAAACGCCATCAACAAAGGGTTTCTGGTGCTGAAATCACCATCTTCCTACCTTTCAGGAACGGGCAGACTTGAATCAGAAAACCACTTTTTTCAACACAAATTTGGCATTTTACTGGGACACACCCCATTTTTACTATTTTTGGTGCTTTCAGCCTCCTTACAGTTAGTGACAGGAATGGGTGTGAAACCAATGCTGGATCCTGGAAAGCTAAACATTTCTGAAAACTAGACACAATTCTGAATTCAGCAAGGGGTCATTTGTGTAGATCCTACAAGGTTTTACTACAGAAAATAACAGCTGAAATGAAAAAATATTGAAATTGAGCTGAAAACAACAGTCATTTTTCTTTATGTTTTACTCTGTAACTTTTTCCTGAGATGTCAGATTTTTTAAAGCAATATACCGTTATGTCTGCTGGACTCTTCTGGTTGCGGGGATATAAAGGGCTTGTAGGTTCATCAAGAACCCTAGGTACCCAGAGCCAATAAATGAGCTGCACCCTGCAGTTGGTTTTCATTCTATACTGGGTATACAGCAATTCATTTGCTGAAATATGAAGAGTGAATAATAGGTATCAAGAAAACCTTTGCATTTCCAAAATGGGCTCAAGATAAGGTTTTGAGGAGCAGTGGTTATTTGCACATCTCTGAATTCCGGGGTGCCCATACTAGCATGTGAATTGCAGGGCATTTCTCAAATAGACGTCTTTTTTACACACTCTCTTATATTTGGAAGGAAAAAATGTAGAGAAAGATAAGGGGCAATAACACTTGTTTTGCTATTCTATGTTCCCCCAAGACTCCCAATAAAAATGATACCTCACTTGTGTGGGTAGGCCTAGCGTCCGCGACAGGAAATGCCCCAAAACACAACTTGGACACATCCCATTTTTTTGACAGAAAACAGAGCTGTTTTTTGCAAAATGCCTAGCTGTGGATTTTGGCCTCTAGCTCAGCCGGCACCTAGGGAAACCTACCAACCCTGTGCATTTTTGAAAACTAGAGACCTAGGGGAATCCAAGATGGGGTGACTTGTGGGGCTCTGACCAGGTTCTGTTACCCAGAATCCTTTGCAAACCTCAAAATGTGGCTAAAAAAACACGTTTTCCTCTCATTTCGGTGACAGAAAGTTCTGAAATCTGATAGGAGCCACAAATTCCCTTCCACCCAGCGTTCCCCCAAGTCTCCCTATAAAAATGATACCTCACTTGTGTGGGTAGGCCTAGCCCCCGTGACAGGAAATGTCCCAAAACACAACGTGGACACATCCCATTTTTTTTACAGAAAACAGAGCTGTTTTTTGCAAAGTGCCTACCTGTAGATTTTGGCCTCTAGCTCAGCCGGCACATAGGGAAACCTACCAAACCTGTGCATTTTTTAAAACTAGAGACCTAGGGGAATCCAAGATGGGTGACTTGTGGGGCTCTGACCAGGTTCTGTTACCCAGAATCCTTTGCAAACCTCAAAACGTGGCTAAAAAAACACGTTTTCCTCACATTTCAGTGACAGAAAGTTCTGGAATCTGAGAGGAGCCACAAATTTCCTTCCACCCAGCATTCCCCCAAGTCTCCCGATAAAAATGATACCTCACTTGTGTGGGTAGGCCTAGCGCCCGCGAAAGGAAATGCCCCAAAACACAACGTGGACACATCCCATTTTTTGACAGAAAACAGAGCTATTTTTTGCAAAGTGCCTACCTGTAGATTTTGGCCTCTAGCTCAGCCGGCACCTAGGGAAACCTACCAAACCTGTGCATTTTTGAAAACTAGAGACCTAGGGGAATCCAAGATGGGTGACTTGTGGGGCTCTGACCAGGTTCTGTTACCCAGAATCCTTTGCAAACCTCAAAACGTGGCTAAAAAAACACGTTTTCCTCACATTTCAGTGACAGAAAGTTCTGGAATCTGAGAGGAGCCACAAATTTCCTTCCACCCAGCACTCCCCCAAGTCTCCCGATAAAAATTATACCTCACTTGTGTGGGTAGGCCTAGCGCCCGCGACAGGAAAGGCTCCAAAACACAACGTGGACACATCAAATTTTTTCAAAGAAAACAGTGCCTACCTGTGGATTTTGGCCTCTAGCTCAGCCGGCACCTGGGGAAACCTAGCAAACCAGTGCATTTTTGAAAACAAGAAACCCAGGGGAATCCAAGATGCAGTGACTTGTGGGGCTCTGACCAGGTTCTGTTACCCAGAATCCTTTGCAAACATCAAAATTTGGCCCAAAAAACACTTTTTCCTCTCATTTCGGTGACAGAAAGTTCTGGAATCTGAGAGGTGCCACAAATTTCCTTCCACCCAGCATTCCCCCAAGTCTCCCGATAAAAATGGTACCTCACTTGTGTGGGTAGGCCTGGTGCCCCCAACAGGAATAGATCACACAACGGTCAATGTTGGTCCTTACATGAGGCAGCTGTTGACCCTGGGGTGATCTATTCCTGACGCAGGCACTAGGTGTAGGCACTCAAGTGGGGTAGTGTTTTTATCAGGACAGGTGAGGAATCACTGGATGGTAGGAATTTTGTGGATCCCAGCATATTCCTGTAGTTTGTGTGACAGAAATGCGAGAAAAATAGAGTTTTTATTCAACACTTCAGCTTTGCAGGGTATTCTGGGTAAGAAAACTTTGGGGAATCCACACAAGTCACACCTCTGTGGACTCTCCCGAATGTATAGTTTCCAGAAATGTTTGGGTTTAGTGTGTTTCTCTATATGGCCGCCGAACCCAGGACCAAAAACACAGGTGCCTGCCTTACAAAACCAGTTTGTTTTGCGATAGATAATTTTGATGTCTCCACAATACGATTTGGGCGGTGGAATTTGGGGCTGAACTAAATTGGGGAGCTCCCAAGAGAGCACTCTCTCTCTCTCTCTGCTTGCTGCCGCATTCACCTGCTCTCTGGGTTGGGCTAACCCACTATTACCCAGTTGCACAGACTGCTTGCGAAGGGACAGCAGGACTGTCCTCATCACCTCCCTCATAATGTACTGGAAGAGGAGTTATCGAATGGGACTTCTCCGACTGAAAAATCACTCCCAGAGTCTGCGCCATTGTCCTATCCCTCAGATGCTGTCTCAGTATCTGATGTCTCAGTCTCTGATCCTATGTCAGAGCTGTCCTCTATAACCCAAGTGCTGGCAGCAGTCATCCATCAAGATGCCATCTCTGCTATTGGCTAAACTGTTGCTCTAAAACACTAGCCTACGTAGACAGTCACAAAATTGATGGTGTGTGTGAGATACGTGCAACAGTAGAGGCCACCTTACCTGCGCTTCTTCCCTCAATCAGCACGTTCTTTCAAGACACTAAAAAAAAACCCTTGTCACATACCATTCGTCACAGTCTTTAGCACCTCCTGCGCCCAGTCCAACAATCATTATTGGTGCTCTCACTCCCTCCTCCTCGGATTCCCTCATTACCACCCAGCAAAAGTGCCCTTCATCTCTCCATAGCCGCCCCGCACATACATTTAATTTGTATTATAGCGCAGGTAATGGCTGACTTTACTAATGTACTCAGCTATTGACATAAAATACAGATTTGCTCTTTGCAGTAGGCATATAAACCTTCTGCGCTTCTTTATGGTACTAAAACTGCCACTAGACAAAAGTCTGATCCTTTCATAGCAGAAACATAATCACAATACTTACTTGACTTTTTTATTGCTGCCTAAAAGCTACAGGTGAAATGCGTCAGTTGAAGTATGTGCATTGCTTTGAAGACGCAAGCTGCAACTGCAAGACAACTGGTGGCAAATCTATATATATATATATATATATATATATATATATATATATTTATATATATATATATATCACTTTTATATGTGGGTCTGGTTTTCCTGGGGGCCTATCGCATCCCCCATGGAAACCACACACATATTGACAAAAGTGATAGATATGTTACATAGATGTATCTAAAGATAGATCTAAATATATATATCTATAGATCTATCTATAGATATATCCATGTACATAGATATATCTACAGATATAGATCTATATATATATATATATATATATATATATATATATATATTTTTTTTTTTTTCTGTTGTTGTATGGTTTCCTTGGGGGCCAAAATGGCCCCCAGGGAAACCCTACAACAACAACAACAAATATTGCCCCCACAGGTGGTCGCCCTGCCACGGGCGACCCCCTGTCCATTTATTTTATTTTAGTTTTTTTGGGGGAGGAAAAAGAAAATGTTTCCCCTGGAGGGGCGCGATCGTGCCTACCCCTCCCCCCCCCCCACCGTTCCTTTTTTTTTTCCTTGGGGGCCGACCCACCCCAAGTGAAATCCCTGGCGTCTAGTGGTGTTTCCTGGCCCCCGATCGCAGCTGTGCTGCGATCAGGGGCCAGGAAACACTTTAAGAAGGCCTGGTAAGAAAGGGGAGACTCTCCCCTTTCTTACTAGGCCTTCCTGAAACTGTTTCCTGGCCCCCAATCGCTGTCTGCTCTGAAAAAAATTTTTTTTTTTTCATTCACAAAGGGGAAGGGGTCCCATGGGGACACCTTCCCGTTTGCGACTGGGTTACCATCCACTTCAAGTGGATGGCAACTGTGATTTCATTTGCGACCGCAAAGAAATTGCATAGCGTTGCGAGTCGCAAAAAGGAAGGGAACACCCCTTCCTATTTGCGAGTCAGAAATGCATTTTGCGAGTCGGATCCAACTCGCAAAATGCATTTCTGCATCGCGGAGAGGCTTTTGCGACTCGCAAACGGCGTTTTTCGCCGTTTGCGAGTCGCAAAACCCTTCCTACATCTGGCCCTAAATCCTTAGAACACAGTATTAATACTGTTATTTCACAAAAGTAGCTGGGTAGCATCAAAATAAAGCCGCAGGGGCGAGTGCCCATATAAAAAGGCCACCGATGCGCCGATTTCTCACCTGCATGCGAGAACGTGGTTGTTCTGGGCAACTCAGGTCCGGGGAAGGTTTGTGCTGATCTTCAGCGCCCAGCGATGTTGCGTTGAAATCCAGTCGCATGGTGTCAAGAAACCATGCTGCGTGGGGGCTTGTGTTGTTAACAGCAGCCGCTGAGTGTGCTGCGCATTGTTTGTCCAGCGGCGTTGCATCAATCTTCCAGCCACAATGCAGGTGGTGTGTCATTTTTAGATGTGAGGCCGGGGGCGTGTCGTTTATCAGCCGTGAGGCGGGTGGTACATCAAAAGATTCCCCACATGGTGTTCTTTGCATGGATTTTCAGTTCTTAGCTGTAAGCTTTACCTCTCAAAGGCCCAGGGACTCAATAGGGCACCACTTGGCAGGACACGAGTCTCAGCAGAGAGTCTGGGTGCTGGCAGGGGAAGTCTTTGATGGCCCTGAGACTTCAACAACAGGAGGCAAAAGTGGTGCTATCTCTTTTGCTGCAGGCACCTCCTCCCCCTCCCCCAGGCTGCCTTGAATGAGGCGCTATTGACCCCCTACGGAACATCTCTGTAGGCTAGACTGTACTCCTAAATGCCATCCAGGGGCTTAGTTGCCATATGCAACAAATGGTAGGATCCTGAAAGGCATTCACAGTGGCCTACAGAGGTCTTTTTAAGGTCTAGCCTTCTCACTGACCTCAGCCTCCCAACCATCCCAACCGTGAGTTCCAACTCCTGCTCCTTCCCCAATTCAATTCCCTATTCCCAGCCCTGTCCCAAGCACACTTGTTTACTTGCACAAACCCACTCACACAAACAGCACACACACACAAACGCAAATGCACAAAGAAACACAAGCATGCACCCAGCCAACATACATATACTGCTGCCACAACATCCACCGCAACACTCATCACCACAGACACAACTACCACACCCACAACACCCACCACCACAGAAACAAGAACCACCACCCCAAACACCAGCATACCCACAATCGCCAGGACACTCACAAGTACCACAACCACAACATCCACCTCTATATCACACTCATCCAAACACACACAACTATACGCACCCGCTCACAATCACCAGAATACACTACAACAAAACCACACAAACCCAAACATGCACACTCATAGACAAGCACAGACACTCCAACGTCCACCAAACACCGACCCACATACTCACCCGAACACCACACACCCTCCAAAACAAACACCTCCAAACATGCACCACATACACCAGACCAACATGCACAACAGACGGAAACATATACAAACCCCATTCCAGCTCCGTCTACCTCCCAAACCTAATCCTTTTCCACACCTTTTACCTTTTCTCCTCCAGATGCTTTTGCTCTTGCCCTGTCCCTCACTCCTGTCTGACCCAAACCCGCCTCGAGGAGGAAACATCATTGAGGTGCCTGCTATGTCCACTAGATGACCCTTACTGATGTCTTTGCTTAGCATTTCGGAGGCAAGTTCCGGCCCTGAAGCCCACAATGCCCATTCGGGACAATTTGTACTTTAAAAATATATATTTTCAGTTTTCATTCTGATTGAGAGAATTATCTATTTTTTTAATTATCTTTTCATTTATCTCCATTAACTATGTCCTAGCATTAACTTTAAATTATTAGTAACTGATTGCTGATAATGTTATTTATGCCAGTGTGTGTGACATGCACTTATTCTTATTTCTGACAGTGACAAGAGCAGGTATTATTTCTAGTGATAGGCATTTGTGATGGCCATGTCAATTTTGGTGCAAGCATTAGTCATGATACTGGACACTAATACCAAAATTATCCATGTTCATATTTTTGTAACTTGAGAAGGCAGGTGTGTTTATTTTAACATGATATGTGTTAATAATATACACATGAGCATTACACAGGAAAAATGACACTTTTGAGTTAAATATATATATAACTTTTGACAGAAATTGCACAAGACTAGGGGACATGACCTTAATACATCTCTGAAATTTACAGGTAACATTGGTTGTACTTTCTGTGGATACCCACTTGTAACATTGTGTGGTGCAATTATAACATCATATTGGATTTTTGTAGTTACCGTGATTTGTACTGTTTATCTATCTGATATGGTAGTTTATGGTAAATGATTACACACACATGTAAGGACACATTTTGATTTAGGGGTTAATTTGACTTTTTGTGTAGGTGTCCATTGGCATGAAGGCAGTTATTACTAGATTGGTGTGTCTTAATGATATATCGAGGTGTGTTACTTTAAATTTTTTCTAAGTACCACTTATGCATTGTACTATTGCTTGCAAGTATTTTTTAAATACGCATGAGTCCAGAGCTAATGTACACAGACATTTCCGATGATGACAGAGGAATCAGTTACTTACCTTCAGTTCCAGCAATGATAGGATTGATTTTCATCGTGGTCTAGTAGCAGTAGCAAAGGTAGGACTTGCACTATTGCCTTCAGGGTGACAGGAAATGGAGAAAGTTGAAAAAAGTTATGTTTCGTGCTTAAATCTCTCCTGATCCGCCAACTCAGGTGTGGAGGTTTAGATGTCACAGTTATGTCAGCAGGAAGGAACACTGTGATTCTTCACGCAGTAAAAGTGGCTGGAGTCCCACCCCCAGCTGCTTTTGCATATGGCACCACTGACACAGGTGTATAGTCCTGGTAGTGACGGACGTTTGTCAATGGACTTTCATCTATGGGACCGCCAAAATCTAAATAGAGCAGGTGGACCACCGTGATGGTAGGCGGGAAATCCAATACAAAATGTTTGTGTTCCTATAATATATATCACTAGCAATTTCTTGGCACATATTTTAGATAGAGTTAGATCTTCATAAGCGCTCTCTTCCATCACAATAACTAATAAAGGATGAGTGGCTTAAGACAGTATTACTTTTTATTTGGCATGTTAAGTTAGTTTATTGTATCATTGTCCAGAATGTTTTATGAAAAAACTCATAATACAACATTTAAGTTTATTGATATGTTACTCATATCTTAAAATGTAAATGTAAAATTCTAGTAATATACAGAAATGTTTTTACATCTTTTTATGTTATTTATCTATTTGTAGAATTATTTTTTACTTTGTGTAAGGATGCGTCACTTTATACTGTACATTGTCATGCTGGCACTCATTGCATCACATTGCACAGGAAAAGTCATCCAGTATTGTGCAAATCGTCATCACACTCCGTGGAGATGATAAAAAGGCCAGAAGACCTTAGAGCATGATTTGGAAGATGCTTTCAGTTTATCTTTTGTATGATTGCAAGTGTGTGGTGTTCAGAGTGTATTGTGTGGTTTTGTCATGTTGGATTGTGAATTTGGAGTTTATAAGTCATGTAATGGCTGATCTCTGTACACGTCATCATATATTTTTTGTTTTGTCACTTTTACATTTTATGGTTAGCGCATTTGTATGCACTTGCTTCTTGTTTTCTATATGATAAGTTAGCACATAGAGTTTAAATTGTGTTGTAGATGTATTTTAGGGGCTGTATCGGGTTTTGGTTAGTTTTAGAAATATTGGTAGTTATGACAACAGACACAAGGAAGGAAGCAAATGTTGCAGAGAAGGAGGTAGGGGCCCTGAAATGGCTAGTCACTTACTGCCTCCTTTAGATGTTTCGTCTGGTGGCCATATTGGTCAGGGATATCCACTTGAGGAATGCAGGAGGCTTTGGGAGAGGATGAGATGTCACCTTTCTGAAGTCACTAGATCAAATTTCACAGTGCAGCACGTCCAGCATAGAAAAGCAGACATTGAGTCCAGAGAAGAATACCTGATGCTTCATCTCAGAATTGAGGTTCCAAGCTGCTTGGTAAGTACTACAATGATCATTATTTTTTCAATTCAAATTTTAATTGTGGCACCTTTTCTTTTTTTTCTTTTTCTTTTTTACAACAAATATACATCAGGGTGATGATTAAAAAGATTGTGTTGGGGTTGTGACCAGTTAGTGAAACAGCCCCAAAACAAATCCATGCTATTCTTTATATGCCTGTGGAAATCAAGATTTGTGTGGCTTTGGTGGAATTTGGCATAACATTGCCTTCCAATACTCTTGCATCGGGGAGGCATTACATGGATGGAGCATTGGCCTACCCTTGCATTCACCTTTGCATTTTTATGAAAAGCCATATTTAATTAAGCCAGCCATTTGTGAAGTCTCCTTTTTTTAATCATGTTTTTATTGCCTGTGGAGTCACGTAAATATTAAAGTACATTTTGCACCTTTACAATTACACTTTACCAGGGACATCAATCGTAATGTACTGTATCAAAATGTACTTTACCAAGCCTTTTTTTATCTAAGATTTATTACATTAAATGAGCCTAACCCATCCAAACTATAAACATTGAACAACTATATTACCACCATCCCTAACCCTTAGTTGAGCATGTGCATTTTGGCATTGATATAATGTCCACTATGATGGATTTGTAAAATCAGTAAGCTAATTGACCCTTTGGTGCATCCTTGCAGAGCTAATGTAGTAATGCTGAGTTGTGTAACAGGGCCAGTAGTGGTATTTGGAGTCGGTATAGGGGTAGAGTGAGAGCTGTATCAAGTGTAGAAGGAGAAGACGTGCTGAGTGTCAAAGTAATCATGAGCGTGGACCATTGTTTTTACTATAGAATTAAAAAATCCTAAAGCACAGTATTCCAGCTTTGGGCAAGGAAGTTCTTAAGCATGCCTGTCCCTTCTTCTCTGTGATGGTGCACACTTTACGTCTTTAACCATTTGGCCACTACTAGACGTCATCTGACAGCTGATGGGGGAGAGGTATTTTTCCAGCACATTAAAAGAGCAAGTCATGCTAATAAGGCTAGACCTATGAACCTTCCAAAATGTAAGTTGTTTTTAGGGTGTGGGTATAGACCAGTACACAAGTCTAAGTGCATTTGGGACTATGAGCCTTATGGTCTGTGTTAGGTGACCCAGTCCTAATAGAGCTGCAGTGGCCTACAGGACCACCTTGTGTGAGGGAAGCTCACATTCAGCAGATTGTATTAGGACAGTTAGAAGAAGCCCCAGGAGATTGCAAATGAAGTCTTTGACATGTGTAGTAACCTCTATTAAGCATATAAGTAAGTAAGTAAGTTTACTCAAAGTGTATAGTTAGTCAAAACCATTATGCGATACAGAGTAAAAAGGGTTTAAAACACATAGGTACATTCTTTACTGTGTTTCCATAAAATCATTGTAGAATTTATGCGCTACATAAAAAACTGTAGAGCAAAAACATATATTGCAACAAAGACATTCTCCTAGTACCATACAACTAATGATTGACAATGTACTTAGGTTGAATGTGCACCCGTGTTTAAAATATACTCCTTAAATATTTTGATTTCCAGGGATTACCCCCCTATTTTTTTTATAGTTTGTAACCCTATCATCCCACCGAAATAACAATAAAGTGCAAGATAAAATATTGACCGGAAAAGGCTGGTACTCAACACATGCCAAGAGCCGTAACCACCCACCTAAACTTTTCAAAGTTAAAAAAGCACAATCATTTCAAAAACACTTTTAAGAAACATTTATCAAACCATAAAAACCTTATTCGCCTGCCCCATTTGAGTTCATATTCCTATGTACATACAGTTTTTTTGATGCCAAGCTTAAGAATTTTGTCAGTCTAGGGTTCAAAATAATGTCTGATGATTTAAAACTGGCAAACACCGCTTGCCTACACAATCGTATACCTCTCTGACTAAAAGAGGCCTTCAACAGACTTCTGCATTCATTTAACAACCTTTTACAGAGACAAACCAAATGGATAACATCTTCTACCCCACATTCACACAGACTACATGGACAGTTTAAACCAGATTGTTCCCTAGAACTGTATTGACTCGACCTGGGAGGTAACCAAAATGATATTTAATAAATAAGTCCTTATCTTTTTTTTGACTACCAGGCCTCGAGGTATAACTAGGGTTTTAGGGTTTTATACTCATTTATTACCATCCATGAGTGAGATCTATCTGGGAGGAGACCATTTTGCATAATTAAGGATTTGCTCTTCACTGTGCAGTTCATGACTTTTTTGAAGGCATCTTAGGGGAGACCTTTATTCCACAATGTCCGAACCACCAAATCATCCAAAGTGTGATCCAGATACTGCGGTATAGAGGCGAGGGATTCAAACTCATCTCCTTCCAAAGTACCTGACAAAGTACCAATAGTTTGATGTAAGTTTTTCCAAATCTTAATATAGCTACCTTTTCTTGCTATGGTTTGGTTCAAATATCCAAACACTAATCTAATCTGAGCCTGAGACGAGTTACGAGTTACGAGGAAGAAGGCACAGGGACCTAAAAACTTTTCCAATTATCCCGTTCAAAATGCTGGCATCTCTCCCATGCAGAGCTTTGCTTCCGTAACTAATACTAGACATTCATTTTACAGCAATTACTTGTAACACATGCCGATAGCTAGGGCCATCTAGCAATCTTTACAAAGTACGGAAAGCGGGCAGCATGGAATTTCCTTTTTACTGGAAATCCAGCTTTTGAGGTAGAAAGGATCCCTTTCCATTAAATAATACACCCAGATATCTATAAAATTTTACTTGTTCTAATTCTTGTTCTTGTAGATACCACTTGTATGATATCTGAATTTGTTTACTTACTTCCATAACTTTTTTTTTTTTTCTCATTTACTATCATTCCTTTTTGCCTCGGAAAATTCAGATAGACTGTCAATAAGTCACTGTAATCCTACTTTTGTTTGACTTAGAAGGATTACGTCATCTACAGAAAGCGGATTTGAGATAAACGTTTCTCCTACCTTTGGAGGATGCGCATTTATCTCATTTTGCTTAACAGTCAAGTCAGATAAAAAGAGATTAAATAGATATGGACCAAGCATGCAGTCTCGCCTAAGTCCTTATTTTGTCTCGATTTTCCTCAAGAGGAAGGAACCGTACCCTATCTTCACTCTAACCCTTGTATTGGTATATAACATCTGAAGGGCTTTTAATAACCGAGCAGGAATTCCCCAGGAGGCTAACTTTTACCATAAATGGTTACGCTGTACCAGGTGAAATGCGGATTTAAAATCAACAAAACACAGATACAGAGGTTGATTTCTTTGCTTACACTTATCTATAATAATAGAAAGGGATAAAGTATTAACTGCTGTCCCTGGCCCTTTAACAAACTCTGACTGATTAAAGTCTGTAATGGTAATTAAACGATAATTCCCCAGACAGGAGCAATTTCCTCCTTTTTATAATGGGTGAATTATCGCTCACCCCAAGGAACTTGGGATGGTTTGAAGCTCCAAAGAACGGTTAAAAACCGTAACCAACTTTTCTGCCCAAAACAGAATCCCAGGTTTGTTTTATATAAAGCATTCGGGACCCCAATTGGGCCAGGAGCCCCTGTCTGCCTACTCTTCCTAATCTGTCCAGTGACCTGAGCCACAGAAAATGTTGATTCTATTATTCCCTTTTGACTGTCAAGGACCATATTTGCATCCTCTCTTGGATGTGAAAAAAAGATGTGTTTAATATGGGAGGCATAGGGGGGGTATGTCTCCCATATTAAACACATCTTTTTTTGTTTCATTAGTTCAATTAAAATGCTGAGTTAAAAAGTCAATCCAAGACGATTCTGAGATATTAGAACTTGCTAGGGTCTTAGGAGCCTTATTCAGACCATTCACCATTTTCTGGAACTCCTTTGAATTACTTTTTTTAACTTAAAAATAATGCCTTTGCCCAAAAGTCATGTCTTTTCCATGCCTTATGTTCCCAATTTTGCTTCTGATAGTTATTATTAATGGTTTTTAGAGCATTTTGGATTTGGCAATCTCTCAGTTGCTTCTTAGCTAATCTTAAAATTCTGTTTCGCTTCCTCCTTATTAAAGCAATGGAGGCTGAAATATTTCACGTTCCAGGCACTGATGGGCTTTTTGGTAGTTGTTAGTAAGAAACCTAGCCGAAAAATTCACTAAAAAGTTGACCATATAGTTATTGGATCACCAATTTCATCATTCAAACAATAGTTATACAACGCAATTGCATTTACACCTATACCATCATTTGAACCATAACCCCAGTGGTGTTTCTTATAATTAATAATGGTAACATCCACTGGGAGTGTACCTGCTGGTTTGTCATGGGGAAACAATAATTAACCTCCATACTTTGTTGACCATGGCCACTCTTATCTGTCTTTACAATCTGATATTTGGGGGCGTATTTATACTCTGTTTGCGCTGGATTTCCGTCATTTTTTTACGCAAATTCGGTGCAAAACTAACACCATATTTATACTTTGACGCTAGACCCCCCTAACATCAAAATATCTCAGTGTGCGTCATTTTCTGGATGCATGACACCGCCTTGCATTAATGATATGCAAGGTAGGCGGTTCCGTCCAGAAAATGACTTAAACACCCGTGCGCCATATTTATTCAACCGAGCAAAAATGGCGCACAGCTGAGAGGCAGAGTCAGAAAATGGTGCACATTCCGATTTGCGGCAAAAATTAACGAATGGGCAGGGCAGGCATTAAAATGGGGCAAACACACCAGTACTTAAGGAAAACCCACAGACGCAACATCAGAGCTCTAAAAGGAAGACATGGAGGTGCTATTCATCCAGCATGCACGAAGACGCAGAGCACAGGAGCAACAGCAGCAGCTTCCACCACACCAACAGGGACCCCAAAGGCAACGCCGAAAGCAGGATAGGATATTCCAGACAAGGACAACCCTTCAGGGCCTCAGGACCATGACATCATCCAGAGGTACAGACTAAACTGGCAAGCCATACAGCAGCTGCTGTGCCACATTGAGCCACAGTTGGCACCCAGCTTGCAGACACCCCACATCATTCCACCAGAGACCAGGGTGCTAGCTGTCCTCCACATGTTGGCAAGTGGCTCTTTTCAAACTACTGGTGCCCTGGTTGCCGGGATCTCACAGCCCTCATTCTCTGCCTTCCTTCCCAAGGTACTGGATGCCATATTCTCCCTCACACCCCACCACATCAGCTTCCCAACACACAGCAGAAGCAGCAGGAGACCAAACAGGGCTTCCATCAAATCAATGGCTTCCCACACGTGCTTGGTGCCATTGACTGCACACATGTACGGATTGTGCCACCTGCTGCAACCGAGCATCTATACCGCAACAGGAAGCACACACACTCCATCAATGTTCAGGCCATTGTGGATCACCAGGGATTGATCACCAACATTGTGGCAAAGTATCCTTGGAGTGTACATGATTCATTCATCTTCCGCCATAGCACCATCAATCAACACTTCCAGGATAGATGAAATGGAAATGGCCTACTTGTTGTCAAGTACCAAAACCTAGTTATATACACACTGCCAAGCAACCCTGTAGGACACACAACACATACACCACTACATTGACACGTGGCCAGGAGGACACTGAGGTTGTGACACTGGTAGTCATGTTTGATATCCTGACCCAATGGGATACACACCTATGGACAAATGGCAGATGCCACTCCAGAGCCACAAGGGACAAATTTGAAACCACACAGTGACAATGACATGGCCTTAACTGGCAGTACAACTTGGAAGATGAACCTTTCAATTTCACATCAATAACACTCAATCACACACCCTTCCAACCAATACGTACTGTGTAAGTGGTGTGTAATGTGTTTTGCTGCAGGTCAAACACCATGAGATACATAGCATGATGATGCTGACTCTAATGAAGGTGACATGGAATATTTGAGGCTGTACCAATATCTCACATCACTCCTGGGGTGACATTGCCCGCTACCAATAAGGAACTGGACTGTGCTAAGAACACATAATGATGTGACTATATTGCAAAGTGCACACTGCTACACATATGGATTGAGACAATTACACATATGGACATGGACCTTCTGACACTTAAACCTTCACCCCCACAACCAAGTTCTCCAGCTTACCTGGAGCAGGTTCAGTAGTGTAGGTACACGTTTGCACATGACCCAACTCGGTGAGGGCACAAAAATAGGTTTGCCTAGAACTTGTCACACATGGGGTATTTGTCCATTGTCATTTGTGAACACTTCAGTTCTGCCAACTTATGGAGATGTGTTGTACATTGTCACCTAGCCAAATCACAGGGCCTCACTTTTGATTCTCACATGCTATTACATATGTTAATTTGAATGGGATGTTCAGGCCATATAGTGCAACGGTGTTACCACAACAGTGGAATCGATTGTGTGTGTGGAAGTATCATGTCACCTCCAGTAAAGGCACATGGACACTTTTTTCACATGACATAATGCATGGGAGATACACCATGAGCCACTGATATCAGGTCGATCAGCCAAACACCCGTTTTGATAATTAAACAACCCAATGCAGAAAGAACATCCTAGAAGCCTAGGATCCCACACAATAACATAAACACAGATGAGTCACAGACGACACAAGATAACAACTGTCATGCAAAGTGATAATCAAGGTGCAACCAGCACCCAAATATGTACACTCATTTTCACTTTCAGCTGATCAGGGTTATGGGATCCAGCCATGGATCATGACCCCATTTGCCAACCCAAGCACAGCATCAGAGCGTGCCTTTATAGAGGCACTTGTGAGGACAAGCACCATAGTAAAGAGGAGTTTTGGCATCCTGAAGTCCAGATTCCGGTGCCTCGACATCAGCCGAGGCAGCCTCCTATATTCACCTGAAATGGTCTGCAAGATCATTTTGACCTATACCATCCTGCACAACATTTGTGTAAGGAGGAACATTCCCCTCTATGAACCAGACCCACAAATGCCTGAAGAGGAGGACGAGGAAGATGCTGTTCATGAAAATGAGGGGGACCATCCAAACAATGCAGCAGGTTTGCGTCGCAGACAACACATTGTACAAAACTTCTTCTAAATATAGTCACCATCACCACTTTGTTATCATATGTCATTAAACACCTACCTTCATCACCCAATCATGCTGTGGGTAATTTATATGCATCACGTGATCCCTAGGAATCATAATCAGAGTTTAGCCTCATGGAGCATTGCAGAAATACAGATTTGGATACTGAAAAAGCCACATCACATTTGATGGGTATGAATGTACAGCCAGCATCACACACAGTGTAAATGACATATCCTGTCTATTTCACATGTGAAGGGCAATATCAGAGGACCACAGCTATGACACACATCCATGTTGCCAACATGGTCCATTGCAGCACATGACACACAACTAAGACACCATCAACCATAAGGTAAAAACGTGTTTCATACATGAGGCAGTGGATGTGCTATTGCATTGGTAACAGGAATGTATGAACAGACCCTTGACAGCAGTAAGTGTGACATCAGCTATCTTTGCAAGGAGCATGAGTGACAAGGAGTCCATCTAAGCTGAAAATGGAAAGCATGAGTGCCCCAGGTATGACAAGCATTGCTCACAAGACATGCCCTGCGCAATCGATCCCAGGTAATAAGTCCTGCCACTGCCATGTTTTAAGTCTCTGACCACCCTTCTCTAGGGGGCCCTGTAAATGGACTATCTGTACCCTGAGAATCTTCATCTATACACACCCAGACTCACATTCTGACTCTGTGTGCTTCCCTCTTCAGTATGGCATGCCATAGTCATAGTTCATCAGTCTGCATGGACTTCAGGTCTGATAATGCACTGCCTGGTAGTAGGTAGGACCTGTAATCAGCTGTCCTTTGCTTCCCATGTGAAAGGTCCAGTTGGCCCTTTGAACTTGATTCTCAACTCCAGGACTTGTGAGAGACTGAAGCTGCACACACCTGTGAGCACTTGCATGCAGACCAGCCACTTGAACCTGCCCTGCCATTGCTGCTGCCTAGAACTGCTTAGAAGCTGCCCTTTTTCTGAATCTCCTTGTTGTGCATGGTGTACAAATCACTTGTGTAACAGAGTCCTTGGGGGATTGTGTAATGTTGCAGACCACAGCACAAAAACAGTTTTTAGTTCCCACGGTGCACTGAACCACTGGAAATATGTCAACACATGCAGCATGGTCTGCTGGTCCTCCACAGCCACAGGAGAAACATAGGTCATTTACATGACTCAAACTGTGGTGTACCATAACTTTTTTGGATTGGAGGTGGGACTCTGTGTCACAAACACTGTAACTACCAAGCATGTTCAAAGGCCTGACTCATGGGTAGTATACACACAAGTGACCATGAAGTGGTAGCCAACATTCCATTACATGTGATGGCTTACATTTGTAACCTTGCCATTATCAACCGTCCTCTATCTATCATGTGTATAGTTTGTCATGGGAGATGTTTTGTCCCAAAAGTCAGGGAAGTTCACACAGTATAAGATGCAACATATATGACAAACACATATCATGACTGATGTACCTCAATGAATGGCATCTGATGGTTATCCACAATTATAACACATGCATACAAGCACAATAAGCTAAACACGTCTTGTGACTTTCACACAGAGGCCCAACAATAATTGAAATAGCCAATTCACAGACATAAACACACAGGCCAAGAGTGAATTTTTTAAGTTGTGTAGCCTTTCTATCCTCTATTGATGCACCACCTGCTCAAACTAGGGAATACCAATTTTAAATCCAAATGTTTGGGTTGCTGTTGCGTCAGTTAAGAGTGCTAATCCGGCACAACAACATGAGTATTATGGTCTGCGGTAGTGTGGTCTGCCACATGTGCCCAAACACTAGAACACACACAGCAGGCCCTAACAGCCTATCTTTGTATAGGTATAGCCTTCATGTATGTTACAAATTAGAAAAATGACACAAACACAGTTAAAGACAGATATTTTGACGCAAAAGCGTCAAAAAAAGATGCATATGCATCAAACTATGCTGCATATGCTTTAAAAATTGACGCTCACATGCATTATACATCGATTGGTCCCTAGCGTTAATTCCAACACAGCACCCCATGAAATGGTGGTCCATGAAAAATATATTGATCCTTGAATGCGGGGGAATTTTTAAGCATATACATCAAAAATTATTGACGCAAAGCCCGTAAGCGTCATACAATTTTAAACAATATAATAAAAACACACTCCATTTGAGACAGGAAGTGATGTATAGGATATCCTGTTTACAGAAATGGTACAGTGGGTGTACTTTCATTTTCCAGTCTGTGATTCTTCTAGACTGTGCGGCTGTGTAGAGAGTTGTGTCTGTCAAAATTGTGCTTTTGTCTCCTGAGTGTCATTTCAATTGTCATCTGTTGTTTTTATAATTGTCTCTGTAAATCAGTGTAAGTGTTTTTTTTTCATTTTTTGTGTTTAATTTTGTCTTTTTACTGTTTGGAGTGTGTAGTGGGTATTGTTAGTTGGGGTATTGTTGGGCTGTTTCTGGGTTCTTTAAGTTTAATTTTCACACCTCCTTTCCCTGTATTTCCCTCTTTTCCCTTTCCTATCCCTATTATTTTTGTGATGTTGGGAAGGCCACATCAGGGGAGAATGGGTGAGGAGGAGCTGGGAGCTTTCATTTGGCTGGTGTGCCACTTCCAACCCCTGATGTTAGAGGCTGGTGGCAGGGTGATACAGGGGTATCACACCGAGGTGAGGAGGCTCAGGTGGTTCAAGGTGCTGTTCCGCCTAAAGAGAGTGTCCAACAGCCAGCGCAACGACCACCAACTCAAACATCGCTGGGCTGACCTTGTGGCCAGAGAGCAAGACCTGCTGGACCACCTGGGTGTGGTGATTGGTGGCCCTGTTCGTGAGTATAAATCAGACTAATGTGTACAGTAAAATGCTCTGTAGTGACAGTAGCAGATTTGGTGACATGCTGCATGCAATGTTTGTGGACATGTGGAATGCAAGTTGAACATACAGTCGCCCTGATTTATACAATATTTGCTACGCATTACTGTCATTTGTTGATGCAAAAGCTGCATAAACTTACAAAAGACAACTTGATCTTGTAAATTAGTGCTGCTTTGACGTCAGTAGATGATGGTAATGCGGCACAAACAAATTCATTATTCATGGCCTGTGAGTGTACCAAGGATGAGATGTATTTCACATGCTAATGCAATGAATGAATGTAGTCCCCAATTATTTTGAATACATGTCTGAACTGTATTCATGGCCACACATACAAAGATCTTCCTAACCTCTGGTAATATCTTAGGCTGATATATTGACTTGGTTTGTGCAGCATTTAAATTAATTATGGATGCCAAAGTAATGCACACTTGATAATATCTAAATGTTTGGTGCTACTTTCCATAGCTGTAGCGTAAAAACATGAAGCAAATGCTACACATACAAAAAGTAAAAAGATCTGGCCCTATGTTCATTGTTCCTGTGTGTTTTATTTTCCTTTGGCCACAATTGCTGGTACAGAGCAGGTGCACTTGCCATCTGTGTCACTTTATAGCCAACCAATTTTCATAAGTTAATGGGTCATCATGGGATCCCTGAACTTTGTGAATGCATGGTCACAAATTATTTAGTTGCATGATGTTGTGCAAGGGATCCCTGACTGCTTCCATCATACATTTAAAGTGATAAAATAGTTTGGTAGTTTACGTTTGGTACACCCCTGCTGATCTAGTGCAGAATATGTACAATTGTTAACTTCTCAGTATGAAGGCTATTAAAGACATGGGTGTATGCTATGATCAGCAGACCAGCATTTCTGTGACTGCTGCCATTCCGAAGGTGCATACAAATTGAGACCCACTTCATCAAGATTGCCACAGTAGGACATTTGCTAAACCATGTTTCAATAAGGGGACAGTGTCAGTTCATTGTATAACCACTGATCACCCAACTTGGCAAATGTAAGATGATGAATGTGGCTAACTGTGATCTACAATACCTGATATAGGTACACAGGGCCCTGAGTAACACATTTCAGGTGCAATGACTACACCTGTGCCCATGCATTTTGTCATGGATGATCAAATTAGACACTGTCAGCAAATATTTCTTTGTTGTTTTGATTCAGATAAATGGGCAATCCATCTTTATCGTAACATTGTCATCAAGTAAAACACAGGATCCGTGCCATCATGGTGTCATAGGGGTCACATCCTGCTCTGGGTACACTGCCAATGTGGCATATGTAACCTACATACAAGACAGGCACACATATAATGGGCCATAGAAAGCAAACTAAATCCTGAGCTAAACTCAACCCACATGAGCATCACACAGTAACTCATTGTCCCTTGATGCACACACCACAATACCTGAGTGACTGGTATTGCAGTGCACCAGGAATGTAGCTTTGCATGTCTCATAAAAACAAATGAAGAAATGGAGTACCCTCTGTAGGAAGGTAGCCTCTTTCTAGCATTGTTACCCCCGCTTTTGGCCTGTTTGTGAGTATATGTCAGGGTGTTTTTACTGTCTCACTGGGATCCTGCTGGCCAGGACCCAGTGCTCATAGTAAAAACCCTATGGTGTCAGTGTGTTTGATATGTGTCACTGGGATCCTGCTAGCCAGGACCCCAGTGCTCATAAGTTTGTGGCCTAAATGTGTTCCCTGTGTGGTGCCTAACTGAATCACTGAGGCTCTGCTAACCAGAACCTCAGTGTTTATGCTCTCTCTGCTTTTAAAATTGTCACTGCAGGCTAGTGACTAATTTTACCAATTCTCCCTTGACACACTGGAACACCCTTATAATTCTCTTGTATATTGTACCTAGGTACCCAGGGTATTGGGGTTCCAGGAGATCCCTATGGGCTGCAGCATTTCTTTTGCCATCCATAGGGACCTCAGACAATTCTTGCACAGGACTGCCACTGCAGCCTGAATGAAATAACGTCCACGTTATTTCACAGCCATTTTTCACTGCACACAAGTAACTTATCAGTCACATATATGTCTAACCCTCACTTGGTGAAGGTTAGGTGCAAAGTTACTTAGTGTTTGGGCACCCTGGCACTAGCCAAGGTGCCCCCACATTGTTCAGGGCAAATTGCCCGGACTTTGTGAGTGCGGGGACACCATTACACGCGTGCATTACATATAGGTCAATACCTATATGTAGCGTCACCATGGTAACTCCGAACATGGCCATGTAACATGTCTAGGATCATGGAATTGTCATCCCAATACCATTCTGGAATTGGGGGGACAATTCCATGCATCCCCGGGTCTCTAGCACAGAACCCGTGTACTGCCAAACTACCTTTTCCGGGTCTCCACTGCAGCTGCTGCTGCTGCTGCCAACCCCTCAGACAGGTTTCTGCCCCCCCCCCCGGGGCCTGGGCAGCCTAGTCCCAGGAAGGCAGAACAAATAATTTCCTCTGAGAGAGGGTGTTACACCCTCTCCCTTTGGAAATAGGTGTGAAGGGCTGGGGAGGAGTAGCCTCCTCCAGCCTCTGCAAATGCTTTGATGGGCACAGATGGTGCCCTCTCTGCATAAGCCAGTCTACACGGGTTCAGGGATCCCCCAGCCCTGCTCTGGCCCGAAATTGGACAAAGGAAAGGGCGAGTGACCACTTCCCTGACCAGCACCTCCCAGGGGAGGTGCCCAGAGCTCCTCCAGTGTGTCCCAGACCTCTGCCATCTTGGATGAAGAGGTGTGAGAGCACAATGGACAGCTCTGAGTGGCCAGTGCCAGCAGGTGACGTCAGAGACCCCTCCTGATAGGTGCTTACCTTTCTCAGTAGCCAATTCTCCTCTGTGGGCTATTTAGGGTCTCTCCTCTGGGCTATTCCTCAGATATTGAATGCAAGAGCTCACCAGAGTTCCTCTGCACTTCCCTCTTCGACTTCTGCCAAGGATCGACTGCTGACTGCTCCAGGACGTCTGCAAAACCGCAACAAAGTAGCAAGATGACTACCAGTAACATTGTAACGCCTCATCCTGACGGCTTTCTTGACTTTTTCCTGGTGGTGCATGACCTGAGGGCTGTCTGCCTTCACCCTGCACTGGAAGCCAAGAACAAATCTCCTGTGGGTCGACGGAATCTTCCCCCTACTAACGCAGGCACCAAACTTCTGCATCACCGGTCCTCTGGGTCCCCTCTCATCCTGACGAGCATGGTCCATAGAGCACAGGAGCTGGATCAAGTGTCTCCCACAGTCCAGTGGCCCTTCTGTCCAAATTAGGTGGAGGTAAGTCCTTGCCTCCCCACGCCAGACAGTAATCCTGTGTACTGTGTGATCTGCAGCTGCTCGGGCTTCTGTGCACTTTTGCAAGACTTCCTTTGTGCAAAGCCTAGCCCAGGTCCTCAGCACTCCGTCCTGCATTGCCCAACTCGCTGAGTTGGACTCCGACGTCGAGGGACCCTCCTTTGTGACTCTGAGTCGACCGATGTCCTCAGATCTTCTAAGTGCCTGTTCCGGTACTTCTGCAGGAGCTGCCTGCTCCTGTGGGGGCTCTCTGAGTTGCTGAGTACACCCTCTGTCTCCTCCTCCAAGGGGTGACCTCCTGGTCCTTCCTGGGCCCCAGCAGCACCCAAAAACCTCAACTGCAACTCTTGCAGCTAGCAAGGCTTGTTTGCAGTCTTTCTGCGTGGAAATAACTCTGCATCCTTCAGCACGCCGTGGGACATCTTCTGACCAAAGGGGAAGTTCCTGGCCCCTTCCGTTGTTGCAGAATCTTTGGCTTCTTTCACCGGAGGCAGCTCTTTTGCACCTTCATCCGGGGTTTAGTGGGCTCCTGCCCCCCGGACACTTGTGTGACTCTTGTACTTGGTCCCCTTCCTTTACAGGTCCTCAGGCCCAGGAATCCGTCTTCAGTGTTTTCCTGGCAGTTGTTGTCCTTGCAGAATCCCCTATCTCGACTTTACTGTCTTTCTGGGGTAGTAGGGTAACTTTACACCTACTTTTCAGGGTCTTGGGGTGGGGTATCTTGGACACCCTTAGTGTTTTCTGACACTCCCAGTGACCCTCTACAACCAACACTAGGCCTGGGGTCCATTGGGGGTTCACATTCCACTTTTGGAGTACATGGTTTGTGTTGCCCCTAGGCCTATTCCTACCTATTGCATTCTATTGTGATTCTACATTGTTTGCACTACTTTTCTTACTGTTACTTACCTGATTTTGGTTTGTGTACATATAATTTGTGTATATTACTGACCTCCTAAGTGAGGGTATCCTCTGAGATACTTTTGGCATATTGTCACTAAAATAAAGTACCTTTATTTTTAGTAACTCTGAGTATTGTGTTTTCTTGTGATATAGTGCTGTATGATTTAAGTGGTATGGTGGGAGCTTTGTATGTCTCATAGTTCAGCCTAAGCTGCTCTGCTATAGCTACCTCTATCAGCTTAAGCTGCTAGAACACCTCTATTCTACTAATAAGGGATAACTGGACCTGGCACAAGGTGTAAGTACCACAAGGTACCCACCATAAGCCAGGCCAGCCTCCTACACCCTCTAGAAATAAATCTGCACAAAATAATCATGTTTGGCACCACATGATTGTTCGGGCCAGTGTACGTGTGCATATGTGTGTCTGTCACTCACTGGAGTGACAGGGTCAATACATGTTTGCAGTAGTATGTCTGTTGGGGTGTGTACATGCCTGAGGTGCTGCTCTATCATATAAAATGTCACACACAGTGATATGTTGTTCCAAGTTTTGTATAGTGAGGAGACATTGAGCACATTTCACCCTTCCATGTTTTACAGGTGGACCAGCCCCCTACACAATTGGAGAAGTGGCTCGATTTGCGGACCCAGACATATCCAGTAAGTGTTGATATGTTAGTTCTGTGTTGTTATTGCAGCTGTTGTGTGATTGACTCCTGTGTGTTGGAGACATTGCAAGGTATGATGTGCTGGCACATGATCTGATATGTGACTTGCCTGGAGTTTGACATTTGGTTCCATGTTTGAGTTGGACAATCAGTGGCGGAGGTCATTTTTGGGCATTTTAGTGCTGTGCTATAGGCATGGGCAGGTGAACAGGGTGATATTTGTTGCTACATTTATGCCAATGATAAATTTGGTGGTGGACATTTTCATGATTTAGTCAGCAAGTCATACCCTGATTCACACAGACCAGTGATGCCGAAGTATTACCCACAGACTTGAGCCTCCCTGTTAACTAATGAACATGTAGAACTGTATGTTTGACTTCCTAGCAGCATCTAGCTCCACATGTTGTGCTTCGTTTATGTGGCACTCGAGTATAATGGCATAGGTGTGCATGCAGCTCAAGCCCAGATGGGTGCTTGCATCTATGTGCTTGTTTTTGGAAAGGTATTAGTGAGATCAAGTGATGTTGACAATTGTCCACAATTAGGAACATATATGTGGGTGTGATTGTCCAATGTTTGAGTCAATCCTAGTTGGCAGCACTCCTTACCTGTGGTGGACTGCCTAAACCCATGGACAGCTGGCCAAAAGCTTCCTGGCTGTCCTTGATGTTTGAATGTATGTGTTACATGTCTATCACCCCTGAGGCACAGGGTTAGGGTTATGAAATATGTGTACATTGGTGTGAGGATACCAGTGTAGAAGACAGACATGTAATTCCAACATTCATTTGTTCCAACCTAGGATACCCCCTCATGATTAGCAACTGCATACCGTCCTGGCAATTCCATTTACAAATCACAAATCTTGTGGGCCTTGATTGTCATCCAGAAGATAGTCATTAGTTGGCCTGACACATGTGGAGTACTTGCAGCATTTGTTATGTGACTAATGGCAGTACAATGATGCACAGATCATTTAAGTAGGTACACACCATTTTGAGCATTGCTGTGCTGTTAGATAGTAGATGTGTAGGCTGTGTTGCCCTGTCTTTCCTCAGGGACATTCTATGATCTGTACTGTGATTTGGATCCAGAGGCGGGTGATGCGGTACCACCACATACTGGATGTGGAGTCTGGGTTCTGCAATATGGCACGGGGTTATCGCCATGAGAGAGCCACAGGGGTCTGGAGGGCATTTGCCCAAGGCGGGCCATCCTTGCCCACAAAAGCCACCACCACCAGCACAACCGCTAAGACCACAGTCACATAAAGGATGACAGCCACTGTTGCAGGTCCGTCTACCTCATCAGCTCCAGGGCCACAGATAGCAGCTCCTGCATCTCCCCCTCCAAGCACGGCACCAGCACCAGCAGTACCATTCACTAGTGGCACACAGACAGCCCCAGCTGTAGTGATAGACAATTCCGAATTCCAGGCTATGAGACGTGACATGCAACGGATGTTGCGCAGGATGAACAGGCTGCAGCAGGAGGTGTCCCGCAATAGCAGGAGACTGGGGGGTATAAAGAAGATCCTGCGGAGGGCAAATTTGTGACTTTTGCACCCTCAGCCATGATTCCCTCCCCTCCCTCCTCTTTCCTGGTTCTTATATTTAGTGGGTTTAGAGGGCTTACTGTTAGGTTAGAGTAGGCGGTTAGTTTAGTTAGCATAAGTGTGTTGGGGGGTGGAGGGGGTTATGTAATTACATGTGTTTTATTTTGTGGGTGGGTGAGTGGGGGATGATGTTGGGGTTTATGTGAATTAAAAACAACATTACAAAAATATAAAAATATAAAAAAACAAATACCAAAAAATATATATATTTGTTTAGGATAAGATAGTATGTGTTTAGGTTAGTATATGTTGTCCTACATGTGTCCCATCATATAAGGGGGGTGGGGGGTTGATGTTTAAAGTGTTTAGTTAAATGTGATTGGTAAGTTGAAATTAGGGTAGTTAGGGCTAGTTGTGGGTAATGTGTAGTTAGGATAGGTTAGGTTAGTTAAAGTGTTTCTCCTAGTTTTATTATCCTTTTTAAGTGTTAAATAAATATTTAGGTACTCCTTTACAGTATGTGCCATTTGCTTGGGGATCAGGGCCTTGGCATGGGTGAACAGTGTCAATTTAGTATTTGCATTTGTGTACCATCATGCATCCGAATCCCATTATTGACATGGTTATTTACACTTCCTAATGTGCAGTCACATTGGCAGCTACACCAAAGCTACTTCTCAATGCATCTGCCATCCATTGCACCCACCAGTCAAGGTTACTATGGTTCCCAATGTGTTCTAAAGTTTAGATGTGTGTTTTAAATCTGTCATCGTTTGAGACCTGATTTGGAATCTTGGGCACTGTGGTACATTCGCCTGCAGCCTGATGTTCATGTGAACCCTTGTAGGAAAGTACCATCTTGCCTGGCATGTTACCCCCATTTTTCACTGTATATATGTTGTTTTAGTTGTATGTGTCACTGGGACCCTGGTAACCCAGGGCCCCAGTGCTCATAAGTGTGCCTGAATGTGTTACCTGTGTAGTGACTAACTGTCTCACTGAGGCTCTGCTAATCAGAACCTCAGTGGTTATGCTCGCTCATTTCTTTCCAAATTGTCACTAACAGGCTAGTGACCATTTTTACCAATTTACATTGGCTTACTGGAACACCCTTATAATTCCCTAGTATATGGTACTGAGGTACCCAGGGTATTGGGGTTCCAGGAGATCCCTATGGGCTGCAGCATTTCTTTTGCCACCCATAGGGAGCTCTGACAATTCTTACACAGGCCTGCCACTGCAGCCTGAGTGAAATAACGTCCACGTTATTTCACAGCCATTTTACACTGCACTTAAGTAACTTATAAGTCACCTATATGTCTAACCTTTACCTGGTAAAGGTTAGGTGCAAAGTTACTTAGTGTGAGGGCACCCTGGCACTAGCCAAGGTGCCCCCACATTGTTCAGAGCCAATTCCCTGAACTTTGTGAGTGCGGGGACACCATTACACGCGTGCACTACATATAGGTCACTACCTATATGTAGCTTCACAATGGTAACTTCGAATATGGCCATGTAACATGTCTATGATCATGGAATTGCCCCCTCTATGCCATCCTGACATAGTTGGCACAATCCCATGATCCCAGTGGTCTGTAGCCCAGACCCTGGTACTGCCAAACTGCCCTTCCTGGGGTTTCACTGCAGCTGCTGCTGCTGCCAACCCCTCAGACAGGCATCTGCCCTCCTGGGGTCCAGCCAGGCCTGGCCCAGGATGGCAGAACAAAGGACTTCCTCTGAGAGAGGGTGTTACACCCTCTCCCTTTGGAAAATGGTGTGAAGGCAGGGGAGGAGTAGCCTCCCCCAGCCTCTGGAAATGCTTTCTTGGGCACAGATGTGCCCAATTCTGCATAAGCCAGTCTACACCGGTTCAGGGGACCCCTTAGCCCTGCTCTGGCGCGAAACTGGACAAAGGAAAGGGGAGTGACCACTCCCCTGACCTGCACCTCCCCTGGGAGGTGTCCAGAGCTCCTCCAGTGTGCTCCAGGCCTCTGCCATCTTGGAAACAGAGGTGCTGCTGGCACACTGGACTGCTCTGAGTGGCCAGTGCCACCAGGTGACGTCAGAGACTCCTTGTGATAGGCTCCTTCAGGTGTTGCTAGCCTATCCTCTCTTCTAGGTAGCCAAACCCTCTTTTCTGGCTATTTAGGGTCTCTGTCTCTGGGGAAACTTTAGATAACGAATGCAAGAGCTCATCCGAGTTCCTCTGCATCTCTCTCTTCACCTTGTGCCAAGGAATCGACTGCTGACCGCGCTGGAAGCCTGCAAACCTGCAACATAGTAGCAAAGACGACTACTGCAACTCTGTAACGCTGATCCTGCCGCCTTCTCGACTGTTTTCCTGCTTGTGCATGCTGTGGGGGTAGTCTGCCTCCTCTCTGCACCAGAAGCTCCGAAGAAATCTCCCGTGGGTCGACGGAATCTTCCCCCTGCAACCGCAGGCACCAAAAAGCTGCATTACCAGTCCCTTGGGTCTCCTCTCAGCACGACGAGCGACTCTGTCCAAGTGACCCCCACAGTCCAGTGACTCTTCAGTCCAAGTTTGGTGGAGGTAAGTCCTTGCCTCACCTCGCTGGGCTGCATTGCTGGGAACCGTGACTTTTGCAGCTACTCCGGCCCCTGTGCACTTCCAGCGGAAATCCTTTGTGCACAGCCAAGCCTGGGTCCACGGCACTCTAACCTGCATTGCACGACTTTCTAAGTTGGTCTCCGGCGACGTGGGACTCCTTTGTGCGACTTCGGGTGAGCACCGTTTCACGCATCCTCGTAGTGCCTGTTTCTGGCACTTCTCCGGGTGCTACCTGCTGCTGAGAGGGCTCCTTGTCTTGCTCGATGTCCCCTCTCTCTCCTGGTCTAATTTGCGACCTCCTGGTCCCTCCAGGGCCACAGCAGCGTCCAAAAACGCTAACCGCACGATTTGCAGCTAGCAAGGCTTGTTGGCATTCTTTCGGCGGGAAAACACTTCTGCACGACTCTCCACAGCGAGAGGGATCCGTCCACCAAAGGGGAAGTCTCTAGCCCTTTTCGTTCCTGCAGAAACCTCAGCTTCTTCTGTCCAGTAGAAGCTTCTTTGCATCCACAGCTGGCATTTCCTGGGCATATGCCCATCTCCGACTTGCTTGTGACTTTTGGAATTGGTCCCCTTGTTCCACAGGTACCCTAGATTGGAAATCCACAGTTGTTGCATTGTTGGTTTGTGTCTTTCCTGCATTATTCCTCTAACACGACTTCTTTGTCCTTAGGGGAACTTTAGTGCACTTTGCACTCACTTTTCAGGGTCTTGGGGAGGGTTATTTTTCTAACTCTCACTATTTTCTAATAGTCCCAGCGACCCTCTACAAGGTCACATAGGTTTGGGGTCCATTCGTGGTTCGCATTCCACTTTTGGAGTATATGGTTTGTGTTGCCCCTATCCCTATGTTTCCCCATTGCATCCTATTGTAATTATACATTGTTTGCACTGTTTTCTAAGACTATACTGCATATTTTTGCTATTGTGTATATATATCTTGTGTATATTTCCTATCCTCTCACTGAGGGTACACTCTAAGATACTTTGGCATATTGTCATAAAAATAAAGTACCTTTATTTTTAGTATAACTGTGTATTGTGTTTTCTTATGATATTGTGCATATGACACTAAGTGGTACTGTAGTAGCTTCACACGTCTCCTAGTTCAGCCTGAGCTGCTCTGCTAAGCTACCATTATCTATCAGCCTAAGCTGCTAGACACCCTATACACTAATAAGGGATAACTGGGCCTGGTGCAAGGTGCAAGTACCCCTTGGTACTCACTACAAGCCAGTCCAGCCTCCTACAACCCTGAAAAGCTGAATGATGTTATAATCTTATGTAGTATTGTATACATAACTCACACCTATCATTTCTTACCTTGTACTCCCAGGTTGCATAATTGTCCATACACTCGTACACATCCATTCCTGCTGTATGGTGTGTGTGTGATGAAAGTTTATAGTCAGATGTCCATACATAAAGATTGTCTTGAAGGGAATTTTGGACACATTGGTTTTCAGCTTATACATACCTTGAAGCAGACTTTTTAAGTCCAACACAGCATTATACTGTTAGTTTTCAATTTACTTCAGAAATAAGCCTCAGGAAGCGCAGATGATATTACAATCCAGACCCTAGTGCATAGTTATCAGCCCACAATATCTTTCAACGCACTTGTATTGACATTCTATGGCCATTGACATGTGACATACATCACTAATCTCCTTCACAGTTGATGTGTCACATTACACAGAGACAAAGTGGTAGTGTAAGTGCTATTTATTTTAAAGTGCTGTAGTGCAATAGTTACATAGTCCAGGATTGTGAGTCCATTAGTGTGACACCTTCTATTGTGATGCTACACAAGTGCAATGGGACATGTCATTGGACATGCTTGGGTGAAGTGTCATACAGTTCAGAGGAACATGAATTGCCAATGAGGTAGTGAGAGAGAATCACAGAGCATAGGGTCAAGGTAAACAGTGTGCTGGAGAACAGTGCATGTGAGCAGCTGTTGCAAGACTGGCATGTTAACAAGCACAGGACCTAGGATATCAGTGCCCATGTGGCATGGATTGTGCTACCGGGTACTCCTACGGGTGAAGGTGATCTGTTCCACGACTTCATCTTCTGATGTGTATGTCGTCTCCTCTGCCCTTTGTGGTGGTGGGTTTCATGGGGCAACACACACTTCAGTGTTTGAAGACGTGGAGTCAGAAATCCCGGTAGCTGCCAACTGTGGGGCTATTAAGGGCATTACTGCAGCAAGGAGGAGCTGCTGGTTCTTGAGTATAGAAGCTACATCACTGTGGTAGGCAGCCAGGTCGGCCCTGAGGGGGTCATGATTGCATCCGTGCACGCAGTAAAAGGTTTGGGGTGCCAGGTGTTGTGGCAACTCCCTTACTGCAGTGGTGAATTCCCTTCGACTTTGTTGTAGTCCTTCCAGGATGGATGTTAGTGCTTGCATGGCTGCTGCCTGTTCTGCAGATGACATGCACAAACGCATCCCCTCAAGGCTGGCTGCCATATTTTGCATCCCCACCCGTACCTCCTTGGCCAGCTCCCGCTGTACTCCAACTACAGTCCTCTCAAAGGTAGTACCAGTGTCCTCAGAGTCCTCAGCTGGGTTGAAGCTGGCAGATCGTACTATTGGGGTGGTGGGTGGGTCCTTTTTGATCGCTGCTACTTCTGTGCTCCTCCTTGTGACTGAAGGTGGGGTCTGGAGGGTTCCAAGGACATCTTGGAGGGTCTGCTGGCTAATGTTTGTCAGCTTGTCATCCATGTCATCAGGGAAGTCCAGGACAGGCATATCCCCAGGAGAGCCATCGTCCTCTGCAATGAGATATTGTACAGTTAGTGTGTCTGTGTATGGCATGTGTAATGTGACGTTCCTGACTTCCTATTAGTTGCACACTGTGATCTTGGTTCCTGTTCATTGTTACTGTCATTAAGATTAGCAGTCTCCCAGGCCTATGCCCCACCTGCATGTCACATGTAGTGTGGCCAGTTTGGCGAATTGTCTGCGTCACATCATCTAGGTGTAGGTTCTGTTCAAATTGTATGTTGCCACCTTCTTGTACTACTCAATCCTTTGTCTACTTCCATTATTATGGTATGGCCTTGCACTGGCTGTGGGTGTTCTGATGACACTAGCACCACACTTAACAATATGGAACTGACCCAGTCTCAGATATTTCATATCCATCTATATGTTGCTGAGACCTAGCCTATACTATGTACAGGATTGGGATGGCATGATAAAGGTGTCAGCATTGGTAGTGGGTACTGCTGATGTTGGGGAATGTGTGCTACATTGGATTGCACTGATGTTCCTAGCAGTGTTCCATTTCCTCTTATGCGGTGTGTTTCACTAGCTAGACACATATGTCCCCCCCTCAATGCTATTGTCTTAGCACTATGACACTGAGATGTTACATGGTGGAATTGTAGCTATTGTAACACAGGCACAGGATGGACCCTGAAATGTGCAGCATGGGTATGATATTACTGCTGTGTACCTCATAATGTTACTAACAATACCTGATGTTTATTGCGCCTATGGACATGAGCATTTGACAGGATTTGCACATTGTTAGTAATTACAGGGGATTGATAACGTTGTCATTCTGAACCCTCTATTTTGGGTGTGTTTGATCCATGGGCACATAACTGCCATTGGCTCCTTGACCTGCACACACAGCACAGGTGATAGTGTCAACTGTTGTCAATGGGAAATACCACTTGAGGATATGGCCTGAGACTGGAAATTCAGCCCTAGTTCATGTAGCAACAATACCAGCTGTCGTGTAACAGCAGGCCAGTTTTACATTGTACCCTACCCTCCTGGACTGGCTTTGCATTTCCAACATCCTTGGCATGTCAGAGTACCCCCATGCAAAAGGTTGTTGGTGTAGTGTTGTGCTGTGGCCCAGGTTCCCCCTGCATAGCCCATGCACCCATGCCGTGCCCCTTTGCCCTTTCCACTACCTGATTATCATGGCTGACATGCATTGTGTAGTAGGTCTGTCCCCCTTGCTGTTAACAATTAGGCATTTTTGACCACCATGCAACTCAACCTGCATCTGTGTTGGTTCCTGGTAGTCTGCGCTGTCCTGTCCTTGAATCCCTGTGACTATCTCCTCAGGGATGACGGCTCCCACCATCTCCTCCATGTGGTCCAGGGCCTCCTGGGGTGCTGGGCTCCCACCTCCAGTATGCAGTGCTGCCTTCCTGTTACTTGCCATTTTTTCCTTGGGCCTGCACTTGCAGTCATGCCAGCGTTTCTTGCATTCAGTGACTGTTCTCCGTACTTATGCCACACTGTTGATCTTATCAACAATTTGTTGCCAAATTGCCTCTCTCCTCCCAATTGGCAATTTTGAGGTGACAAAAAGTTGATGCTGGTGTTCTGTCACCTCTTTCACCAGTATTTCCTACTCCTCTGCACTGAACCAGCACTTCCTTTTCTTCTTCTCCCTCTCCTGGGTCTTGTCTGGGTCCTCCTGGCTGGTTCCTGGTCAGTTGTAGTCTTCCTGGGGTCTCTCATGGCTTCTGGGATCCATTTTGGGGCTCCTTTGCACTTTTTGCTGTGTTTGCGCCGCTTTTTGATGCTATTGCAGCAAAAAAAGGCACGTATCCAGTTTGCAGCAGCATAAACCGGATATAAAGTAATTTTCACCACATTAACGTTGTTTTTCTTTACGATGGGGCGCAATGGTTTGAGTAAAAAAAAAATGACTCTAACCCGTGGTTTGCGCCACGGAGCGTCAAAGTATATATTTGACGCCCGGGTGGCACTAAGAAATGGCGTTAGCCGGTGTTAAACGTTTTGGCGCAAAACTGCGTCTGTGCAGTTTTGCGTCAAAAAGTATAAATATGGGCCTTAGTTACTAGGTTAGGTAAAGGTAGCATGACCACTATATAATCAATTGTTAAGTGGGTTCGAGAAACATTACAGGACACTGACGGGGGATATCTTGCTGAACTCTTCCATTCAGGAGTCTAAGTCCAAGGGCCTCCAGGTTTTTAACAAAAGAAACTGCCTTAGAATCAATAGCACCTAAATCTATAGGCCCAATTGATTACTGTGGGACTGCCCACAAGAGATCCTGTTGCAAAATCTGTTCTTCTCTTTCAAAAGGCAGCAACAGTTTCATGTTGAAGTCGCCAGCTACTAAAAGGTCTGGAGCAGCAGGTTCTTATCAGCTAGTTAGTATTATTTCTACCAATTTGGAGGTCTTGAGCTTCCAATGAGCATCAGAATGAATACAAACATTAATTACCAGGAGTGGTCTCACGATCTTTTTGTGGCAATTTAGCAGCTTTAGTACAAAAAATTCAGCATTATCCACTTCTACTTGAATGCAAGATGCCTTTAACCCTACTGCAAAAAAGGTTGTGAGACCCCCCCTTGGATGGCCAAACTTTTTTACCTTAAATGTGGGTGAGAAAAAGTCCATGTATTCATATATGGTAAAGGATTTTGTAGCCCAGGTCTCCTGTAATAAAATAATTTGAAAATCATTTAAGAGACTTGTTAAGTCCTTTTGTTGATTGTTTGAACTAATCCCATTTATGTTCCACGAGCAGATTCTAAACGATTTTGGTTGAGATCTTACCATGCAGGGTTGTATAGATGGACTATATAATTGTCGGTAACTGCTACCCTTTTGGCGAACGGCTGACAAGCACCTTAGACTTAGCTGCTCAAGGTGGTCTCTATTATCTGACGTATGTCTCGCTGGTGGAAAACAGGGGCCAGATTATCAGCTGAATTTGAGTACCCAATTGAGTTTCTAAGAACTGGGAAGGGTTGCTTTTGACCTCTCATTTTGTTTAATTTTGGCGAGGTACTTTGTGTTTCTATGGGGTCAGGGTACCCTATCTGTCATGGTATTGTACGATCAATTCCCCAGTTTAAAAATGAACTTTTTTCACGTAGGACCTTGCTGGCAAGCTGAGGTGTCATCCATGTCACCAAAGTCGATTCTTGGGTGTTAATTACATCCTCCTTAGACACAGGCAAAAATGTTATAGAGTCAATGTCCGTAGTCTGAATATTACTTTAGGAGTTAAAATATTTTTTCACGATTGAGTATGTCATGCAGGACGCTAGTCTTATATTGTGCTGCAAAAATTATTTGATTACACCTGTGGTGGGGACCCCCTTTAGACACATCCTGTTCTATATCAAAATCAAGACTATTTAGATAATTTATCGGGCCCTGGAGCTAGGCACCAGGTCAAACCTCCACTGGTAGGTCAAATCCATCTGTTCATCTGACCTGTTTACCAATTTAGCCTCAAAAGTAGGCCCTACGTATACATCCTTTCCCTGCACCTTTTGCACAGCAATGTCCTATTGTTCGATAACAGGACAGCTTCCCTTACTCTCGGAATCCTTTACTTTGTGTGCACCTTGTGCAAAAGCGCATTCATTTGGTTTCTTGCTAGTTATCATTCCTTGTCCCTCAGCTTTTACGATCTCACTTTCAACCTCGGGGTTGGTACCTGTCTTGCCATCCCCAAACTTTTGTTGTATTTTGGAGATTGGAGATTCCAGATTTACATATGCCTGATCCTTAAATTTAAGGGGAACATGTTGCTCCTTAAATACTGGTTTGCCCTGACATAAAATAGGCTTGTTTGTTCCCAGGAGATCTTGACCACCCTTTTGATTGTTAAATAGTGGAAACAAATTTGTGCCCAAAGGGCTACCCTTTGAGCACAAATTTGCTCAGAGCTCTGGTGTTCCCATTTCTTGTGACAGAGATATTTATAGTACTTACACAGGCATCAAAAGTAACAGCTGGGGCACCCTTTATCTTTTTTTCAAGCTTTACATTGTTTTTTCCTTTGCCTTTTAGTAGTTTGATCATCTGGTTGCTTAGATTGTTCATCCAGTTGTTTAATTTGTTGCAAGCGTTTGATAGGGATCTGTTCTAAAGACATTTTTTCAGTTGAAGTTCCAGTATTGTGGGCTTGCCTCTTTTCTACTAATTTGGTAAAACAGGCATTATCACTAAATATTCCCCCAAAACAGCAGACATCCTCATTAACACATCCCTCTTTAATACAAACTCTTCCCCCAATACAATAGACATCGTCATTATCACTTCCCTCATTAGTACAAACACAAGCCTTTGCTGTTGATGTGAATAGGCTACATTTTTGCCACTTTTAACAATGTTGAGGTTAACCTTAAAATCATCCATTAATGTATTTAAAACCTCTGGGAGTGTAACAAGCTTATTAATTATTCGAGCACAGTCGGATTTGTTGTTTCGGCATAGTTCTGTGCTCATTTAATCAAGGCATTGAAGTCAGCCAACTTCTGGTTGATCCCTGATACAGATTTAGCCATAACATTCAATAAGTCCACCTGCCCACCCTTTTTTGTGTACTGGTAGGACAGAGCATCGAGTTAATTGCACAGTCTTAAAGAAAATACCCCACATAGCCCCTTGATCTAATTTGGCTTGTGTGCTTTGTGAAAGCTGGCTATCCTCACTTCTACCCCCTGGCCAGAACAGTCAGGTATTATAACTTGTAGTGATCCCCGACCGCTCGGAATCCTCTGTCCATGAGATATTATTTCCTCCTCTAGAACTGACGCAGTAGCCTGCACTACTTGCGTATGAACCTCAGTGTCTTTTGGATCAATATTTTTGGGCACACATAGCACCAGTCAGAGGTACTCAGAGTAAGTGGACTTTGGTTAAGAAAACCTTCACTGTCAAAAACATGAGAAGAACTTTGAGACCTTATATCACAACACATCTGTCGACTGTCTTGAGTCTTTTGGTTAAATAGCATTGTTGAGGATTCCATACCCTTCTTTACAATAACATTCACCTCTAAGGTCACTGGATCAACTTTTTCCAACGACCCTCTTAAGATAGTTCTCAGTGGAAACATGGAGGCAACTGGAAATGGAGAGGATGATCTTAAAGTAAGTAACTCTAAATCACTAATTGAACCCCAGGCATTTTCTTTTTCCTCTAATACTTCTAAAACATTACTAGGAACATTAACTTCCACCACCCCTCCACTTCAAGCCCGATTTTTTCCCATTCTCACATACCAGACTACTTTCACTTTTTATTGGAGAACTTGAATGTGGAAGGACCACTGTTCCTTCTGGAATAGTAAACATAGCTCAAACAGGATCCTTCAAAAAGTAAAAGTTATGGGGAACTTTTACTGATTTCTCAAACATTCGCGAGATGGGAGAAATTAAGCTCTGATGCGCCTGATTAATTTTTGTCTTTCAAATCTTAGCTGAAAGCAAGGATGGGGATTTTCGTTTTCTCTTAATTAAAGGCTGGGTTGCCCTTTCCTTTCCTGAGCACATCTTTTCTGTCACGGAATGTTTAGATCTATAGATCATTTGATCACACACCTCAGAGTATCATCCAATCTCTAGGAACTTTGAAAACACACTGCTACACCTCATCAACTGAGGGGCACAAACATGCGGTAGGGAAAACTAGAAAACGTGTCTCCTCTGCTCCTTTAAAACGTAATCCAGGATTTAGTTCAACTCGCAATCAGTTGGTAACCAGGGAGAGTGCACCAGGACCACAAGCCGCACTCGTTTGAGAGGAGCCGCTTCTGAAGCCTCGGACACTCTACCCTAGAAGTCCTTGTCTGCCCAGTTACGACACCATATCCAGTCTTATCCAATTAAAAGAAGTGACTAAGCACTTCCAATAGGTTGCACCCAATACTTCAGACACAATTACTACGCCTCCATATGTAAATGTTGCGGTCTTCTGTGTCAGTACTAAGAAATGGACTTGAGACACCAGTGGGGCCACAAATTTGCAAATGTCTGCAAAAGTACGCAATTGACCACTCCGAGCAACTCAAGAATCCAAAGCCACTCCAAGTCTTCATCACACAGAAACCTGCCACTCCTCACCTTACGTTACTTTACCACCAGAATCCTTATGGTCCTGGTCCTTGGGGCCACCAATATCCAGTGACCATCAGTATCCGCCACTCAGCGGGTTCAACTGAGTCGGAACGTCGTACCAGCGGACTGTGAGGTAGTATGTAAGGCTGAAATAAGGCAGAAAGTTGGGAATATCCTATAACCTCAGCCTACACCACAGCCAGTAAGATGATGGGGCCTTTGCCAAGGATCTTAGTGCTATGGACATTTTGGGCTAAGGATTGGAGGGCTGATGGCTATAAGCACAACAACGAGGTAGTTGAGGCAAGCAAGGCAGCACCATAGCACCGGCGAGAGCTGCACTATGGCGGCCACAGCAGCACAAACCAGTGAACAGCGCCAGCCAGCGGCAACCGGTGGCTGCAGCACCTCAGATGCCAGCGGAACAGAGCAGCGTGGCAACGGCAGCGATGTAGCAGCAACACAATCGGACAGCGTCAGCAGCAGCACCAGCGTCAGGGTCTGGACAATGTCTCTTACGTTTCTCGGTGTCTCAAGATTACTGGGGTTCCCTAACTGAAGGATGTTTACAGACAGCCACCGTAAGTATGCATTAAGTATGTGGAACTGGATCAATTTAAATGGTGCATTATACAATACTTTATGGGGATGCGTGACAATTTTGTTCCATATCATGTAATTTAGGAGCTAGATATGTGAGATTTGCCATTTGTCCCGTAGTTTTTTGTGAAAGAGGTTTAGATATCTTGCCTCTCCATAATATACATAGTATGGCAAAACCAGTGAGTGGGTGGTTCAGCAGCCCGTATGTGCTAGAGATCATGTAGAAAATGTTTGATTTATGGGTGAGGAAATGCCCCATGGGATATTATATTCCCGCTACAGTGTTTCAAAGTAGTAGAGAACCTCATTTGCTCTCTGACTGTGTCAATGCCACACTGTATCCAGGGGCCAAGTTGAGAAGGCCTTGCAAAGGAAGCACCAGCAAAGGGACCACTTGGCCATAAGGGAGTTTGCTTTTTCTATGTGCTAATGTGTGTGTCAAACAAGTTATAACACGATGTAGAATGTGTCACATCCCGCCTTGCTCTGCATCATGCATCCCTGTCATGTGTAATGCGCAATAATGAATGTGCCCCTCGGCATGCCTGTGCAATGCGCGATAGCGAATATGCTCGATAGCGCTGCATACTCTTGCATGTTTGTAGGTATGTGGATTTGTGCCCTCAAACACTGTGGGCTCTTGTAGTTTTGGGGGCCCTAGGCCCTCATGCTACTAAATGAGGTGACACGGACTAGTAGTATGAGTTCACATAACTGGCCTTTGGCACGTGCGCCCAGCACTTAATTTTTGATTAGCAGGGTCACCTGACTGGTGACGCCTGTGATGGATGGGTGTAGGGGGGAGTGTGGAAGCCAGCCCTCAGCAGAGTGGCTGGTGGAAACACTAGAACATGTCCAGCAGGACCCTACATCCCTCCCAAACTTTATTGAAGAAGAAACAACAAATAAGTCCAACCTGAGGGAGAGAAACATTTATACACAAAAGAAACACTGAGACCCTCATTACAACAATAGCGGTCGGTTATAAAGTGGCGGTAATACAGCCAACAGGGTGGCAGTAATTACCTCCAAATTACGACCATGGCAGTGAAAACTCCCATCGACATCCAATTTACCTCACCGACCGCCAGGGCGTAAACAACAGCCACCACGGCGGTAGCCACCTACAGCCAGGTGGAAGTCAATGTTCCGCCCACCATATTAAGACCCTGGAAACTGCCATCTTTTCCGGGGCGGTAACAACAACAGCAAAAGCCTGTCAGAAACACTGCACAGAAGGGAAAGGACTCACCTTTGGAGACACAGGGAACAACAATGCCGCCATGGAGCCTGAGATGCAAATCTGTCCAATGATCTTTTACGTCCTGCTCCACCACGAACACCAACAATGGCAAAGACGACCACAGTGAGTACAGCCACCTAGCACACCGAGGAGGGGGGAGGAAAATGAGAGTGACACGCACACGCACAACACACACCCCCAACCCCAACACCATACACACAATCAGATGCAGTTATAAAACATATTGACCCCGTACCCCTCGGGAATAATGCAAGGAATAGATGAAAGTGAGAGTAATAATATAAATACAGTAAAATTACGAGCATTCAATCTAATGGTATATACATATGTACAGTTCAAGGGACATTGCCCAGTCCTCAATGTGCGTGGGCCACAGGGCCACATGACAAAGTCCAAGGCCCCACTTGTCTCCTACAGCAACACGGAGAGAACACTGCAGGGGCATCATTTGGAAAATAGGCAGGGACCTCAGGGGGATGGGGAAGGGGGGGCACTTCAGACGGAAGATGATAGAAGACCACTGGTTCTGGAGGGGGCAACATGCCCTGTGCTTGGTCCTGGGGAGGGCAAGGCCGCAGTCTCTCAAGTGGGTGACTTGCCCACATGCTCTGGAGGGGGAAGAATGCCCTGTGCTTGGTCCTGGGGAGTACAAGGCCACAGTCTCCCAAGTGGGTGACTTGCCCACTGGTTCTGGAGGGGGCATTGTGCACTGTGGTTCAGATCCTGGGGAGGATGGGGTGAGTGGGTGTCATACCCACTGGCTCTGGAGGGGGCATCGTGCCCTGTGCTTCAGATCCTGGGGAGGATGGGGTGAATGGGAGTCATACCCACTGGTTCTGGAGGGGGCATTGTGCCCTGTGCTTCAGATCCAGGGGAGTACAAGGTCACAGTCTCTCAGCTGGGTGTCATTCCCACAGGATTTGCAGGGGGCAGGCCGCACAACAGCCCATGGAGGCAGGACTACAGACTGACCGCCGGCAGTGGTGGTGCTGCTGCTTCTGGTGGTGGTGGGGGGAAGCTCTAGCCCATCCCCTGCAGCCTCGGACGGCTGCCCACTGCTGGTGGTGGTGGTGCTGCTTCTGCTGGTGGTGCTGCTGCTGGTGGTGGGGGGAAGCTCCAGCCCATTCCCTGCAGCCTCGGACAGCTGCACAACCATGGTTGGTGGTGGGGGCTCCGATTGAGTCCCAGCACCACGCCCCATGCCCTTCCTGGCAGCAGCTGGGGATGGCTCCATGCTCTTCTTGGCAGCAGCTGGGGATGGCTCCTTGCCCTTCAGGGCAGCACTTGGGGCAGGCTCCTTGCCCTTCCGGGCAGCAGCTGGGGATGGCACCTTGCCCTTCAGGGCAGCAGCTGGGGAGGGATCCTTGCCCTTCTGGGCAGCACTCGGGCAGTCACCCTTTCCTTGAGGCTGCCTGGTACCCTGGATCCTTTCCCACCACGAGTGAGTGTGGAGACTACTGGGCCCGTGGGTGGACTGTGTGTCTGAGGTGCTTGCCTGGGTTGTTGCCACCCCAGCCAGACGTAAAGGATGGGGGGAGGGGTAGGGAAAAGGTCAATGGTGGAGAGGAAAAGCTGCTTAGGGACATGTGGCGGGAAGAGGGAGAAGGTTTGGGAGTGAAGGAAGAGGGAGTGGTTGTGGGAGGTGTCTGTCTGCTGTGTTTGAGTGCAGGTTCATGGGCTGGATGCTGTTGTGAGGTGGATGGTTGTTGGGTGTCTGAGTGCTTGCGTTTGTGTACCTTAAGAGTGGGGGACAGACAGAGTGGGAGAGGACACAGGGGACGTGTTCATGGCTGTTGTAGTGGTGTCTGTCAGTGAGGTGTGTGTTCTGCTAGGTGTGCTGGTGATGGCAGTAGTGGATGAGGGTATGGGGCATGCTGGTGTGAGTGTAGATGCAACTGGGAGGGAGATGGAGGATGAGGAGGAGGGGTGCACAGTGGAGGCAGTGGATGTTGTTATGTCTGCATCTGAATGGTGTTTGTGTGAGTGCCTGTGGGATGATGTGTGGTGCTTGTGTTTGCCTTTACCACTCTTGTGTGTTGTCCTGTGTGCATGCTCATCTGCCTGTGTGCTTGGGATAGGTTGGGGTTGAGGGGAATGGGATTGGGAAGTTGGAGGGGGGAGGGTGGAAACAGGGAAAATGGCTGCCATCAGAGAGGAGGCCAGAACCTGGATTGATCTCTGTTGGGCCGCCAAGCCAGTGTGAATGCCCTCCAGGAATGCATTGGTGTGTTGCATTTGGGCTGGCAGCCTCTGGATAGCATTCACAATGTTTGACTGCCCTACAGAGATGGATCGCAAGAGGTCAATAGCCTCCTCACTCCAGGCAGCAGGGCTCACTGGGGCAGGTCCTGAGGTGCCTGGGGTGAAGGAGATGCCCACCCTCCTTGGTGAGCGGGCACGGGCAACTCGATGAGGGGCTGCTGGGAAGGCGGTGCTGGTACAGGGGGTGGCGGCTGTACCTATAGCTGGGATGGTCACAGAAGTGTCTGCCACCACTACGGAGCTTCCATCGGAGGAGGTATCTGTGTCTGAACTGTCCCCTCCAGTCTCCGCTGTGGTGCTCCCATCATCCTCTGTCCCACTAGTGCCCTCACCGTCGGTGGACTCTGCCTCCTGGGTCCTGTTGGATGCAGCTCCCTCTGTTGCCGGTGCCTCTGCCCCTCCTCCAGATGATGCTAATGCACATGAGGACAGGATGACAAAACAAAAAGGGGGGGAGAGACAAAGGAAACACTGGGTCAATGGCTGCACCAACACCACCGTTGGTGTACAAACCATCCTCACACACAGGGAACAGGACTACGCACTATGCAATGTACTACCAGTAACAATGCTAGCAACCATGGCATGGGAAGGGACACATACCGCCAGCTGCAGCACACCTGGGACCCACACAGCCCTGCTCTGTAGTGGATACCTACAAGCTAGGTAGCAGGAACATCACTTCAGAACCCTGCCCAACAGGGGACCTACTCTGTAATGTCAGGCCTGTCCTTGGGGCCCCCACTGACACTCATCCCCCATCTGGGTACCCCCCTACCATGCGTAAGTTATAATGAGGGGAACTGTATTCATCCCCTTGTGGCTGCTGTGATGACCTCAAGCGCCCATCCAGCTCCGGATAGGCCACTGCCAGGATGCAGGCCATCAGGGGGTTCAGGGTTCAACAAGCACCCCTTCCTCATTGGGAGGCCATCCCCAGCTGGGCCTCCACTGTCTCCCGTGCCCAACATCTCAGGTCCTCCCACCGTTTCCGACAGTGGATGCTCCACCTTCCATAGACCCCCAGGGTCCATACGTCCTTGGCGATGGCACGCCATATACCCTTCTTTTGATGGGTGCTGGCCTGCAGAGAAATACACATAGGGAAAGGTATTAGTCAGACTGTCCTCCCTGTTACACTTATGGCCTACCATACCCCTTCACATTGCCATTTACACACACAGAACCCAGCACACAAGCTGCCCGCCGCCCAGGGGGCATCCACCACCCCCCCGTACGAGGCCTTCACACACACCACTCCATGCTTTCATGCATCGTACTCACAGTGTACTCACCTGTTGGTCTGGAGGCCCATACAGCAGTCCGTACTGGGGTAGGACCCCATCCACCAGTCACTCCAACTCCACTGAGGTGAAGGCAGGTACCCTTTCCCCAGTCATACGGGCCATGGTAGGTTCCAGACACAGGTCACAGCAGTACATGTAGTGTAGGTCCTCTCCTGTTGAAGGTCAGGTAGCAAGTGAGTGATCAGTTAGAAAAAGGCGGTCACGTCTGCGGCTGTGCATACTGTCACCACCGGCGTACATCACCATTGGCCACTGTACCCCATAGGGGCCAATATTATCCAATGAGGCGTTGCACGGCGGTTCCCGGCCGCCTCCCGCAACGGCGCACAACGTCAGCGGAATTACCTCACTTCCACATGTCCCTCTACACAGGACAGGCGGACGCCATTTCAGGGGGGGGCAGGCCCTGGATTATTAATTGGACATTAAAAATCAACATCATTCATTGTACTGGTGTGGCTACGATGTACAGTTTGTGACCGGCTCCTCACTCTTTGCCCCATAGATTGCTACCGCTACAGATGAATAGGAGATGGAGACATATCCTCGTATACCAACCCCTGGTGGACTTGGCAGCAATGGAGGACAAGCACATTATCCTCACCTTTAGACTTGAAAGGGCCACAATCACGGAGCTGTGTGCCCAACTTGAGCCTGACCTGATATCTGCTATCCGTCACCCCGCTGGGATCCTCCCTCTTGTGCAAGTCCTATCTGTGCTCTATTTCTTGGCAACTGGTTCTTTCCAAGTGACAGTGGGCTTGGAAGCAGGAATATCAAAACCAATGTTCTCAATAGTGCTGACCAGAGTGTTGTCTGCCCTGATTAAACACATGTGCAGCTACATTGTTTTCCCCCAGGTGGAGGATTTGGCCACAGTGAAGGCTGATTTCTATGCAATGGGACATATCCCCAACATCATTGGGGCAATTGATGGAACACATGTTTCATTTGTCCCCCCGGTAAAATGAACAGGTGTTCAGAAATCAAAATAGTTTTCATTCAGTGAATGTCCAGATGGTGTGCCTGGCAGACCAGTACATCTCCCATGTCAATGCTAAGTATCCTGGGTCTGTGCATGATGCCTTTATCCTGAGTTATAGCAGCATCCCAAATGTGATGGCCCAACTACAGAGGCACAGGGTGCGGCTATTAGGTGAGCCCTGGTTCCCACCCAGTGGATGTTGGTGTATGGGTATGGTGTTAGCCATATGGAATAGTGTGTGGCAAAATGTTGTCCCTCGATATTTGCAGGTGACTCTGGTTACCCCAACTTCTCATGGCTACTGACCCCTGTGAGGAATGCCAGTACAAGGGCAGAAGAACGTTACAATGAGGCACATGGGCATACAAGAAGGATTATAGATCATACCTTTGGCCTCCTGAAGGCCAGGTTTTGGTGCCTCTAACTGGTGGATCCCTGTGCTACTCACCCAAGAAGGTCTGCCAGATAATCGTGGCATATTGCATGTTGCACAACCTTGCCTTGAGACGCCATGTGCCTTTTCTGCAGAAGGAGGAGGCTGGAAATGGCCGTGTGGCAGCAGTGGACCCTGTGGATAATGAGGATGAGGAGGCAGAGGATGAGGATGAGGACAACAGAACAGCAGTGATTCGACAATACTTCCTATGACTCACAGGAAGGACAGTGTTACTTAATCTTTCAGCAACGGAGGTGGAAGGCAGTTCAGATGTCTGTCTAGTGGAAGGAGCCCGCTGTTGTGAGGCTGCCTCTCTCATAATGTTGGCCATGTATGCCAGCACCCCTGCAATGGAGACCAGGATGGTGTTACTGGCATGCACGTCCTCCCTGATCCCCTGGTACTGTCCCTCCTACAGCCACCTGTTCTCTTGTATGTTTGCCAGGGTCTGGACCAGCATATCCTGGGAATGTTGGTATGCTCCAAGGATCTCGGTGAGTGCCTTCTGGAGAGTCGGTTCCCTGGGCCTGTCCTCCCCGTGGTGCACAGCACTCCTCCTAGTTTCCCTGTTGTCCTGTGCCTCTGTCCCCTGAACCGTGTGCCCACTGCCACTGACCCCTGGTCCCTGATTGTCTTGGGGGTGAGGTGTGCCCTGGGGTCCCTGTAGTGGTGGACACACTGCTGACTGACGAGTCCTGGGGGCAGAGGTATGGGTACGCCGGATGGGTGCTGTGTATATTCAATGTTGTTGTGACAGCAGAGACGCGTACTCGAGGGTCGGCGTTTTCGAATGTATGACAACGCCGCATTGGAAACGATATGATTAATACTAGTGCAGTATAAGGATGAATTCACAACAACATTGAATATACATTAATAGCCTTGGATGCTGGATTTAAGCTTATGTGATAGATCTGGATAGATCGCTGTGTAATGAGAAACATAAAACAACGTTTGATAAAATAACGGACAACAATCAATGGACTATTTAGGAATTGTCTAATTATGAGCCCTGAAGAAGTCGTTCGGGATGTAAAAAAGAATTTCCCATGGTGAAACAAGTGTTGGCTGAAATTGTATTACCACAGATGGGTTTCCAATTTTTGAAGATTCTTAATTTAATTTTTGGATTGGATTGGACAATTTAAACTTGTATTAAAATTGAATGTTTGTTTTCTTCAAGACTACTTATTTGGTCATATAAGTATTACTTTTGCTTGTGAGTGGAGTGCCGCACACTGTATTACCTGTTTGTTGGGTTTTTTATGAACCTTTAGGGGATGGGTGTTTTCCCTTGTGCAGGCACCCCTCAGTTCTTGTCTTAATTTGTGCTATTTAGGATCCTGAGCGCTTGTATAACCCTAATATTTCACCCCATTAGCTAGGTCATAGCTGATTCTCTCTAGTGTGCATGCTTTAGTGATAGGTGTCCATGCAGGGCTGTGTGTGGTGTCCAAGCATTGGTGGTGCATACAGGGCTTGGCATCGGGATGGGTGAGATGTGATGGTGGGGTTTGTGGGAGGTGGTGGAGTGATGGGAGTGAGGGTGAGGGTAGGGGTATGTGATGGCATGCAGGTAGGGGGTGATAGTAACAGAGAGTTGACTTACCAGAGTCCAGTCCTCCTGCTACTCCAGCCAGACCCTCAGGATGCATGATTGCCAAGACTTGCTCCTCCCATGTTATTAGTTGTGGGGGAGGAGGTGGGGGTCCATTGCCAGTCCTCCGTACAGCGAGTTGGTGTCTTGCTGCAATGGAACGTACCTTCCCCCGTAGGTCGTCCCACCTCTTCCTGATATCATCCCTTGTTCTTGGGTGCTGTCCCACGGTGTTCACCCTGTCCACGATCCTCCGCCATAGCTCCATCCTTGCAATGGATATCTGCTGCACCTGTGCTCCAAATAGCTGTGACTCTACCTTGATGATTTCCTCCACCATGACCATTAGCTCCTCTTCTGAGAATCTGGGGTGTCTTTGTGGTGCCTTGGGTGTTGTGTGAGTAGTGTGGGTGAGGGTGTGTAGGGTGATGTTGGGGTGCATGGGTGGTGTATAGGAGATGGTAGTGTGTGGCTCTGGTCTTGCCTCTGGTCGTGGTGTCTGTCTCGTGCCAATGGTTTGTAATGGTAAAGGATTGTGGGTAATGTGGCTGCGTGTTTTATAGTGGTGTGGGTGTGTGCATGTAGTGTGTGTGTGTCAGGTGTTTGTTATTTAAATTGACCAATGCATTGTTGTTTTGTATGTGTGTGTGTATTTTGAGCACGATGGTATGTACCACCAATGGTTTACCATTGAATATCCGCTGTTGTGATTCGTGGGTCATAATGTGGTGGGCGTTGTTCTGTTGGTGTAATGTTGTGGGTTTTGATACTGCCAGTTTATCACTGACCTTTGGTGTAGCGGAATTGTGTTTGTGGCTGAATAGTGACTGATTGGTGTGTGTGTATCATAATATGGTAAATGGATGTCCACCGTGGCGGCGGTATGTTGGCGGCAAGCGGGATTTACCGCCAATGTCATAATGAAGGCCTGAGTCTCTACGGGTGGTTTGCCAGACAAGCTGCATTAAACAGGTACAGCTGGGCAATCGGTATCACAACACGGCTTCATAGTTTAACCAGACTGCTCTGGACACAAATGGCCATGTTGTTGACGTCCCGATACTTCAGTCGCCTGTGCATGACATCAAAGTTTATTCGGGGGCAGCCCAGTCCTGTCGCGTCTGGGCTCACAGTGTTAGTCTACTTACACAGTTTGATGCTGGGGCTTCTGGAGCAGTGGGGAGTCCACTTTACGCATTCCTGGAAGGCATTCCAGCTCTGGGGATGGCACACCTCTAAAGACTATGGATGACCTGGATGAGGAAGCGTCGTTCGTGAAGGCCTGGTGCATCCGGATGTCCAATGGCAGAGTAGGGGCAGGCTTCTCTCTCGTGCCAGAACTCCATTGGACGGGGTCTCCTTGAGGCACTTTGGCGGGCTGCCATGGGACCGTGTGGACTGTGCCGGGCCTATTGCAGGCCACGCAAAGGCGTCGCTGAGGAACTGCCAACAGGACCACATTCCAGTCATGCATGGAGCCACAAGGGTGGCTGTCAGGACTCTGGTGCCCTGGCCTTAGTGCACTAGTCTTTGGGTGACCAGTCTCTGTCTGTGACCACCATGCTTCCTGGTGCTTGTTGTGGAGCTGCCTCAGACACATCACTCGTGACAGGATTCCTCTCTCACCAGAATTTCTTTGAGGCCCTTGTCCCTGGATTGCCATGGGACCACATTGAGCCTCGTGCAATCCCCAGGGTGGATCATCTGAATGGTCTGGTCTGCTTTTGTCAGCAGGTGTCCGGTTCACGGGGGCTCGTGGCAGGTGTTTGGATTGTCAGCTGCCCATGGTGCCGGGGATGCCTTGTCAACGTCGGATGTTGTTGCTGACTTTGGCTCTACTATGGTGGTGCTGTGCTCATTCGGTGGTAGGGTGAGGCACCTCATAAAGATGACTTTCTCTTTTCATCTTTCGGCAGATCAACAGGTGGCAGTGTCTTTTCCGGCGAAAAGATGACTTGAGGGACTTCGTGGCCGCTTGCAGTTCTTGCCTGGCATGTTCAGTTGGCACCAAGGAGCCATTGTGGTCAAGCAGCCGGTGCCAGGTGGCAGGACAGTCGAGCTGGAAAGCGTGGGGCCTGGACGCGATTCGCTCATGCTGGCGGCTTACAGTTGGTCCACCCATGGAGCTGTCTCCAGTAACATCTGCTCACCCCAGTGGCTGCCTTGTGCTGATGGATGCCCTCTTGTCTGCTGGCCTCAGTCGTGTCGCTCTTCCTTTCGCTTGCACACCTGTGGTGGAGTTGATCTTCGGTGTGACCGGACTGTTACACCCTTCTCTTCTTCCTCCATTCACGTTGTGGCGTCTTACCATGTCCTTCTCTCCTGTTTCCTCCTTGGTGTGGCATCACACCACAGGTCGCATGTTGTGCCACATGGATTTTTCGCTACACCTCAGCCAGTGCATCCTGCTCTGTCGCAGCCTCTCGCAGGCTGAGTCCTGTCAGTAGGACTTGATCCACTTTTGCGGCAGACCTCTAGCTGGTTTGCTCCCCATCTCTGCCCGTGCGACATCTTCTGTTGCAGCCTCTCACAGGCTGTGTCCTGTCAGTAGGACTAGATCCGCTCTTCTGGCAGACCTCATGCAGGTCTGGTCCATTCGGGGATCATCTTGGTGGCCCGCTCCATGACTGGAGTGTCACCGTTCTCTTCTCTGCGTCTTCACTCAACAATAGGCCAATGGTGGTCATCTTATGCTGTAGTGTGGCCGGCTAGCGCTGCCTTTTCTCCCTGGCATTGTGTCATGCTCTCGGAGGACTCACTGTCTCTCGGGCTCCTACCCGTGTTGTGAGGTTCACCTCTGACATTCTCTCTTTTCCTTCTGGGCGTCCTTTGTTGAAGCCTGGCGTGCCCCTCTCCTATTTAGCGGTGATGCCCATTACTGCTGGGGGCATGTGGCACTCTTTCGGCGGTAGTGGTGGATGGCTTCCAGGGGCCGCGCAGGTCATGTGTGTTCTCCTGGTGCCTTGCGTGGCACTTGCGTCCTACTCACACTTTTAAAGCTTGGCTGGAATAGCTGCAGTCTTCCCCTCCACTGTGCAGTTGTTGCACAAGTCTCTTCCTCTTTTCTGCACCGTTCCAGTCCGTCTGTGTGCTGCTGCTCTTGCACAGTCATTGTCTGCGTGTCCTGCTATCAGTTTGCTTTAGCTAATGCTTGTTTCCTTTTAAAACAGAAAAAGGGTACAGTACCTTTGTTTGTCCGCTGGGGGGCCTTTGATTCCCGGTGTCCAGCGCTGTAGGTAAGTGCAGTTTTCTTGTATTCCCTATTCTTTTCTTCAAAGCACAGCCTTGTACTGCGGGCCTCCGTGGCATCCCACGTGGGTTTTGTGAGGGGGCAACCCAGGGTACTTTGCCTGTTCTTTGGTGCGTGACAGCACCATCGGGGCTCCCTCGTTATGGCCACAGCCTTGGTAGCACTGGGGGTTCCTTTCCCATGCTGGTTGCTTGCTGGGGGAATGCAGCCCTGGGTGCTGCACCAATCGCGCTTCTTGTCTCACGGGCAATATACGGCATGCTGCCTGCCTGCTCTTACTTGGTGAGGTGTTCCTCATGTAGCAGGCGGGGATGGGGCTCTTTTGCTGTGCCCTTTGTTGGCGGGCCTTCTCTGGGTGGGGCTGCAGGCCCCCGGTTGTCGCGGCGGGATGCTTCATGCTTAGGCCACATCTCTCATCACTGGGATTCAGGCAGCATTTCTCTCTGTCTGCTCTGTGTGTCGGAGCAACATTCTTCGTAGTGGAGAGGTTGCTTTTCTCACTTTCTTGCTGCCCGGCAGGAGAGGGGCATTTCCCTCTTGTGGGGGGGGGGGCAGCCCCAGTCAGGTATGTTAAGGGGTGCTGTATTCGAAGGCTTCTCTTCCCCCTATGCACATTGTCAAAGTTGCTGCCGGTGGCCACGTGGAGACAGACCCATTCGTCGCCATTGTAGTGTTGGGGTCCCTAGGCCCTCATGCTACTAAATGAGGTGACACAGACTCGTAGTATGAGGTCACATAACTGGCCTTGGGCATGTGCGCCCAGCCCTTTTTATTAGCCAGGTCACCTGACTAATGATGCCTGTGATGGATGGGTATGGGGTGAGTGTGGAAGCCAGCCCTCAGCAGAGTGGCTGGTGGAAACACTAGAACGTGTCCAGCAGTACACTACAGCTCTACTCTGTTAGCCAATGTACCTATATGCCCCCGAGCACTGCACGCTCTGATATATTGCCAATATTGTTACCACTGTTTACAAGTATGCCCTTAAGCGCTTTGCTGTTCCTTTACCTTATGGTCATTGCCGTTTGTTATGAGTTGGCCGAGGTCCAGCGAGACATCGGCATTCTCTGCGGCCAAGCTGGGTGTGGCAGGGGGGCAATCACGGGCTTAGCGGTCTATTTAACTGCTCACAAGCATCAAAACTTGCTTTGCTTCAAGAGACTGATACGAAAGCAGCACACGCAGGAGCCTGTATCTCTGGACTCTGAGATGCGTCAGCATTACCTTTCCTGACATCTAGACATCTCAAATGATGCCGCAGCAAAACCCGAACATCGCCCTCAGCAGCAATACCCGTCTTTTAAATCTGAAAATCAAAGAGAAAACAAACGAAATGCAGCTATGATGTGCAACACATGTATGCATGTCCAGTAATATTAAAACGCAAGCATAAAAGCGTCTCCAATGTCAGCAGTCCAAGCTATGTGCTCTTCTGTTCTCCATGTTTCATAGTTTGAGTCAAAAGACAATGCTACTGCTACAAAAATTAAAGTTCTACAGCTACAAAACGTATAAGGTTTACTGCTACAAAATTATAGCACTACTGCTAAAGACTCATACTGTGTTACATTAACTGATTAATCCTGTTGGTGCACTGCTGTAATGAGCATTCTGTTTTTGTGGAACATACAGAAATAAAAAGCTGGAAGCAGAGCAGGAAAACATCAACATTTGCACAAAGTTATTAGCAGGTGATTGACCATTAAAGCTGTATGATATGAGTGAGCCCTTGTGAACGTGAAAATAACATGTCCTTGTTTCTTCTTCTGCAGACTTTATGAAACATTACGCATAATCGTGAAATCCACAAAATCCCGGTGAGTATTATCGCCACTTCTTTGTGCAGCGCACCACTACCGGAGATAAGTCTAGTTGATCGCAGGTACAACCCTTAACACCTTCTTAACCACACATATCCGGGAAATTAGGGGACAGACACCTGGTACAGAGAAATCAGGTATTTCATGAGTATTTTGTGTGTCTCCCAAAGTTACTACAACGACGCCCCCGTGGGGATCAAGCCTACACCCCTATATCCCCAAAACCAGGATCTCCTCCTTCACTTTCATCTGTCTTTCTTGCAGTTCCTCTGATGAGTAAGAGGTAGGGTTTACGGGGTTGATTTCTAAGGTAGGTCCAAATCATCTCTATGGGGCAATGCTGTAGACTATTAAAATACGTCCATATCGCTTGACAGCATGACTGGTTTGTGTCATTTGATTTGCTTCCCAGGGAGTAGCTGTAGTTGCAATGCACCCTTGGTTAGATTTGTTCCCTGAAGCCCAGTCTCCAAGAAGAAGCAGCCCACTAGCCAACCCTCTAGCCCTTAGCAAATGAACAGCTAGATAATATTTTCAATGTGAGGATGCTCTAACCTCCCTATAACAACCAGAAGTAGGAATGTTTTTAGCAATAATCAAAGCCGTCCACCAGCCCGAATAAATATGTTAGCATGTGGTCTAAGGGCCAGATTACGGGTTTGGGAACCATCATGCCAGTGGCAGCGGGCCAACCACTGCAGTGTTGGCAGTCCAACCACCATATTATGATACAGGCAGTTACACAGAAGAAAGACCACAGCGGTCCTGCCCACACCGCAGGCAAATCTAGACAGGGTTGGAGAGAGAGGTCACACAAACCGCTAGCTTGCACACATTAAACAAATGTCCAGTCTACATCGGGGGGATAGATGTACTCCAATAGATGTTGACAGTGACTAGGCTTAGAAGAAATACTTACCGTATGAAACAAAACTCAATCCAATGCTATTCCAATTGATCACATCCCACACATCCATCTATATAATATTTCCCCTTGTCGTGGGTGACTTTAGCACTGATTCAAAAGTCAGATATTACCAACCTCAGCAAATGGATCATCAACCAGGGTGAAACAAACACAACTGTTGTCATATATCACATAATATTCATGAACATCAAAAAGGTAGAAGAATAATGGCAGGTCCAATGTATAGCAAAGCAAACAACTGAACTTTTTTTTACAAGCTTCCAAAAATGAAGAAGGGGCCAATGGCCAGTACTTTGTAACATGTGTGCTGGGCACACTGCTGTGCCCCACAACTTGCCTCCCAGATCACTGCCATAGAAACCTCCACAGGAAGGGGCATTTACTGGTCATTCCAGGCACCTCACTGATCACCCTTGTGTTGGGTGGGGTGGGGTCGGGTTTTTGAAGGGTGGGTTTGGTCTTGGGAGGGGTGGGCTTCATTTTGGGAGGGGTTGGTTTCTTCTAGGGTTTGAGTGGGCTATGGCAGGGGCTGGAGGCGGCAGGTGCCACATGGGAGGACTTGGATGTGGAAGGGATGGGAGGAGGTGTGGTTGGGATCCTTTATGCTTTAGGAGTGGGGTGGGTTTCACAGGGGTAGGGCAAACATAAAATTTTCTTTGGGAAAATGGGGAAGGTGTACAGGAGGCATTAGAGGTTGGGAGGTTGAGGAAGTGCCTGTGTCAGGGGTGGCTCTGGGTGTTGTTGGTGCTGGTGTGTGTGTGTCTGAAGTATGTTTGTGTTTATTGGTGTCTGTTGCTTGTGTGAGTGTGGACATTTGTGTCTCTCGGTGGGCTGTGATGTGGATGTGATGTGTATGTTGTATGGGGTGGCTGTGTCTGGGTGGGGGTGATATTTGGTGGTATGATGAATGTGGTAGCTGTGTCTGTAGGTGTTGGGGTTGTGTCTGGGGGTATGGTGGACGGGGTGGCCGTAGATGTTGGGGTGGTGTCTAGGAGTATGGTGGATGTGGTGGTGTTTGTGTGTAGGGTGAATGACTATTGAGTGCTTGCATGCGTGTGTGTTTTGTGGGGTTTGTGTTTATGTGTGCTGCTTGTGGCTGTTGAGGTGTGTGATTGGGTATGTGTGAGTGTGCTTTGGACAGGTATGGGAATAGGGAAATTGGATGGGGAAGAGGAAGGTGGTGGGAAGGAATGTAGGGGGTGGAAGGCTGCTATGAGGGAGGTGTCCAGAGCCTGAAAACATCTCTGTAGGGCAGAAATAGCATTGTGAATGCCTTCCAGGTATGCAACTATCTTTAAGAGCTAGGTGCCCTATAACTAGATGGCATTCAGTATGGCAGTCTGACCCACAGAGATGCTCCTCAGGAGGTCAACAGCTTCCTCATTCAGGGCAGCAGTGGTAACAGGGGAAGGGGGTGAGGTGCCTAGCATAAAAGAGATGACTACCCTTTTGGTGGAGCAGGCCCGGCTAACTGGGTAGGGAGCAAGAGGGAGGATGGAGATGGAACTGGGGGTAGCGGACAAGGATGGAGCAGATGCGGTTCCTGAGTGTTCCGCCACAATTAGGGAGTGTCCACTGAAGGTCGACTCAGAAGAAGATAATGTGGAGCCAGTCTCCTCCGTAGCCCTCCACCCTCTAGGCCACTGGACCCCTCCGTGTCAGATGTCTCGTGACTGGAGGTACTGTGGCCAGCTGCTTCCTCACTGATGTCGGCCCTGTCTCACCGCTTGTCTGTGGTGATGCTGAAATGAGAAAGACAAATAAGGTAGTCAATGTGCCGAAACACACTTGAGCAACAGCTTTGATTACACACCATTACCATAAGGTCCTCCAAAGTGTGTCCAACATTTGCAAGACAGCATGCAGGAATGCTATGTGAACTGTAAACATTTGCACACAGGAAAATCAGAATCACGGACAAGTTCATTTGCATGAGTGAAGTTGTCCAATCATAAAACCCATGGATCAAGTAGGAGACCTTGTCACCTTAAATAGTTTGGCTGTTGTAGCAGACTCTCACTAACTTGTTGGCATCAAATATAATGGCAATGCCAATGACATTCTCACAGATTCCACAAATGGTCCTGCAATCAGCAAATGTTCATATATACAATACCACATCAGGATGAAATGATGGGAAAATAAACCAGCCATGTTGCAGTAAGAAGTACAGTAGCCCTAAAGAAGGTGACATGGAAACACCCATGTCACACTCTAAAAACTCACTAATGGTAACTTCACAATAAGCGCATTGTCAAAATAGTGTAATAGAAGTTGTACTAATGTTGCTTTGCTAGGTAACACATCTTGCACAGAAAAGTATACTGGAGACAATCTGGTCAAACTGTCTGGGAGATTTGTAGACAAATATTTACAGCACTATGAAACAGGTAGGCCTAGGGAAATCACCTGTTTCAATTGGCACTGCTAGGAACACTCTTCTAACATTACATTACTAAAAGGCAGTAGTCCATTGAATGTTGTTGTGGCTCAGGAAGTGTCCAAAATCTGAAGATGGCCTTTAACGTGTTTCTCAATGGGAAGGCACATCTCTGTACCTTTATTTCATGCAAACACAGATTCCATTGGATTACTGAGTGTACACACTTACATATGATTCCAACATTTCTGCATGTCACTGCCTGATGCATGTCAACTGTCAGGTAATGATCCTTCAGCAATTGAAACGTGCAAAGCACTTAGCCAGATGATCAGCGTAGCAACATGGATGAGAGACAGCTGCCTCAAACTAAACACCAACAAAACGGAAGTCCTGATGTTCAGGAAGAACACCTCTGTATGGGACCAAAGCAGAACTCAGACCAATACCTTCCCATCTGACCATGCACAAAACCTCAGCATCATCCTCAACAGCCAGCTGTCCATGAATCAACAAGTAAACTCAGTCACCTCCTCCTCCTTCTACATACTCTGAATTTTCCATCGAATTTTCAAATGGATCCTGACTGACACCAGAAAAACTGTCATGCATGCACTGGTAACCAGCCACCTCGACTACAGCAACACTCTCTATGCCAGAATTCCCACCTAATTACTCAAAAGACTCCGGACCATACAGAACACCACAGCTAGGCTCATCCTGAACCTCCCCAAACATGTTAGTATCACTCCTCACTTCAGGGACCTACACTGGCTCCCAATTCGGAAAAATGCTAGTTCAAGATCCTCCTAATGGCGTACAAAGCTCTACACAATCAAGGGCCATCCTAATTCAACCACTGACTAAGCTTCTACATCCCGCAACACAGCTGTGCTCTGCTGCGCTAAATCTTGCACACACCCCCCTCATCCATTGCACCCACAGTGGGGGCCGCTCCTTCTCCTACATCGCAGCCAAATCCTGAAATAACCTGCCCCCCACCACCTTTGGACAACTCCCTTCTTGACTATTTTTGAAAGAATACACAAGACATGCCTTTTAGACAGGGACACAGCACTTTTAGCACCAGGATACCCTTATGGGTGATAGTGCTGTACTATAGAAATGGTTGATTGATTGATCGATTAAGTATCATTGGCATGGAAATGCACATTGTGAGCAAGTAAATACTGTAGTACCTGTCATATCCTTCTTAGCTTCTGCAATTGTTCATGATAAAGGACATGGAGTAATGGTTTACGGTATGTGTGAAACACTCCTGTATGTGGTACCACATGAACTGTATACCCATCATATGAACTATTTAACAATAGATTTTGGCATGCACACATATGTGATAGAATCAGACATCATCTCATGAAGACTGGTAGATCTTGTATGAAACATTAGTAAAAATGATACTACAAAAGTTGCAAGGTACACATGATAACATGTAGGCACAAATACAAATGCCAACAGTGATGTTACACAAATCATTTCACTTTACATTCCCTACTTACCAGGGGAAAGTATTGCTCAGTGACTGCACACAAAGGACAATGGGGGTTATTACAACTTTGGAGGAGGTGTTAATCCGTCCCAAAAGTGACGGTAAAGTGACAGATATACCACCAGCCGTATTACGACTCCATTATATCCTATGGAACTCGTAATACGGCTGGTGGTATATCCGTCACATTTGGGACAGATTAACACCTCCTCCAATGTTGTAATAACCCCTAATGTCTGCTATGTCACATGCATGATCACCGCCACCACATGAGAGACAGTAGTGAGGCACAAGCACTCTTGACACCCTGAAGGCAAGTAGCCTGTTGGGTATTGATGCCAATATACCCTCTTGACCAGACACATGGCTGAATACTGTGCTCTATTACCTCATGTTGTTTGGTACTGGGGCTAACGCACTGAAGACAAGTGGACTGTTGGGTACAATTTTCACCCAGAACATAAAACAACATGAGATAATTGACCACTGCACTAAGCCATATGTCTGCTCAAGAGAATACATTGTTAGTGGTCTGTACTCTGTTGTTTCTATGGTGACTGGGACTGGGACATGAGTAGCCCTGAAAACATGTCAAAGACCTGCCACTGCAGTGTCTGTGTGTGCAGTCTTGCACTGCCAATTCGACCTGGCAAGTGTACCCACTTGCCAGGCCCAAACCTTCCCTTCTTACTACATGTGAGGCACCCCTAAGGTAGGCTCTAGATAGCCCCAGGGGCAAGATGCAGTGTATGTTAAAGGTGGGACATGTACTGAATTGTTTTACACATCCTAACAGTGAAATACTGCTAAATTCATTTTTCACTGTTGCAAGGCCTATCTCTCTCATAGGTAACATGGGGGCTGCCTTTAAATAACTTTAAAGTGCAGATTCCGTTTGGTAGCAGATATAAATGTGGAGTTTGGTGTCTCCGAACTCACAATTTAAAAATACATCTTTTGGTAAAGTTGTTTTTTAAATTGTTTGTTTGAAAATGCCACTTTTAGAAAGTAGGCATTTTCTTGCTTAAACTATTCTATGACTCTGTCGGTTTGTGGATTCCCTGCCTGGGCCAGTTTGACAGTTGGGCTGTTTGTGAATCCCCTTTAGAACGTGAGGCAAAGGGAGCTAGGGACTAGCCTGTATATCCTGATGAGCCATCTGTCCTGGAATGGAGGGAGGAGTGGTCACTTACACCTGAATGAGCTCTGCCTGCCCTCTAACAATGCAGTTTCCAAACCCCTGGTGTGAGTCTGGGGCCTGCCCTGGGCAAGGCAGGATCTTGTGACTAACAGAGACTTTCCTTTGATTTTTACCTGCTTCAAAGGCAGAAAGGGGTATAAGTAGTGGACCCAAAGATGTCTTCAAGATCACTGTTGAATTCAAGAGGGACCTCTGCCAAGGAGAAGAGCTGAAGAGAAGTGCTACCCTTGCCTGTGACTGTGCTTTGTTGGACTATCCTGCAGTTGCTGCTTCTGCCTGTTAAAGGGGACAAAGCATGGACTTTGTTGTGCATTCCTGCTTGAGAAGAACTTCCAGAATTTCCTCTTGTTTTGAAAGTCTCAGGGCCATCAAAGACTTCCTCTTCCAGCACCTCGACTCTCTGCTGAGACTCCTGGCCTGCCAAGTGGTGTCCTATCCGGTCCCTGTGCCCTTGAAAGGTGAAGTTTGCAGAACAAGAGCTGAAATCTATGCACAGACCTCTGTGCGGGGAAATTTTTGATGCACCATCTGCAACGCGACTGATAAATGATGCTCCACCTGCATCGTGGCTGGGAGAGCGATACATAACGGCTGGAAAAACGACGCACAACACCCGCTAGTGGCTGCTGATAACAACGCAAACCCCACACAGCATGGTTTTTCAACACCATGCGACTGGATTTATCATGCATCGTCCTTGGGCGTCAAAATCATCCCGACACTGTGTGGATCCGAGGTGCCCCGTCCGGAAATCAACGCATCACTCTCTTGCGAGGGAGAAAAACGACGCATCGCTGACCTGACCGGAAGAGGAACGAGACACGGCCTCACTTTAAACTAAAGTATTGATGCACCGCTGACTTTTCCGACGCACACTTGCCCGTGCAGCTTTGTTTTTGACAAAAACCAGGTACTATGTGTAAAATCAACAGTTCCATTGTTTTCTATGGAGTAAGACTCATATTCTTTTGAAAATTCATATCCCGACTTGTGTATGTTGGATTTTTGTCATTTTGGTCTTGTTTGATTTAGATAAATATTACCTATTTTTCTAAACTGGTATGGTGCCCATTTTGCAGTGTTTTCACTGTATTACTGTGTTTGATGGTACAAATACTTTACACATTGCTTCTGAGTTAAGCCTGCCTGCTTGTGCCAAGCCACCAAAGGGGTGAGTGGGGATTAACCAGGTGTGTTTCTCCTTTACCCTAACTAGAGTGAAGGTCTTTGCTTGGAAATAGGGTATCCTAACTGCCAACCAAAGACCCCATTTCTAACAGCCAATTGTAGCTGTTGTGCTCCCCTCAAATGCTCATCAAGCTCGGGGTAGACCACTGCTAGTATGCATCCCATCAGGGGGGTAAAGGCCCGGTGTGCACCCTGCCCACATTGAGAGGATAGCCCCAGCTGGATGTTCATGATCTTCCGGGCCCAGCGTATCCCACCTTTTTTGACAGTGGACGCTCCACCAGCGATAGACCCTCAGGATCTGCACCTTCTGGCTGATGGCTTTCCAAATCCCTTGCTTCTGATGGGCGTTGACCTGTATGGATGCAATAGACAAATGAAGAGGTCACAATTGCACTTTTTTAGGAGAACTGGTTGTGTAACAGACATTTTTGACACTTAACACAAGCATTTTGTAATTGTCAGCACACAACATGTATGAAGCACACATGGTGATAAGTACAGGGGCATAAATGCACACCTTTGGAGTCATCTGCTGACTGTCCACAAATCTGGTCTTGGCCTATACTAACTAAGCAACCCCACTGACATATTGTAGCCCAGGGCCAAGCAACATGTACTGTGATGTGAGCCACTAGGAAACACAACCCACCATTGTGACCTTCGGAAGGGTAAACTACTTGTACATGACTGTACAGACACCTTTACTTCCAAGCACATTGACTCACTGCATACGTTCCATACAGGCAAATACCATGGGACAGACTACACAGTAAGACTTAGGTGAAAATGAAAGGGATGGCATGGGGGTCACTGGAAGCTTCTTCGATGTTGATTTGTGGAAATGCGGTCTACATAATAGAATCTCATCCCAATTTTAGGTTGGTCTGTATAGTATGTGATGGTATCACAGGAAACACCCCTTATCATATGTGGCACTCCTACATAGATTACATTCAACATACCAAGTAATGTTTTGTCAGAATGGTTGCATGTAACAAAGCAAGTGATTCACATGTCACAATCTCCCCTGTATGAACCATCTATCTGCGCTGTGGGTTTTTCACTTGTGCATTAGGCCTGTACTGTACAAACATGACTTCTGGAAAGGTGACAACAGACATGTGGGAGTAAGGGGCCTGACATTAGGTAATTACCCACATTGAAAATGAGGGTCAATGGAAATAAGTACCAGGTGAGGTGGTTACCTCAGTCTCCATTCCTAATGTAGTCAATGTAAAAGCATGCAGACCAAATATTGCTTCAGAAGGCTCATTTTGGCCACACCGAAGGATCAGAAGGTCTACAGGGAGTGGGCCCATTGCTTCAGTTGCATAGCCACAGTTACTGTGCACCAGCCTGGGCTATGTCCCATACTGTGAAAAAGCTTTGACCAACCTTGCTCTCTACAGGCTGAGCACACAAAACCTACATGAACAGCATATTACCATCACTTCCAGGCATGACAGTACATCATGTGGCTATCCTATATGTGAGTTAATGGTTGTGTGCCACTCTTAAGGGCTCAGTGAGTTCAACATGGGTCTCAAACCACAGTTTGCCAAGGCCTGATATGGGCTGAGTGACTTGTGGGACATTATAGTTTGCTAACGACGTCCCCAGTTGATTCAAACAGTAAACACACACAGCTCATGCTGTAATGCAAATACATGTACTGTGTTATCTACCATCATCAGACAAATCTTTGTTTGGCTGTAAAGTTTACTAGCTTAGATATTTGAATGCAGTGGAAGGAGGATCTATGACTTATCACACATCACAAAATACAATGGTCATTTGAAATACTCAGAGTACAAGGCTCCACAATCCACAACCTGTACATCCTGTATATGGACCACATATTGTGACAACAGGCACCCTAAATGACTCACTGGGACTCAAATGTACATTTTAGCCACTGACCTGCTTGTCAGCGTCTGTTGCTCTCCTTAGCTACTCCTGCTGCTGCCTCTGCCTCAGGGAAAGAACTGACAGTCTGCCTGACTCTCAGTTCGAGACACTCCTCCACTTGCATGCTTCTGCCTGTGCCCCATACCTTGGGGTATAGTGGCCATCCACAAGTATTTTCCGTCTGTTTCTGTCTTTTTACTCCTGCTTTTTACGTCTGCCTTTTACCTGTTTTCACTTAGTTTTTTTCTTTTTGTTTTTTTCTGTCTCGTCTCTTCTTTTTCTGTCTTTCCGCCCCCTCACCCACCAGCACCTCTGCTGCCCCTGCGGCCCTAACCCCCTGTCCCGGCAAAGTGCTTTTCCCGCTCTCCCGCCTCATAGCTGACAGGATCCCCCACCTCACCCCCCTTCTTAATGGCAGCTGCAGCGCTGTGTGAGGGTGACTCCACTGACCTCCTGGCCAGCATCTATTGCCCACCCCAGCTCCTCCTGCTGCCGCCTCTGCCTCAGGGAAAGAATTGAGAGTCTGCCTAACTCACAGTTCAAAGGTCCTCCTCCTCTCGCAGGTTCCTGCCTGTGCCTCATCCCTAGTGCCCTAGCAGCCATCCACAAGGAAGTATCTTCTGTCTCTCTCTGTCTCTCCTTACTCCTGCCTTTTAATTCTGCCTTTTACCTCTGTTTTTACTATGTTTTTTCTTTTTCTTTTTTTTCGTCTCTTCTATTATTTTTCTATCTTTCTGGTCCCGTCTCCCTCCCGCGCTGCCCCTGTGACCACACCCTTGCCCCCTGCAATGTGCTTTTCCTGCCCTCCCACCTCCCAGCTGACTGGATCCCCCACCTCCCTCCCCTTCTTAATGGCAGCCACAGCATAGCTGCGCACAGCGGGCACGCCAAAGTCAAGCCCGTCTGAGCATGTCCACATCTGGACCACGCCCAGCTCCATAAACCCTGGATCTCCAACAAGCCATTCCCTGGCCACCCTCCATTAGGACACCAAGACCATTCACTGCCTTATCACTGGACGTCTCAGTGCCTGCTGCATCGCATTTCCTAAGGACACCCACAGACCTTTTTCCTGCCAAACTCCAACCTCAGTTTCTGGCACAACAGACAACTGGATCACCCCAATCCTGAAACCACCAACGACTGCCACAACCTCATCAAGTGCCTCCTTCTGAATATACGCTCTCTCCACAAGCACATCACTGAACTCTGGGACCTGACCGACTCCACCTGTCCAGACATTGCCTTCCTAACCGAGACCTGGACCAACCCTATCTCCGGACCGAACATTGCCATTACAATCCCGGATGGTTACAACTTCCTAAGGAAGGACCGACCCTCCCGTCCGGGCGGAGGACTGGCCATCGTACACAAGTCCTCACTCTGCATCATGGTGAACATGGAGGAATACTGCACCACAATGGAACGCCTACACTTTCTGATCCATGCCTCTCACAACTCCTCCCTCCACGGCACCCTGGTCTACAGATCCCCTGGCCCGCCCATCCTTCATTGAAGTCATCGTAGACATCGCCAGCCACTACGCCCTGGCGTCAACCGAATACCTCCTCGTGGACGGCTTGAATTTCCACCTTGGGGACAGCAATGACCGAAACAAAACTTCCCTACTCGACAGTCTTGCCACCTTCGGCCTCAAGCAACTGATCACTACGCCCACGCACGATGCAGACACATACTTAACCCCATTTTTACCTCAAGCAACCAGATCACCTTCAAGAATACTTTCACTCCAGATTGAACCGACCATCACTACATTCACTTCCCCATCACCACATCCAACAGCCCCCTCTGCGTCCCTAGGGCACCCCACAGAAAATGGAATGTAATCACCGACAAGCAACTCACCACGACCCTCGCCAAATCACCTCCACCCCCCACCGACGACATCCACACACAGCACGCAACCTCAACTCCTGGAACACAGATTGCACCAACTCCTTAGCTCCCCTCTGATCAACTTCGATCAAGCGCGTCCCAAAAGAAGTCAGCTGGTTCAACACAGGATTCCAGGAATCCACACACACCTGCAGGGCCTAAAGAAGAAATGAAGAAACTACAAAACCAGCAAAGACCTTGCCTCTTTTAGAGCCATTTTGCCACCCATCACCAATGCATCACAAACGCAAAAAAAGCTGCACTCCATGAACGCATCAACGCCTCCCCGCACAACACGAGAGAACTCTTCACAGTAATCAACAAATTCACCAATCCTCCCACCGAAGCCACCAACATCCCCCATAGCAAAACCCCTCGACAAACTGGCCACTTTCTTCCACCGCAAGATTAAGGACATCTATGACAGCTTCCTCCTGCAAACCATCCACAGCTAGTCCACGCTCACCGCAGAAGAGAATGAAATCATCATGATCAGCATTCCCTCAAGAGCAGACCCCTCTTCTCACCACATCTACAACAGAGCCAGTGCATCCATCGCCCCGAATTCCACAAGACCCTAAACTGATCCATCACAACAGCCACCTTCCTGAAAGATTGTAAACACGCTGAAGTCCGCCCTCAGCTGAAGAAACCCACAGCCGACCAATCAGAGCTCAAGAACTTCCGACCCATCTCGCTGCTACCCTACCCAGCCAAAGTGTTGGAAAAAGTCATAAACTCACAGTTGCGACAATTGCTCGTGGACAACAAATTTCTGGATAACTCTGTCTGGATTCCGCAGCAACCACAGCACAGAGACAGCTCTTCTTGCAGCCACCGATGACATCTGCACACCCCTCGACTGCAGACACACCACAGCACTCATACTCCTCGACCTCTCAGCAGCCTTCGACACGGTCTCTCACAGCACCTTATGCACCAGACTCCATGACGCAGGAATCCATGGAAAAGCCTTGCAATGGTTCCACTCCTTTCTTACCGGAGGAACACAGAAAGAAAGTCAGGCTTCCAACTTTCATATCCAAACCAACAGAAGTAAGATGAGCCCAACGCTTTTCAACATATACATGGCCCCGCTGGCAGTCAGCATCAGAGACCACAAAATGAACATCGTATCATACGCTGATGACACACAACTCATCATGTCCCTCACTGAGGACCGAGACAAAGCTAAGAGGAACTTTTAGACTGGGTTGAAAGCCGTTGCTGCCTGGATGAGAGGGAGCTGCCTCAGGCTCAAGTCGGACAAGACAAATCTCATCATCTTCGGAGACTCTACCTCAGCCTGGGACGACTCCTGGTGGCACACCACCTACTCTGACTGACCAGGCCCACAACCTAACAATCATCCTCGACTCCTCCCTATCTATAACCCGACAGGTAAACACAGTCACCTCTTCCTGCTGGCACACCCTCTGCCAAATCCGCAAAATCTTTAAATGGATCTCAGTCGACTGCTGCAAAATAATCACCCACACACTAGTCACTAGCAAGCTCGACTACGGCAACATACTTTACGCCGGCACCACAACAAAGAACATCAGGAAACTATAGCTCATTCAAAATGCTACAAAAGACTCGTCCTGAACCCCCCTCCACCAAGAACACATCTCCCAAAACCTGAGGGCCCTCTATTGGCTCCCAGTAGAGAAGCGAATCAATTTCAAACTACTCACCCACAACATACAACGCCCTGCACAACATCAGACCTGCTTACCTGAACCATCAAATCTCCTTCCATAACCCTGCCAGATGCTGCCGTTCCGTCCTATGCATCTGGAAAACAACTGCTGGAGGAGGATCTTTTACATACCTCGCAGTGAAGAGCTGGAACAACCTGCCCACACACCTCAGACAAAGCCCATCTCTCACCATCTTCAGGAAGTACCTCAAACATGGCTCTTCGAATGAGGCTCAGACCCACCACCAGCAACTTGAGACCCTCACGGGTGGGTAGTTGCACTTTACAAAAACAGATTGATTGATTGATTGAGCCTGTGAGGAAGGAAAGGATGGTTTCAAAAATAGCCTTTTCCTCTGATGAGCCATAGAACTGACCATACAGGGGAATGACCTCTTCAACAAGTTTATCCAGCTCTTCTGAAGAGAAGGCAGGGGCCCTTTCACCTGCTTGGCCTGGCATGATGGCTCCCACAGGTGGTACAGAGGCAGTAAACAGAAGCAGCTGAGGTGGTGGAGGTGTTGATGACAGCAGTGTCAGGAGGCAAGTGAATTATTTTCTAAACCGCAGCGTACATGTATGCCACATATGCGGTCATCACCGTCAATGGGCACAGCCATTGGGCTGCAACCATCAGATTCAAGAGGAATAAATAGGGGTGTTATGTGCACATATACGTAGTAGACACATGTCTAGACAACCACAGGGATCATAGCTGGACCTTTCGTAGCAGACAGTTTTGATGTGTAATGAGTGTAATGTATTTTCGGTCAGTAATGTTTTGTCACATGTTTTTGGTCTTAATAATCACATATGTTGGTCTGGGCACAGTGAATAATGCTCCAACTAATTTAATTCTACAAGCGGGTACCCTGGGAGAGGGAAGATCTGACAACCTCCAGCCTAAAGTAGATTTCCAGATCTCAAGACCATGAAAGAACGTGACTTAATAAAGCAGTTCCTTCTGAACAGGCAAACATCCAAGATCTGTGTCATCAGTAGGATCCAGATATAATGCCTCAAAACACTAATCCAACATGTATACCACCCCTTGTGAGACTCATGGCAATATTACACTTTCTGGCCACAGGGTCATTTCAATATACAGTGGCTATATCTGATGGTATGACACAACCTATGTTCAGTGGTGTTTTAAGAGATGTGCTATCAGCAATGATGAAACACATTGACAGGTATATCAGGTTCCCTAGACATGAGGATTTAGCAGTGTGAAGGTTGACTTCTACAGATTTGCTCACCTCCCATTGATGGCACCCATATTTCATTTGCTCCACCGCATGCAAGTGAACACGTCTATCGCGAAAGAAAACACTCCCATTTGATCAACGTGCAAGTTGTCTGCTTGCTAGATCTGTACATTTCAAATGCCGGTGCCTGGTTCCCAGGTTCAGCCATGATTCCTTTGTAATGCAGAACAGCACCATACCCAAGATGATGTCACAACTGCAACTGGAGAGGGCCTGGCTTGTTGGAAAGTTACATCTGTCATGATCTTGTGTGTGCAATGTCAGGTGGTTGAATCAGGAAGTGTGTGACTCACTGTGGCACTTATGTCTCATTAAAAAATAGGAGACTCAGCATATCCCATCCGTCCTTGGTTGTTGATATCACTGAGGAATCAAACTATGCCACGAAATGTCTGGTTCAATGAGACCCAGGGAAGAACATGCCTGACAGTTGAGTGGGCGTTTGGGCTCATGAAGGCCAGATTCTGCTGTCTGGACAAGACTGAGGGAGCCCACATCTACTTACCTAGGAAGGTGTGTCAAATCACTGTGGCATGCTGCAGGTTGCATAACATTGCCCTGTTAAGGAACATCCCCGACATCCCAGAGGAGGGGGAGCCTGCGGTACCACCAGATGAGAATCTGGAGATGCCAAATGAAGATGATGGTGGTGAAGAGGAAGGAGCTGACTTGAGACAAGATCTCATCAACATCTTCTTCTCATGAGTGTATGTCATGAGATGTCATGACTTTGTTTAATGAACTCTTTTTTTTCTTTTTTTGTCCTCATTTCATCACCCTTGCTTTGGTTAATGGGGAAAAGCACAGGCCCGGCAGACCACGGCATACCTCCGGGTATATAATCCATACCACAGTTAAGCCGCCCCACCTGTTCTACTAATTGTGTTTTTCCCAAAGGTATGTCATCGATCAAGTATTATTATATTCTAGAACCTGATCATAACCAAAGCAGCACCCAAAAGGGTATGGGGGAGTTCGAATCATTGGACTTAAGAGTTCAAAAATTCAAGAGGAAGAGAGCAAACAGAAACCTATACAGCACAACAAAAAAAAAAAAAACATTATTGATAAACATTCTCCCAATGCATCCACAAATTGTCTTTTCTAGAAAGGGGGCATCGTTGTTCCAATGTGTATATTCGATTTACAGATGTTTGCCAGTCCAACGCACGGGGAGGAAGAGGATCAATCCATTTACGACATATTTCTCGTCTAGCTAGGAGGATTAATATAAACAACAGATGCTCCTGATGTATTGACAGTCTCCGGTACTTTGTACCCTGTTCCCAGACCCCAAACACCACTGTTGATAGATTTAAGACTAAATTAACGTTAAAGATTACCTTTAAGGTATTCCCTATATCCCCCCAATAGTTCAACAACTCTTGTTGGGATGATGTGAGTAGTATATTTTTGGAACAGTCTGAAGCTGAAGCTCTGGCAAATACTGGCACAGTGTGTCTGATGAGAAAGATTTTGACACAATAACATTTAGGAGATGTTGCTTTGTTTGTGTGAGATTTGTAAAATGGATTGCATTCTCCAGACATTTGTTATGTGAATTGTGTAATATGTATACAGTAGTTTTATAACTATACTGCTATACAACTTTTGCATTTGTTCAGGTACCTTTACCATGACATCTTCACTGGGACATTTCTGAGCTGTGACATTGACAGGTTTATGATGCTGTTCGGACACACGACATGGGCACGGTTTGTTCCTGGGAATATAGGTCACAGGCTTTGGGTGTGCAAGATCTGTGTCAAGACAGCTTGCACAGTGCTAGGATGGAAGTTTGGAAGACTCCATTGGACTTGTTCCTTGTGGTGTGGGGGCCCTGATGCATCATGCGTGTCATCATCTGGTCAGAAAATATGTAGCCCTAGGCCGAATTCATGTTAGTTTCCCTTCACATTGGCTAAACTCTCCTTTTATATGAACTGCATTTAGCTGTTTGTGTGTTTCATCATTGTAGGCCAAAGTGCCTGTGGCACATCACTGACATTTGTTTTTGTCATAACACCAGATGCAGAAGCACTGGATTGTAATGACCCTGTGACGTAGGTGATGTGGCTCCAGCTGATGACATCAACCAATTTCACATTTGCCTATTCTACAGGACAATATCTGACATATCACCTCCTTCCATGGTCTGGAGTTCTCTACCTGTAAATTTGATTATTTACCCAGTATATTTCGATCATGTGTGATTTGGTAAGTTTCAGACACCTTGACAGCCTATGAGTTGAGCTAAGTAATACATTTTCTTCTTTGAAAAGACACTCATATGTTTGTGTTTATTTGGAACGGTTGTAATCCTGAGCTGGACACTCTGTACGTGCAACGTATCCCTGCTTCCACAAGTATCTTGCTTTTTCATTGTATGGTTCACATGTTCTTACATACCTACATTGCAAAATGTGAAAATTAAGACAGCAGACGATGGCAAAACCCAGGGACCCTCTGGAGGAGCTCTGAGCACCACCCCTGGGGTGGTGATGGACAGGGGTGTGGTCACGCTCCTTTCCTTTGTCCAGTTTCACCCCAGATCAGGGACTGGAACCGGTGTGGACTGGATTATACAAGGACCATCTGTGCCCTTCAAAGAATTTCCAGAGACTTGGGGATGATATCCCTCCCAAGCCTGCAACACCTTTTTCCAAAGGGAAGGGGTGTAACACCACTCTCCCAAAGGAAATCCTTTCTTCTGCCTTCCTGGGCTTAAGCTGCTCAAACAACAGGAGGGCATGAAACTGTCTGAGAGGTGGCAGCAGCTGCGTCTGCCTGGAAAACCTCAGAAGGCTGGAATGGCAATACTGGGATCCTCTAAGGAGCCCCCAGAGTACATGGAATCATACTACCAATGCTCGCAAAAGAATTGGGGTATGATTCCAACATGTTTGATACCAAACATGCCTATGTTCAGAGTTACCATTATGTAGCTGGACATAGGTAGTGACCTATGTCTAGTACGCGCGTAACTTGGCGTCCCAGTACTCACGGAGTCTGGGAAAATGGTCCTGGAGGTCGTGGTGGCAACTCTGCTAGTGCAGGGGTGCCCTCACACACAGGTACTCTGCACCCTGCCCTCAGGGCTAGACAGCCTGCTATAGGGGTAACTTATAAGTGACCTGGTGAAGTGTAAATGACAGTGAAAGAGTGCATACACCTTTTCACGCAGGCTGCAATGGCAGTCCTGCGGAAGCCTTTGCATGGGCTTCCTATGGGTGGCAAAACAAATGCTGCAGCCCATAGGGATCCTCTGGGACCCCATTGCCATGGGTACCTAAGTACTATATACTAGGGACTTATAAGGGGGCACCAGTATGCCAATTGTGGGTGAAATACTGGTTACCATTATGCAGTTACAACATTTAGAGGAGAGAGAGCATAATCACTGGGGTCCTGGTTAGCAGGATCCCAGTGAACACAGTCAAGCACACTGACTGCAGGCAGAAAATGGGGGTAACCGTGGCAAAAGAGGGTACTTTCCTACAGGTGTCTTGCCATCTGCACCTCCTGGATTTTTACATGGACATCCCCAAACGCAGGGGTGTCTGAGTGTGGTTGGTCCTCTGAAAGAGCCTCACTTCTTGTGTCTGACGCAGATGTAATTGGCCTCAATGTAGTTGGCCCACAGGAAAAGGTAGTTATGGAGGAAAAGCCCTGCTCAGGGTTGTATGGATGTCTCCCAATACCCCTGTTAGGGTGCCCATGTTGGTGTTATGGGCCTCCATACGTTGGCTCATGTCCCTCTACAGCTGCTTGATTTCCCGGAGTTCAGTTAGCACCTGGTCCATCAAGACTTGGGACTCATGATAGACTCCCAAGACTTTGCTGATGGTATTCTGATCGTGAGTGGCCCCAATGGCCTCACTATGGCCCAAAGCATCCCTCCCATGGACCCTGACCCACGAGCCTGTGCTCTTGGCACAAGGTGCCATCTCCAACTGGGTCCTGGACCCTCAGTGTCAGGATTGTTGATTTGCACCTCATGATCCAGGACTGGTGAGCACAAGATGGTAGCAACTGTGCTAGGTACACAGTTTGGGGGGCACGCTGTTGTCTGTGATGTTGAGGCAACTTGGGTGGGAGGTGTTGTTGTGGGCACAGTGAGACTCACTGTTGCAATCTGCCAAGGCTGCCCAGATTGACCAGGACCATCATCCACATCCACATGTCCAGGAGTGTTGTCTTCACTGAGGGCTTCATCCAGGGGTAGGTTGGGAGTCTGGTTGGTAGGTGATGTCTGTCCAGGTGCTGTGCCAGCTGAACCTGTTGAGAAATAGAGCACAATGTTGTTGGTTGCAGTGTGTAATATACATCCAAAGGTTTTTTTGTGTGAATATAAGTAGAAACCTTGGACACTCTTAAGCGGTAGCTTTGCTGATTGTGCTGTGTCACCATGGCATTGAAGTTGTTGGCAAGACATGTGTGAAGCTTGAAGAAAATAGTAGACTCAAGCAGCTCATTAGATGTGGTGATCAGTTGCACAGAATGAACATGACAACTTAGGAACAGTTAAGCCAACAAAGTGGAGAAGAGACGTGTATTTGACCATCCCAAGGCCTAGTTTTGCGAGACACAGATGAACACACTACTTTGTGGTGTACGTAGCTGTAGCCATCATATGAGCAGTGCAGCATGAGAGTGTTAACTGTCCCTACCAATCTGATGAAGCTGCTTAACGCCTTAGGAACTCATGATGTACATACTTAGTAAGGGGGCCTTCCTGTCCTCAATAGTTTCATTTAGGGATACCAAGACAAGAGCAAGCTAGGTAGATAGATAATCTCTGAGTTGATAATGATATGTAGATTGCTAACTCCCAAGAGAGGGTACATCGTATGAGAGACGGCACACGGGTATATATAGACAAGTGCAGAAGGCCTGTTGGTTAGAGGTACAGAAGCAGGGCCTCCTGGTAGTTGGAGTCATGTCACTTGCAGCCTCCCAGACTACACAAATGCTAAACTCCCATGGAATGAGACATAATTTGAGAGATGGCACACAGGTGCCTTTGGACAAGTGCCAGAAGGCCTTTTGGTAAGAGGTACAGAAACTGGGCCTCCTGGTAGTTGTAGTCATGTCACTTGCAGCCTCCCTACAATACAAAAATGCAAAACTACCAGGGGAGGTTACATCATTTGAGAGATGGCACACAGGTGTATTTGGACAAGTGCAGGAAGGCCTGTTGGTTAGAGGTACAGAAACAGGGCCTCTTAGTAGTTGTAGTCATATCACTCTCTGTGCTTCCCAACACTTGACAAATGTTTTGATCATGAAACATTTACAGACCCCCATTCCAACATATGGCATGGAATGGAGATTGATACATGTGATATTATGTGCGACAATGCACTTTGACAAGCTTACAACTCTGCAACTGTGAGTATTGAATTTTGGGAAACTAGATGAACAACACAGTGGCAAATGGTGAGGTGTGAGCATGTAGGACATTGAAGATTTGTGACAGTTTTTATGTTGTAACTTACCAGACTCCACCCCCTCCCCACCACCAGCTACTCCTGTCAAGCCCCCAGGATTCAGAATGGCCAAGACCTTCTCCTCACAGGAAAATAATTTTGATGGGGCCCTGGGAGGACCACCACCAGTCTTATTGGCCTCCATGTGTTGCCTGGAAGCCAGGGAGCGCTTCTTTCCCCGCTGGTCGTTCCACCTCTTCTTAATGTCCTCTTATGTGAGTAGGGTGTTGTCTACAGCATTCACTTTGTTAACTATCCTTTGCCACATTTCCATTTTCCTACTGAGAGGAGCATGCTGGACTTGGGCTCCAAACAATTGTGACTCTACTCTCATGATCCATTTCTTGCAGTGGAGATGCAAAGGATCATGGTCTGGGAAGGGGTATGTTTAATAGAGTGTTTTGCAAGTGCGTCGACTGGCCCAATATATGTCAGCTGTGATGTTTTTTAATTCATCCAATAGACACTTACCTGTTGCTTTGCTGAGTGCGTATTGCGGTTGCCGACCGCCATCAGCTGACCACCGCAAGGAAACAGCCACGTCAACTCAGTTTTGATAATGGGCTCGGCGGTACCACGCAGCGAGGGATTGCGCACCACCAAGATTGCAGACCACCGTGCAGCTGGTGGGCAGACATTTGTTTTGGTGGTCGGTGGTTCAGCCTGCATACATCGTAATACAGCAGTCTGGAGACTGCCGGCGCAGTGTTCTTTTAGGGACCTCCACCTTGGCGGTCTGACCGCCAAACTCAAAATCAGGGCCCTAAGTCTTTAAATAAAGAGTGCACCATTGTCAAAGGGAGATTGACAAAATAATACAATGACGTGTTCGCATCATTATCCTAAGTAGCATTTAAAACACATTTGTTAAATAAATGCAAGTTTTCCAACATTGCAATTACAAATAGCATTCTTCCCTAGCAGGAGGGAGTTTCCTTAGAGACTATTTTAGAAGTGCTGATTGATAATGCTGTATCTGACGTAAGCATAATGTTTGCTAATACTTGGTGATAACATTAAATAGTTGTACTTTACAGTACACAATAGCATCGACATTAATGGAATAGGTGTGCTTATGATTATGGTTGATGTGTGCTGTTGCTGCAGGTGGCAACAATTGCACTTGGATGCAGTCACTAGCTTCCTACACATGAGGGAATCTGGCAATTAAAAAAACATTGTTTGATCAAGAGTTGTTCTTGCCTTGAATTTGGGAAATCAAAAAATTGAGGTGTTAGACTAATGATAGCATCCAGGACAGATGGAAGCAATAAAAAAATACACCTTAGTAAATTTCTGCCAACCTGCCAGAGGTGCTCTAAAAGGAACTAACTAACAATATCATCATGATTCCATCTTTATTCAGCATATATTGCCATAAAAGCATAAAACATAAATATACAAAGCAATAAAACAATTTCTGAGTCAGGCAGTTACAATATTATAACAAGATTGATTACATTAATAAATAAGGATTGGATAATCCCCAAACATGAAAATGGGGTATAACTTGCAGCCAATTCAGATGGTTACCTATTTGTACTGGTTTCTCATCTGGAGCGCGCAGGTAATAAAATTCAGAATTGTACAGCAGAAGTCCATAGGCGAAACACTTTGTAAAAACTCTATAGCAGGCAAATATTGGTTAAAAACAGCCTTTTGAAGAAGATGTACTAAGAAGGCACCTCTGGGGATTGAATATAAAGAACAAAACAAGATAAAGTGAAACGTGCTTTGCTTTCAGGGTGGTCACAATGCAGGGAGATTATGTTTCCAGGAGCCTTGAATAGGGAAGGGAACTTTAAAATGTATGATGTTCAGTCTAAAAAAGGTTAAATAAAAATGGCGGCTTGCATTCACAAAACAAGACTAGTATGGTGCAGCGTAATTTGCCACGACTAAGGGTTTATACAGCTGCACAGACTTTAATCTCACCACTTTACTAAAGGCCTGATTAGGAGTTGGACGGTTGAACCGCCACAACTCCAATACAGTGGTGGTGAGGCCGCCATCAAGGTGGCAGCCTCACACCGTTGTATTAATATGTTTCCACTGGGCTGACCGGCAAAAACCGTTGCAGTTCAACCTTTCCACCAGTCAGCCCAGTGGAAACAGTGCAGCGGCATTGGCCTCAGCTCCCTTAGGGAACCTAGGTCAATACGTCACACAAAGCATCATAGGAATACAAACTATCTGCTAGTGCATAGGTCACTCTGTTGCCCCCAGTATGGCCTTTCCACTAGCCTTTTCATGGCTGGGGCACAGCCACCGAAAGGCTGGCAGAAACCAAAGTCGTGATCAGCATGGCTTGGCTGATATCGGCACTGGCGTAGCTGACCACGAGTTTGAAAACAACCAAACCCATCAGGATCCCTGATCTCAGCGGAGGTGGCAGTCTCCCGGCAGTCTGACCACAAGGATTGTAATTTAGCAGTCAGACCAGTAGGATTGTGGCGGTCCGACTGCCAACGTGAGTTTGGCGGTCCGTGGATCGTCAAATTCGTAATTAGGCAATTTTCATTCATACAGAACTCACTGTGACGGGATTTTACAGTCACTTCAGTGTCCCTTTTCATTGAAAATGAGTGTGAAAAAATTTCTGGGAGCCCTAGTTTACCAAAAAGTGCTTTTATATATTCCAGCCATGATATTTTATTTATATTTTGAAGGGATAAGCAATATGAGATTCACTCTCTCACCAATTTTGCTTCAGGGTTCAGCCAACATTTCACCCATAATAAGAGTGGGGCAATTTTTATTTGGTCCTTTGCAAAGGGCAAGCCCAACTCTTCAGGGCTGTTAAAATTTGTGGCATTTTTAGGAGCGGCCAACAGTCTATGAGCAAAACCATTTTTGATGCACTGCAGGGCATCCACATTTTGGTACCCCCAAACACCAGCCCCATAGGCAGCATCCGAGATACACTTTAGTGATCATTATGAACATGGCGGAAAACACCGCACCACTGGCGGTGGCGGTAACTACCGCCAACAGGCTGGTGGTCAGGACCACCAAATAATGAAGCACATGAGAAACAGCCAGCGTGAAATCCACACACCGCCAGCATAGGAGTGCCAACAGTGATGGAAGAGGCCGCCCACAGGCCAACGGAAAGGCCCCACCCGACCAACAAATAATGAAGCACAAGACCGTCATCAGTTCCGGGGGGGGAACCACCGTGGCGGAAACAAACCACATGAAAGGAAAGACTCACCGTAGGCACACACAGCACGCTGAAGCAGACATGGAGAGAGAGTTGCAAATAATGCGACTTCTGCTCCTTGCAATATACCTCCACGACCGTTACCTCTGACAAAGACGACGATGGTAAGGACCGCAACCTAATAAACAAGGGAACAAAGGGCACAGTTCCACACTCACCCACCCTGCAATGCACTCCCAACCCCTCACACGATCACAAGCCATACACACAAGAGGTACTTACCCGACACAAGGCCAGTACAACCCGGCAAAAGTAAACCCATGTGCACACTACACCCCCACAATGAAACGATGAACCACATCTCCAGATTGTGCCAACAGCAACACTGGGCACACAAACTTTAATAATGAAAGTAAAATGCAATGTCCAAATAAGGCCATTGGCCAGTCCATGTGTTACAGGCTGAAGGGCCCAAATGACCCGCACTTGACTCCCAATTGTGCACATGCTACTCCACTATAAAGTGATTTCAATGGGGCAGCCAGGCACCTCAGGGAACAGGGGCAAGGGGTGGCAGGGTGGGGACGTTCGTCTGGGAGTGGGCTTGGGCTTATGTTTGGAAGGTGGAGGGGGATTGGATTTGCCCTTGGAAGGTGGGGGAGTGGGCTTGGACTGGGGTGTGGCAGATGGACCAGGTCCAGCACGGGGCTTATTCCTCTCTGGGGAGGGGCACAGGAATGGGAAGGGCGGATTGGGGTGGACTTTGACGTGGAAGGAGTGGACAGGACAAGGAGGTGGGCACATTTAGGGACGAGACAGGGTGGGCCAGTAGGTTCGAACGGGTCAACACATGACAGGAAAAGTTTTTTAGGGGCAGTTGGGGTGGACATGGAGGAAGGTGTAGGAGTGGAGGTAGAGGGAGTGCTTGTAACTGGTGCTGGGGTGCTGGATGTGGATGCAGGTGCCTGTACAGTTGGCTGAGGTTTGGTGGATGTGTGTTGGGTGGGTGTCTGGGAACGTTTGAGTGTTTTGGGAGAAGGGGTGGACACAGTGGGACAAGACAGGCTGCCAGTGTAAATGGATGTTGTCTGTGTGTCTGCAGGTCTGGTGAGTGTGCTGCATGTGACAGTCAATGTTGTTGTGGTAAGTGTAGGTGTGGTGTCTGGGGTGCATGACTGGATGTCTGATGTTGTGGTGACTGCAAGAATGAGCCCAGCAACAGTGACTGAGGGTGCAGTGCTTGTCGGTGTGCATGTTGAGGTGACAGACAGGGAGGCGGGAGAGGTGGATACACTCAGGGGGTCATTCTAACTTCGGCGGGCGGCGGAGGCCGTCCGCCAAAGTTCCCCCGCCAGAATACCGCTGCGCGGTCAAATGACTGCCACGGTAATTCTGGCTTTCCCGCTGGGCGGGCGGGTGACCGCCAAAAGGCCGCCCGCCCGCCCAGCAGGAAAGCACAAGCAACGAGGATGCCGGCTCCGAATGGAGCCGGCGGAGTTGCTGGTGTGCGACGGGTGCAGTTGCACCCGTCGCGATTTTCAGTATCTGCCACGCAGACACTGAAAATCAATGTGGGGCCCTGTTAGGGGGCCCCTGCAGTGCCCATGCCAGTGGCATGGGCACTGCAGGGGCCCCCAGGGGCCCCACGACACCCGTTCCGACAGAACCAGAACCAGGCTGGCGGGAAGGGGGTCGGAATCCCCATGGCGGCGCTGCTTGCAGCGCCGCCGTGGAGGATTCCCTGGGGCAGCGGGAAGCCGGCAGGAAACCGCCGGCTTCCCTTTTCTGACCGCGGCTTTACTGCCGCGGTCAGAATGCCCCCGGAAGCACCGCCAGCCTGTTGGCGGTGCTTCCGTTGCCCTCTATGACCGCCAGGGTTGGAATGAGGGCCTCAGTCCCCTGTGACTCATGCCATTTGAGTAACATGAGTCAGGACACAGCAGCACACTCAGTGGAGTACTTCTATGCACGGGATCTGGGAGACAAGTGAAATTGGGGTGACGACATGGCGTACGCTCCACGGCGGTGTGCACCGTCACCGCCGGCGGCGATCATGATAGGCCCAGGTTCCCCATTGACAACCATGTTAACCAATGAATGGGTGCACGGCGGTGCCGCCGCCTTACGCCATGACAACAACCGCCAGCGGAATGAGGTTACTTCCATTCCTACATATCTGGATGGCAGGAGGCTGCCATTTTGCTAGCACCACGTAAATATTTTATGGTTAGGGGCCTCATTCAGGCCCTATCAATCCCAGGCCTTAGTCGCCTGCCCACATGAGTGTCTGTTCCTCACATCAGTCCGGGGATATCACTGCATACATGTCCCTAATAGTGTACATCATACATCGCTTGTGTGTCTAACCTACATATTGTGCAGCAGTTGTTCTTACACAGCATGTTTTGCATGTGTATGTGGGTCCCTCATATGTGTTCTCTCCTCCCCATAGGTACAGATCCATGTGGCGAGGGAGGGCCCCATCTGTATACAGACCTCTTGCTGATTTGGATACCATAGTGGAACATCATATCATTGTCACCTACAGACTCAATCGTACATCTATCCATGACCTTTGTGGATTACTGGACCCTGTACTGAGACCGGCTAATCGGAATCAGCATGCCATACCTACTGAAGTGCAAGTGCTCTCTGTACTCAATTTTTGGGCTATGTGCTCATTTCATGTGACAGTGGGCAAGGGTGCATGGTTCTCACAGCTAATGTTTAGCCTCATCCTGTCCACATTCCTGGATGCATTTTTACAACACCTGCAGACATATGTCAAGTTTCCCCAAAGGGCTGAACTCCCTGCCATCAAGTCTGACTTTTATGCCTGCCTTTGCTAACATTCCCCATGTGATAGGTGCCATTGATGGCACCAACATAGCCCTCACCCCCCCAAGAGTGAATGAACAGGTGTACAGGAACAGGAAGAACTTCCACTCAATGAACATACAATTGGTGTGTACTGCTGACCAGAACATTTCACATGTGAATGCCATGTTTCCAGGATCAGTTCATGATTCCTTTGTCCTGAGGAACATCAGTGTGCCACACATGATGGAACAATTACAAGGGGAGAGTATGGCTCATAGGTGAGTGTGTATGACACTGGATCAGTACATAGCCAGGCGGTCTGCAAATAATGACTGTTTGTTACAGTCCTGTTTCAACCACTTTTGCGGGTGATTCTGGCTACTCCAACATGCAATGGCTCCTGACACCTGTGAAAAGTCTCAGGACAGATGCAAGGAGGAATTATACTGAGGCCCATGGACGTACTAGGAGGGTGAGTGAGTGCAGTATAGGTCTCCTGAAGGCTACATTCCGTTGCCTCCATCTCTCTGGGGGTACCCTGTGCTATGGCCCTGAGAAGGTGTGTAGAATAGTGGTGGCCTGCTGCTTGCTGCACAACATGGCTGTGAGGAGAGCTATCCCCCTACTAGAGGAGGGGGTGCTGTACACCCAGACCTGCTACCTCTGAGAGTGGATGAGAGTGATGATGAGGATGAAGAGGGGGAAGATGTCCACTCCAGGAACCAGCTGATCCAACTATACTTCCAGTGACTATGGGGTACTCTTCACTGATGTCGTCTGCACTGCATCATGTCTGTCTCACTTATGTTTTTGGTGATGTGGGCTCTGTAGTCATTGACACTGTAATCTGAAGAATTAGGTGACAGGTGCCATGGAAACACACATGTACATTTTGGTTTACTCCAGACAATGTTGTGCGTGGGTACCATTCCTGCAATGAAGGTCTGATTTTGGAATTGACTGGCACATGCTTTCACATTTACAATTGATTCTACAGAATGACAGGGGACATATGAATTGGTGTAAGTGTGTTTTATTTGGTGTCACAAATGCATTGGTGTGCTGTACAGCGATAGGGAGTGGGCTAATGGTGGATGTCCATACTAGGTACATGGGCTCAGCGATTGGTGGCAGTGGGTATAGGTCCATATGTCCCTTGCAAGTTATTAAGTTGCTATTGGCGGGTGAGGATGGTAGCACAGTGGCACACTTGGGAGACAGTCCATGTCAGAGTCACTTCTTAGTGGGGGCCTTGACCTTGGCAGGTGTTCTTGTGCTATATCTGGGTCTGAGGGACCGTTTGAGGGTCTGGTGCTGGGCTGCACGGGTAGGGGTGCTCGTCTCCTGTGTGTCCTCTGCCAGTGCCACTAGTCCAGTTGCTGCTGCTGATGTTGAAGTCTGGTCTGTATCCTGGGCAGTGGTAGGGGCTTCCTGGTTTGTGGGGTCTCAGGCTGGGTTAGGTAGTGGTCCTGCAGCACCCCTGCATTAAGGCCCTGATTTATACTTTTGGGGGCAAAACTGCACTAACGCAGTTTTGCACCAAAAAGTTTAGCACCGGCTTGCACCATATCTGTGCACCAGCCGGGCACCATATTCATGGAATGGTGCAAGCCGGTGCAAAGGGTAGGCTAGTGTAAAAAACAAAAAATGAAGTTAGTTGGGTGGGGCTAGAGGTATGGAAGAACAGGGTTTTGCACCAAAAAATGACGTTAGGCAGGTTCAAGTAAAAAAAAAAGTCTCTAACCTGCTTAGAGCCATTTTCTGATGCAAAACCATCCATACCACATGACTCCTGCCATGCCTACCGCCCCCAAGGGCCAGCATAGGGGACCAGGGTCTGCTGGGCATGGTCATTGCACCCTGTGCCATGTATGGGGGCCCATTTCAGGGACCCCTATGGCACTTTAAAAAATAAAATAAAATACTTACCTGTACATGCCTGTACTTACCTGGGATGGGGTCCCCCATCCTCTGCTGTCCCTCTGGTGTGGGTGGGAGTGTCCCTGGTGCCTCGGGAGGGCACCTGTGGGCTTATTCCATGGTGTTCCATCATAGAAATAGGCACACAGGTCCCCTAACGCCTGCCCTGACCGAGGCGTTAAAAAATGGGGCAAAGCTTTTTTGACCCCTCCTCTCTCCCGTACACCATTTTTACACTGGAGTATAAATATGGCATTAAGGCCATAGGGTCATTTTTTGCACGGGAACGCCTTCCTTTCATCTCATTAAGGCAAGGTAGGTTTCCACTTCCAAAAAATGACTTTAACTCCATAAATGTGGCACTAGACGGGCCTAGTGCCAAAGCATAAATATGGAGTTAGTTTTGCACCAAGTTAGAGTAAAATAAATTATGATAGTCCAGTGCAAACAGAGTATAAATATGCCCTACGTTGTTTCCATTGCTCCATGGTCTCTTGATATTGGGCTATATGCAGCATTTGCCTCTGTTCCAGGGTGGCCAGGATCTGGCCCATCCTGTGTTGTGTATGGTGGTATGCTCCCAGGACCTCAGAGATCACCTCCTGGGCTGCAACATCCATCCTTTGTCCCTCCCCTGGGCCACTGATGCCCTCCCACTGGGTGTAGCCGCCTGTGCCTGTGCCTGCACAGGTCTGGCAGTCCCACTTGCACTGGGGCCATCATCATCCTGCCTGTTAGTAGGTGGTAACTCTGGCCTCTGTACTTGTGGTCTGTAGGAAAGTAGCCTTTTTCTAGCATGGTTACCCCCACTTTTGGTCTGTTTGTCAGTGTGTCAGTGTGTTTTTACAGTGTCACTGGGATCCTGCTAGCCAGGACCCCAGTGCTCATAGATAAAAACCTATATGTCAGTATGTTTTGCCTGTCTCATTTGGTCCTGCTAGCCAAGACACCAGTGCTCACAGTTTGTGGCCTAATGTGTATGCCTGTGTAGTGCCTAACTGTGTCACTGATGCTCTGCTAATTAGAATCTCAGTGCTTATGCTCTCTCTACTTTTACATTTGTCACTGTAGACCAGTGACTTCATTTACCAATTTCAATTGGCACACTGGACACCCCTTATAAGTCCCTTGTATATGGTACCTAGGTACTCAGGGCGTTGGGGTTCCAGGAGATCCATATGAGCTGCAGCATTTCTTTTGCCACCCATTGGGAGCTCAGACAAACCCTTACACGGGACTGCCATTGCAGCTTGCGTGAAGTAGTGCACACACTATTTCACAGCCATTTTCACTGCACTTAAGTAACTTATAAGTCACCTATATGTCTAACCTTCACTTGCTGCAGGTTAGGTGCAAAGTTACTAAGTGTGAGAGCACCCTTGCACTAGCAAAGGTGCCCCCACATAGGTCAGGGCCATTTCCCCGGACTTTGTAGGTGCGGGGACACCATTACACGTGTGCACTACTGAATGTAGCTTCACAATGGTAACTCCGAATATGGCCATGTAACATGTCTAAGATCATGGAATTGTCCCCCCCATTCCAAATCTGGTATTGGGGAGCCAAAGCCATCCATCCTGGGGGCTCCACCATGGACCCCCAGTACTGCCAAACCAGTTCTCTGAGGCTTGCACTGCAGCTATGGCTGCTGCCACCCCACAGCCAGGGTTCTGCCCTCCTGGGGTCTGGGCAGCCCAGTCCCAGGAAGGCAGAGCAAAGCTTTACCTCCGAGAGCAGAGTGTTACACCCTCTCCCTTTGGAAATAGGTGTTACAGGTTGGGGAGGGGCAGCCTCCCCCAGCCGCTGGAAATGCTTTGAAGGGCACAGATGGTGCCCTCCTTGCATAAACGAGTCTACACCGGTTCAGGGACCCTTGCTCCCCTGCTCTGGTGGGAACTGGACAAAGGAAAGGGGAGTGACCACTCCCCTGTCCATCACCACCCCAGTGGTGGTGCCCAGAGCTCCTCCAGTGTGCCCCAGACTTCAGCCATCTTGCTTTGCAAGGTGTGGGGGCACTCTGGAGGGCTCTGAGTGGCTAGTGCAAGCACGTGATGTCAGAGACCACTCCTGATAGGTCCATACCTGATAAGGTAGCAATCCCCCTCTCAGGGCTATTTAGGGTCTCTCCTGTGGGTTCTCTACTGATTCTGCTTGCAAGTTTCCTTCAGGAATCCTCTGCAACTACTACTTCATCCTCTCACCTCGGATCAACTGCAGCCTGCTCCAAGAAAAGCTGTAACTGCAACAAAGTGTCTACAAGAGACACTTTTCTTCAGTAACCTCAGCTCCAAGTCAGCAACTGCGACAGTTTCCACGTGTGCAAGCTCTGGGAACTCCCTGTCTTCATCCTGCACCAGAAAAACCAAAGAAATCTCCCATGGAGTGACGGAATCATTCCCCTGCTCCAAGCAGGCACCTTCCGAGGCGACAGCCGGTACCCTGGGACTCCACTCACAGCAACGAGCGTGCTCCTAAGGACACAGAGTGTGGACATCATCAACATAGACTGTCCTGAGGTCCTGCAGACGCAATTTGGAGGAGGTAACATCTTGGCTTCCCCAAGAACGATGGTACCCCTGTGTTTTGTGTCTTCTTCGCCTCCTGAGGCCTCTGTGCACTGTTTGCAAAATTCCTTCATGCACAAACTGGCCCAGGTCCCCAGCACTCCACCCTGCGACTCTCAACATGACTAGTTGTTCTCCGGCGGCGTGGGGCATTCTTTTGTTGTGCTGCATCAACTGTATTTTGCACCTTCTTTGAACCTAGATCTTGTGGCTTCTGAGGGTGCTGGATGGCATCCTGAGGGCTCTCTAAAGTGCTAAGAGCCCCCTCTTCCTCCTCACACAGAGCTGAGGCCCCCAGGTTCCTCCTGGGTCCATCCAGCACCATTTTGATGAAAAACGCACTTTCGCCATAGGCAAGGTTTGTTGGTGCCTTCCAACACAAAATCTCATCTGCAACAATCTTCACGCCGTGGGACATCTTTTGCATCATACAGGAACCAGCTGGCATCTTCCTTGGGTGCATTTCTGCAGTCTTCAACTAACCAGGGACTCTTCTTCTGCACCCCCTTCTGGGTTGGCAGGAGCTCCTGTCCTTCCTGGAACTTCTTTCAACTTCTGGACTTGGTCCCCTTCCTTTGCAGGTCTTCACGTCCAATAATCCAGCAGTTGTTCTTTGCAGACTTGGTTGGCTGCTGCAAAATTCCAAAAACGAGGTGTAGTGTGTCCTAAGGAAAATTGCAGTACTTTACTCCTGCTTTTCTGGGCTCTGTGGTGGGCTAATTTACTTACCTTTACTGTATTCTTACTCTCCCAGCGATTCTACACACACTACACTTGTCTAGGGGGGAATTCGTGATTCACAGTCCACTATTTTAGAATATGGTTTGTGTTGCCCCAAACCTATTTTCTCCCATTGCATTCTATGGGATTTGCTACTGTTGCATTGTTCTATGACTATTTAATTGTCTAATTTTGGTGTCTAGTGTATATATTGTGTATAATACTTACCTCCAGAAGGAGTATTGTCTCTAAGATATTTTTGGTACTGTGTCACTCTAGGAGGCTGGCCTGGCTTGTAGTGGGTACCAAGGGGTACTTACACTCTGTACCAGGTCCAGTTATCCCTTATTAGTGTAGAAGAGGTGTTTCTAGCAGCTTAGGCTGATAGAAGGTAGCTATAGCAGAGCAGCTTAGGCTGAACTAGGAGACATGCAAAGCTCCTACTATATACCACTGGTGTCATATGCACAATATCATAAGAAAACACAATACACAGATATACTAAAAATAAAGGTACTTTATTTTTATGACAATATGCCAAAAGTATCTCAGTGAGTACCCTCAGTATGAGGATGCCAAATATACACAAGATATATGTACACAATACCAAAAATATGCAGTAATAGCAAAAGGAAGTAATGCAAGCAGTGTAAAGTTACAATAGATTGCATTAGGAGCACATAGGTATAGGGGCAACACAAACCATATACTCCAAAAGTGGAATGCGAACCACAAATGGAACCCAAACCTATGTGAGCTTGTAGAGGGTCGCTGGGACTGTAAGAAAACAGTGAGGGTTAGAAAAATAGCCAACCCCAAGACCCTGGAAGGTAGGTGTAAAGTGCACCTACAACCCCCAGAGAGCACAGAAGTCGTGATAGGGGGACTCTGCAAAGAAAACCAACACCAGCAATGCAACAACAGTGGATTTCCGGACGTGAGTACCTGTAAGACAAGGGGACCAAGTCCAAGAGTCGCGACAGTGTCGAGAGTGGGCAGATGCCCAGGAAATGCCAGCTGAGGGTGCAAGGAAGCTACCACTGGATGGAAGAAGCTTGGTGTTTTGCAAGAACGAAGAGGACTAGGAACTTCCCCTTTGGAGGATGGATGTCCCACGTCGTAAAGAAGCTTGCAGGGGTGTTCCCACACAGAAAGACCGCAAACAAGCCTTGCTAGCAGCAAGGGTTGAGGTTAGGGTTTTCGGATGCTGCTGTGGCCCAGGAGGGACCAGGATGTCGCCACTTGGATGGGGAGACAGAGGGGGCACCCAGCAAGTCAGGGAGCCCTCACAGAAGCAGGCAGCACCTGCAGAAGTACTGGAACAGGCACGTAGAAGAGGAGTGAACCGGAGTCCACCCGAAGTCAGAAAAGGGAGTCCCACGATGCCGGAGGACAACTCAGAAGGTTGTGCACTGCAGGTTAGAGTGTCAGGGACCCAGGCTTTGCTGTGCACAAAGGAAATCATGGAAGATTGCACAGGAGCTAGAGCAGCTGCAAATCACACGGTACCCAGCAATGCAGTCTAGCGTGGGGAGGCAAGGACTTACCTCCACCAAACTTGGACTGAAGAGTCACTGGACTGTGGGAGTCACTTGGACAGAGTTGCTGAGTTCCAGGGACCACGCACGTTGTGCTGAGTGGGGATCCAGAGGACCGGTGACGCAGTCTTTTGTTGCCTGCGGTTGCAGGGAGAAGCTTCCATCGACCCACAGGAGATTTCTTCAGAGCTCCTGGTGCAAGAAGGAGGCAGGCTACCCCCAGAGCATGCACCACCAGGAAACAGGCGAGAAAGCCGGCAGGATGAAGCGATACAAGGTTGCAGTAGTCGTCTTTGCTACTTTGTTGCGGTTTTGCAGGTGTCCTGAGCAGTCAGCGGTCGATCCTTTGGCAGAAGGTGAAGAGGGAGATGCAGAGGAACTCTGGTGAGCTCTTGCATTCGGTATCTGAAGAATTCCCCAAAGCAGAGACCCTAAATAGCCAGAAAAGGAGGTTTGGCTACCTAGGAAGGAGGATAGGCTAGTAAGAAAGGTAAGAGCCTATCAGAAGGAGTCTCTGACATCACCTGCTGGCCCTGGCCACTCAGAGCAGTCCAGTGTGCCAGCACACCTCTGAATCCAAGATGGCAGAGGTCTGGGGCACGCTGAAGGAGCTCTGGGCACCTCCCCAGGGAGATGCAGGTCAGGGGAGTGGTCACTCCCCTTTCCTTTGTCCAGTTTCGCGCCAGAGCAGGGCTCAGGGATCCCTGAACCGGTGTAGACTGGCTTATGCAGAGATGGGCACCATCTGTGCCCATCAAAGCATTTCCAGAGGCTGGGGGAGGCTACTCCTCCCCAGCCCTGACACCTATTTCCAAAGGGAGAGGGTGTAACACCCTCTCTCTGAGGAAGTCCTTTGTTCTGACTTCCTGGGCAAGGCCTGGCTGGACCCCAGGAGGGCAGAAACCTGTCTGAGGGGTTGGCAGCAGCAGCAGCTGCAGAGAAACCCCCGGAAAGGCAATTTGGCAGTACCCAGGTTCTGGGCTAGAGACCCGGGGGATCATGGAATTGTCTCCCCAATGCCAGAATGGCATTGGGGTGACACTTCCATGATCTTAGACATGTTACATGGCCATGTTCGGAGTTACCATTGTGACGCTATACATAGGTAGTGACATATGTATAGTGCATGCGTGTAATGGTGTCCCCACACTAACAAAGTCCAGGAAATTTGCCCTGAACAATGTGGGGGCACCTTGGCTAGTGCCAGGGTGCCCACACACTAAGTAACGTTGCACCCAACCTTCACCAGGTGAAGGTTAGACATATAGGTGACTTATAAGTTACTTATGTGCAGTGGTAAATGGCTGTGAAATAACGTGGACGTTATTTCACTCAGGCTGCACTGGCAGGCCTGTGTAAGATTTGTCAGATCTCCCTATGGGTTGCAAAAGAAATGCTACAGCCCATAGGGATCTCCTGGAACCCCAATACCCTGGATATCTCAGTACCATATACTAGGGAATTATAAGGGTGTTCCAGTATGCCAATGTGAATTGGTGAAATTGGTCACTAGCCTGTTAATGACAATTTGCAAAGCAGAGAGAGCATAACCACTGAGGTTCTGGTTAGCAGAGCCTCAGTGAGACAGTTAGTCATCACACAGGGAACACATACAGGGCACACTTATGAGTACTGGGGCCCTGGCAAGATGGTACTTTCCTACACAACCCCCCCCCCAAAACGAAGGACGATAAGACTAGCCATGACCGGATGAGTCTTCATTGTCTAAGTTGAAATATCTGGAGAGTCCATCTGCATTGGAGTGGGTACTCCCAGGTCTATGTTCCACTGTATAGTCCATTCCCTGTAGAGATATGGACCACCTCAACAATTTAGGGTTTTCACCTTTCATTTGTTTTAGCCAAAGTAGAGGTTTGTGGTCTGTCTGAACAATGAAGTGAGTGCCAAACAGGTATGGCCTCAACTTCTTCAGTGCCCAGACCACAGCAAAGGCCTCCCTCTCTATGGCAGACCAACGCTTTTCTCTAGGGGTCAACCTCCTGCTGATGAAAGCAACAGGTTGATCCTGGCCCTCAGAATTGAGTTGTGATAAGACTGCCCCTACCCCTAATTCAGATGCATCAGTCTGAACAATGAATTTCTTGGAGTAACATGGGCTTTTTAGGACAGGTGCGGTGCACATGGCCTGTTTGAGCTCCTCAAAAGCTTTCTGACAGCTAGATGTCCACAATACCTTTTTAGGCATCTTCTTGCTAGTGAGATCATTAAGTGGGGCTGCAATGGAGCCATAGTTTTTAATGAATCTCCTGTAATACCCAGTGAGACCTAGGAAGGCTCTCACCTGGGTCTGAGTTGCAGGGGGAACCCAATCCATGATTGTCTGGATTTTCCCCTGAAGTGGTGCAATCTGTTCTCCACCTACCGGGTGTCCCAGATAAACCACTTTCCCCTGCCCTATCTGGCACTTTGAAGCCTTGATAGTGAGGCCTGCCTTTTGCAGGGCCTCCAAAACTTTCCACAGGTGGGCTAGGTGATCATCCCAGGTGGAGCTAAAGACAGCTATATCGTCCAGATATGCTGCACTGAAAGCCTCCAACCCTTGCAGGACTGTATTCACCAACCTCTGAAAAGTGGCAGGTGCATTTTTCAAACCAAAGGGCATTACTGTGAATTGGTAGTGCCCTCCAATAGTCGAAAATGCAGTTTTTGCTTTAGCATCCTCTGATAATTTGATCTGCCAATACCCTGCAATCAAATCAAAGGTGCTTAGATACTTGGCAGATGCCAGTGTATCTATGAGCTCATCTGCCCTGGGTATAGGGTGATCATCAGTTTTTGTTACCTGGTTGAGACCTCTGTAATCTACTCAAAACCTCATCTCCCTTTTTCCATCTTTTGAGTGAGGCTTTGGTACAAGCACCACAGGAGAGCCCCATGGGCTTTCAGAATGTTCAACCACTCCCAGTTCAAGCATTTTCTGAACCTCTTGTTTTATGCAGTCTCTGACATGGTCAGGCTGCCTATAGATCTTACTTCTGACAGGCATGCTATCTCCAGTATCTATAGTGTGCTCACACCAAGAGGTGGCGCCTGGCACAGTAGAAAAGAGTTCAGAAAACTGACCCAGGAGATTTATGCAGTTGTCTTTCTGCTCAGCAGTAAGACAATCTGCCAGAACTACACCTTCCACTAGAGCATCTTGTTCTGTGGAAGAGAAGAGATCAGGGAGAGGGTCACTCTCTTCTTCCTCTCCTTCATCTGTTGCAATGAGCAGGGTGAGATCAGCCCTGTCATAGTAGGGTTTAAGGCGATTGACATGGAGCACCCTAAGGGGACTCCTGGCAGTGCCCAAGTCAACCAAGTAGGTGACTTCTCCCTTCTTTTCAACAATGATGTTGGGTCCACTCCATTTGTCTTGGAGTGCTCTTGGGGCCACAGGCTCCAAGACCCACACCTTCTGTCCTGGTTGGTACTGAATCAGAACAGCCTTCTGGTCATGCCATTGCTTTTGGAGCTCTTGGCTGGCCTGAAGGTTTTCACTGGCCTTTTTCATATACTCAGCCATTCTTGATCTTAGGCCGAGTACATAGTCCACTATGTCTTGCTTAGGAGCTTTTAAAGGTTGTTCCCAACCCTCCTTCACAAGTGTTAGAGGACCTCTGACAGGGTGTCCAAATAGGAGTTCAAAGGGGCTGAAGCCCACTCCTTTCTGGGGTACCTCCCTGTAAGCAAAAAGGAGGCAAGTTAACAGGACATCCCATCTCCTCCTGAGTTTTTCAGGGAGTCCCATTATCATTCCTTTGAGAGTTTTATTAAACCTCTCTACCAGTCCATTTGTTTGTGGATGATAAGGTGTGATGAATTTGTATGTTACACCACATTCCTTCCACATGGCCTTCAAGTATGCAGACATAAAGTTGCTACCCCTGTCTGATAACACCTCTTTTGGGAAAACCACCCTGGAAAAGATTCCCAGGAGGGCTTTTGCCACTGTAGGTGCTGTAGTGGTCCTTAGAGGGATTGCTTCAGGAAACCTATTGCCTGAAGCAGTAGGAGGGTCAAGGGGGCCAACTATGTCAGCCCATACCCTTTCAAAGGGAACCCCAACCACAGGCAGTGGAATAAGGGGAGCCTTTGGTGTGCCACCAGTCTTGCCACTGGCTTGGCAGGTCACACAGGACTTACAAAAAGTATTTTGTGTCCTCTGACATCCTAGGCCAATGAAACAGGGGGACAAGCCTTTCCCATGTTTTAATTTGCCCTAAATGTCCAGCCAAGGGAATGTCGTGTGCCAGAGTTAGGAGGAACTCTCTGTACTGCAGGGGAATGACCAATCTCCTGGCTGCTCCAGGTTTTGGATCCCTTGCCTCTGTGTACAAGAGGTTGCCCTCCCAGTAAACTCTATGTGAGTCACTGACATCTCCATTTTGCTGCTTGACAGCTTGCTGTCTGAGACCCTCTAATGTGGGACAGGTTTGCTGTGCCACACTCAGCTTTTCCCTGGCAGGTCCCCCTCCACCCAGAAGCTCAGCAGTGTCTGCTGCCAGCTCCTCTGGTGAAGGTTCTGCACGGGGGAAATTCTTCTTCCTCAGAAGTTGAATAATCTGTAGAGGGAGGGATAGTGGGTAGGGATTTACCCTTGCTACCCTTAGCTTTAGGGAGCACTTGGTCCATTGTTCCAGGATCCAAGTCACCCTGTCCTTTTTGCTTTTTGGCCTGAGCCCTGGTTAAAGCAAAGATATGCCCTGGAATGCCCAGCATTGCTGCATGAGCCTCCAACTCCACTTCTGCCCAAGCTGATGTCTCTAAATCATTCCCTAGTAGACAGTCTACAGGTAAATCTGAGGCAACCACCACTTTCTTTGGACCAGTAACCCCCCACCCCCAGTTGAGATTCACAACAGCCATGGGGTGGCTAAGAGTGTTGTTATGAGCGTCTGTCACTTGGTACTGGTGACCAAGTAGGTGTTGTTCAGGGTGTACCAGTTTCTCTATCACCATGGTAACACTGGCACCTGTGTCCCTGTAGGCCTGAACCTCAACACAATTTATTAGGGGAAGTTGCTTGTACTTATCCATATTAAGGGGACAAGCAACCAAGGTGGCCAAATCAATGGCACCTTCAGAGACTAGCACATCCTCTGTGGTTTCCCTAACAAGACCAACCCCAACTAAATTACCAAAAGTGAGCCCAGCTACTCCCTTGGATTGGCTATTAGTAGGTTTGCTTCCACCACCACTGCTATTACTAGGGGCACTAGAGGTTGCAGTAGGGGTTGTGGTAGTGGGAGGTTTGGTGTTTTTCTTTGGACATCTGGCATCAGTTGTCCAATGGCCTTTTACTTTACATAAATAACACCAAGGCTTTTTGATTTGATTAGAAGAGGATTTGGACCCACCACCCCCACTAGAGTGTTTGTGTGGGCCTGATGAAGACTCATTTTTAGATTTGTCCCCACCCTTGTCAGAAGACTTACCATCCTTCTTCTTGCTATCCTTTTCACCCCCTGTATGAACTTTTCTGTCCACTCTTGTTCTGACCCATTTGTCTGCCTTCTTTCCCAATTCTTGGGGAGAGGTCAGATCTGAGTCCACTAGATATTGGTGTAACAAGTCAGACACACAGTTATTCAGAATATGCTCTCTTAGAATTAGATTGTACAGGCTTTCATAGTCAGAAACTTTACTGCCATGTAACCACCCCTCCAAGGCCTTCACTGAACAGTCAACAAAGTCTATCCAGTCTTGTGAGGACTCTGTTCTGGTTTCTCTGAACTTAATCCTGTATTGTTCAGTGGTTAAGCCAAATCCATCCAAGAGTGCATCCTTCAAAACTGCAAAATTATTGGCATCACTTTCTCTAACAGTAAGGAGCCTATCCCTACCCTTTCCATTGAAAGATAGCCATAGGATAGCAGCCCACTGCCTTTGAGGGACCCCCTGTACCATACAGGCCCTCTCAAGTGCAGCAAACCACTTGTTAATGTCATCCCCCTCCTTGTAAGGGGGAACTATCTTATGCAGATTCCTGGAATCATGCTCTCTCACAGGATTACTATCAGGAATACTGCTGCTGCCACCATGGGGTCCAAACTCCAACCTCTGTCTCTCCTTCTCCAGATCTAGGGATTCCCTGTCTAGAGCCAGCTGTTGCTGTTTAAGCTTCAGTCTGGTCTCTTCCACTCTCAACTTGTTGAGTTCCCTTTCTAACATTTTGTCTTCAGGGTGGGTGGGTTGGGAATGCTTGGATACTGAGGATATGTTGGAATGAACAGAGGGAGGCCTGTCCCTAACAGCTTGCACTCTAACAACCTGGCCTTCAGGAACAAAAACATCCCTACTATGATGGGAGCTTCTATTACTACCAGCATTGCTATGAGGTCTGCTAGGGGGCAGATTTGGAAGAGAACCCTGTACACCTCCCTCAAGGGGCTACCCTGAGCCAGAGTGTGAGCTATCTACTAACTTCTCAGATGAAGGGCCACCCTGGGCCTTATCATTCTCAATGAGCATGTTAAACAGAAATTCTCTAGAAAGGTTCTTTCCTACCACTAAACCTCTATCATTGTAGAGACTCCTTAGGCTCTTAAAGTTAAAATTGTCATATGTTGTATTGACCATTTTAAGAGAAGTTCCTACATCAGACATGATAGAAGAAGGTTTAGGGACAGTGAGAAGAGAGAAAAAGTTTCAGGGCTTTTTAAAGAACAGAAAAAAACTTTTTGAAACTTTTTGAAACTTTTAGAAAGTTTAGGAGTACTTTTCAGCACTTAGCAGAAAGTGTAAGAGAAGAAAAGCCAAACGTTTTGGTTAGGTGTACATACACTGAACTTGTTTTGTATATTTTTCTCTTATGAAAAGTACAAAATGACAAAGTGGTAAGTAGTTGCACGAACTTATCCCACCGCTGCACAACCAATGTAGAAGGCTGGCCCGGCTTGTAGTGGGTACCAAGGGGTACTTACACTCTGTACCAGGTCCAGCTATCCCTTATTAGTGTAGAAGAGGTGTTTCTAGCAGTTTAGGCTGATAGAAGGTAGCTATAGCAGAGCAGCTTAGGCTGAACTAGGAGACATGCAAAGCTCCTACTATACCACTGATGTCATATGCCACAATATCATAAGAAAACACAATACACAGATATACTAAAAATAAAGGTACTTTATTTTTATGACAATATGCCAAAAGTATCTCAGTGAGTATCCTCAGTATGAGTATGTCAAATATACACAAGATATATGTACACAATACCAAAAATATGCAGTAATAGCAAAAGGAAGTAATGCAAGCAGTGTAAAGTTACAATAGATTGCAATAGGAGCACATAGGTATAGGGGCAACACAAACCATATACTCCAAAAGTGGAATGCGAACCACAAATGGACCCCAAACCTATGTGAGCTTGTAGAGTGTCACTGGGACTGTAAGAAAATAGTGAGGGTTAGAAAAATAGCCCACCCCAAGACCGTGTAAGGTAGGTGCAAAGTGCACCTACAACCCCCAGAGGGCACAGAAGTCGTGATAGGGTGGATTCTGCAAGGAAAACCAACACCAGCAATGCAACAACAGTGGATTTGCAGACCTGAGTACTTGTAAGACAAGGGGACCATGTCCAAGAGTCGTGACAGCATCGAGAGTGGGCAGATGCCCAGGAAATGCCAGTTGAGGGTGCAAGGAAGCTGCCACCGGATGGAAGAAGCTTGGTGTTTTGCAAGAACGAAGAGGACTAGGAACTTCCCCTTTGGAGGATGGATGTCCGACGTTGTGAAAAAGCTGGCAGGGGTGTTGCCACGCAGAAAGACCGAAAACAAGCCTTGCTAGCTGCAAGGGTCGTTGTTAGGGTTTTTGGATGCTGCTGTGGCCCAGGAGGGACCAGGATGTCACCACTTGAATGAGGAGACAGAGGGGGCACCCAGCAAGTCAGGGAGCCCTCACAGAAGCAGGCAGCACCCGCAGAAGTACCGGAACAGGCACTTAGAAGAGGAGTGAACCAGAGTCCTCCCGAAGTCACAAAATGGAGACCCACGATGCCGGAGGACAACTCAGAAGGTTGTGCACTGCAGGTTAGAGTGTCAGGGACCCAGGCTTGGCTGTGCACGAGGGAAATCCTGGAAGAGTGCACAGGAGCCGGAGCAGCTGCAAATCACGCGGTACCCAGCAATGCAGTCTAGCGTGGGGAGGCAACGACTTACCTCCACCAAACTTGGACTGAAGAGTCACTGGACTGTGGGAGTCACCTGGACAGAGTTGCTGAGTTCCAGGGACCACGCTCGTCGTTCTGAGGAGGGACCCAGACGACCGGTGATGCAGTCTTTTTTTGCCTGCGGTTGCAGGGGGAAGATTCTGTCGACCCACAGGAGATTTCTTCAGAGATCCTGGTGCAAGAAGGAGGCAGGCTACCCCCAGAGCATGGGAAAAAAGGTGGTGAGTTCTCACTTAGGGAATCATTGATAAAAAGCACAATGCCTCAATGATAATTTATTTGCATCCAGAACAATGAAAGAAAAAGGAACAGTTCCATGAAATTATAATACTTGTTATTGTATGACAGTCATTAGACAGAAGATAAGATCCAGAGACCAACAGTTCAATAGTTGTGCAAAGAGATCAATGGAGTTCCCTGCTGGAAGGGAGGGAGTAAAAGTAGATTTGGGTTTCATACCCGAGGGGTGATATTGATTACTATTTAACTCTAGTTGGTCAGCTAGAGTGTGAAGAGAAAGGTCTGGCTCAGAAGTATTTGCTAAGTTGCAAAGGAGCCCTATATCTTCAAGATCCCGAACTGAGATATCTTGAGAAGATGGTGAAAAAGAGGACCGAGGGGACGAAGAGGTAACCGTTGAGAAGAAAGACTTTAATTTAAGTTTTCGTACAAACTTAAAAAAGTCAATTTTTGTTTGAGTTAGATTCCAAAAATTGGTGGGACAATAGGACAGGCCTTTGTTGAGAATCTGTAATTCAGATGTAGAAAGAGAGTAATCTGAGAGATTGACTACTAATTGGTCGTTGGGGGCCGTTGATTTTTGCTTCGTGCTCTTGTTTGTATACCGGAGGTGCCCGGCATAGCTGTTATAGTATCTAGTGGTTTTGAACGGAATTCTTGTAGGGATCCAAGGCGAAAACGCCTTGCTTCCTCTAAAAAATTGACCCTGGGTCTAGTCGTAGGGTCCCCTTCAGAGTCATCAGATGTTTCAATTTCCGAAGAAGGAATCGTGTCTGGACAACTCATTGTGTCTGATGGAGGATTGGAGTCCTGAACATGATCGTACTTCTTACTAAAGGTGTACACTCTCCCTTGCTGGTAGTCACGGAGGTCTCGTCTGAATTTGCGATTTTTCCTCTGAATGATGTCGGCTTCATAGTTATCAATTACATTATTTAGAATTGCATAGTTCTTAGTTGAGATGTCACCCCAGTTGGCCTCATCTATTCGTTGAGTAAGTTGATCTACTTCTAATTTGTGGCGCTCATACTGTTCCTGAGAGATGTCTATAAGTTGTTGTATCATATTCATCGAGGCCATTTTCAAATTAGCTTCCCACTTCTGGAGGCTTATAATATCAGGAGTCAATTCTATCTGTTCTAAATTAGGATCTCTAATCAAGTACTCCAGCCTCTTATGATCAATCAACCCTCCTATGTGCGAGACACGATAGACATCATCCGCAAACTTCAAGACATTGACTGGCAATCTGACTACCTCCTGGTGACTATAGATATAGTTAGCCTCTATACTTCCATCCGACACCAGGATGGCTTAGAAGCTGTCAGACAAGCACTTTCATCAAAACCAGTGTCTTTCACCACTCACAACTCCATGATACTGAACATGTTAAAGTTTTGCCTGGAGCACAACTATTTTCTCTTCGACGGCCAGTTCTACTTACAATTACAGGGTACGGCGATGGGGGCCAAGTTTGCACCTCCATATGCCTGTATCCTTATGGGTGCTGTAGAACGAGAGTGGCTGTGGAGCGAACAAAACGAAAGCCTCTCCCAACATATCATTTTCTGGGGACGCTATATCGATGATATCCTGTTGATCTGGCAAGGACAAAGAACCTTACTCACCCAATTTTTGCAGTCCTTAGTACCCAATAAATGGGACATTGATATTACATATAACATCTCGGACTCACAGGTGGAGTATCTAGATTTACTAATCTATGTGGAACATGACAAACTGCTGACACGTTTATTCAGAAAACCAACAGCGGCAAATGCGATTTTGCACGCCACCGGCTGCCACCCTCCCAGTATCATCAACAATATTCCCCAGGGTGAGTACAGACGAGCAAGAGTTAATTGCACTAACTTCTCTGACTATGACTTGTTTTCATCACAAATCACGGACAGACTCCTGACTAGGGGTTATAATCAAAAGTTACTGAATACTTCAAAAAACACTTTAGCTCGAATGGACCGCAACAGGATGATAAATTCTTCAGCTCGACGCAAAGAGGATACCACTATTCGTTTCATCACCCAATTTCATAATGGTCATCACCTCATAAGGAAACATCTTCACAAACATTGGTATCTCATAAGCAGCAACTCTTCCATTCAGAAATACATTGCTGAATATCCACAAATTGGGTTTCGTAGGGCCCCTAACCTCCGTGAGAAACTCTGCCCCTCTTTTTTTCAACATACTGTTCCTGAACCGTACTTTCCTAAACCTATAGGCTTTTTCACCTGTACTAGATGCTCAATATGTAAACTGGGATTGAATAGATCGACTACATTGAACATTAATGATCAAAAACTCACTATCAAGGACTTCATTAATTGTGACAGCAAAAATGTGATTTATGTAATTTTTTGCCCATGCAAACGAGCTTACTACGGAAGTACGATCCGCCCTTTGAAACTTCGAATCCAAGAGCATTTTCGGAACATCTTGAAATTGGAATCCACAGCACCTTTAGTGGAGCACTACAAAACCTTCCATTATAAGGAACGATTTTTTACATTCAGTGGGATACATCGCATCACACCGTCCCCAAGGGGCGGGAACCTACAGCTACGCCTACGTCAAGAGGAAAGCAGGTTGATCATCCGATATGATACGGTGAACCAAGGACTGAATCAGGACCATGAATGTCATTACTGGTTACTGTAAATAATGTACCGCCTGAGTTATTTGGATGAACTAATGTTAACAGTCTCATTTTGGTTTATCATAATTTTTTCTATGTTTCAATTTGCTGGTCTGTATCATGCTTCTATGAGTAACTAATAGGGTAAACTCCCCTATACTCCCGACTTATCTTTGTCTCCACTATTCTTCTTCTTCTTCTTCTTCTCTTCCCCTTTTCCATAATTATTTTGTCTATTTTTGCACTAATCCTAGTTCTTTTTTCCTGTAGTATCTCTTCTTACTATTCTTTTACAAATCACTTCTTCCAACTTTTGCCTCTTCCTTTCCTTTTTTTTCTTTTTTTTCTTCTTTTTTCTTTTTTTTCCTTTCTAATTTGGCCTGTCACTTTAACTTTTCTTTTTGATTAGTCAGCTTCTGTCTCATGTCCTACCCACCTCTAACGCTCTTTAAATATCTTATTTACTTCTCTACCATAGTATGTTCCCTTAAGGCTTATTAGCTTACTACCTTTTCTTTTGCCATTCTTTCTGATTCCACTTTACAAGCTATGCGGTCCTTATAGTTTCCTGCCGCATTGCTCCCCTCCAATATGGCTGCCATTATTTAACTGCATCAGGGATGTCGAGTCCTTTCTCCGTTTCGTTACCCTCGTAACGGTGAAAGGACGCGCCTGTGCTTTATATCGCGTTCTAGCCATACGGAGCTAGTGCGATTCGACGCAGGACTCAAGTATAACTTTCCGGCAATTTTATGATTCCCTGCAGACTACGACATTAGGTCATTACAAATTCTATCTCATTGATTGTTGCACTAATCTGTACTCGATCGATCTAGTTTAACCTTTAATCTCCTGAATGCTTGTTTCTCTGGGACACGGGAGTGACATATTCTGTTGCATATATTTATTGCGATTACAAGCATGTTACCCTAACTTTTTCTAATGTGGCAAGATCAGGATATTGTCTTACTTTTTCTTGGATGTCTATCTATTCCTTAACTGTTGACACTTTAATATTTGTTACATGGGCAAATAGGGTTTCTTTTGGCTATTTGTGAACATTGAGCATACTGCTCATATCGATTAGTCATACTATGTCTCTCTCTTTTTGGTTTGATATATATCTATGCTGGCACTATTGACTTATTCGGTCTTGTGTTTTGACTCATGAAGGAGAGAGCCCGTTGTTTTAAATACTTAATTATTCTCATGCTATTTTGATATTAGTTATGAAACACTGCATACCAATGTCATGTTCTCAAAACTTGTTCCCTTGCTTAGATTATGTTTCGTACTTATGACAATAGCTGCCAGAAGTTTTCTCATAATGATTTGAACTAGGTATGTTACCAATGTATGTGAGTCAGTATATTTGGTGATGTAAATCTTTTCTCACAGGGTATCTGAATTAGCACCAGTCCGCATGTATTCCTGCTGACTTCATGTTTGCACTAATATCACGTGTGTGCCAGTATGCGTTTTTTCTACCCATTTCTTTCGACTGGCTAATAATACTTTCACTCTTTTTCTTCAGTCTTTGAATTTACCCAGGAGTGGTAAAATGTTTCTTGCTAATTTCACTTATGGCCTTATCACACCTTGATACTTTTATGATCTCAGCACTTGGCCTCAATTGGGAGTTTGTCATGGACCCCATCACCTAAATCACAGATTTCACCAAGAAGGAGCAAAATTTGCTCAGCATGACTTGCATGGAAAGCAATACCATAATTTGTTATTATCATTACTTACTATGTGACTCTTATTATACATACATATCTCTTTTATAGCCTTGAAAAAGCCCCCGCTTACCCGCATACGGGGCGAAACACGTGTTGGCTGTGGCTGTCCCGTCACTGAATTGTGCCCTTTGATTTGATTTTTTTCTTACCTGGCTGCTTCGTTATTAAAGCAATTTTTTGTTCACATGAGACTTTTTCAACCTTAGTACTGGTTGATTGGACTATTGAACTGTTGGTCTCTGGATCTTATCTTCTGTCTAATGACTGTCATACAATAACAAGTATTATAATTTCATGGAACTGTTCCTTTTTCTTTCATTGTTCTGGATGCAAATAAATTATCATTGAGGCATTGTGCTTTTTATCAATGATTCCCTAAGTGATAACTCACCACCTTTTTTCCCAGTATTTCAAGTTTTGGGAGGCGCAGGGTCCAGGCCTCCTGGTCTGGAGTTCTCACAACCCTTCCATTAATTCGGCATTTAAAGGAAGTCAATCTGGCTGGACCCCTCTCCTTGTTTACCCCCAGAGCATGCACCACCAGGAAACAGGCGAGAAAGCCGGCAGGATGAAGCGATACAAGGTTGCAGTAGTCGTCTTTGCTACTTTGTTGCGGTTTTGCAGACATCCTGAGCAGTCAGTGGTCGATCCTTTGGCAGAAGGTGAAGAGGGAGATGCAGAGGAACTCTGGTGAGCTCTTGCATTCGGTATCTGCAGAATTCCCCAAAGCAGAGACCCTAAATAGCCAGAAAAGGAGGTTTGGCTACCCAGGAAGGAGGATAGGCTAGTAAGAAAGGTAAGAGCCTATCAGAAGGAGTCTCTGACGTCACCTGCTGGCCCTGGCCACTCAGAGCAGTCCAGTGTGCCAGCACACCTCTGAATCCAAGATGGCAGTGGTCTGGGGCACGCTGGAGGAGCTCTGGGCACCTCCCCAGGGAGGTGCAGGTCAGAGGAGTGGTCACTCCCCTTTCCTTTGTCCAGTTTCGCGCCAGAGCAGGGCTGGGGGATGCCTGAACCGGTGTAGACTGGCTTATGCAGAGATGGGCACCATCTGTGCCCATCAAAGCATTTCCAGAGGCTGGGGAGGCTACTCCTCCCCAGCCCTGACACCTATTTCCAAAGGGAGAGGGTGTAACACCCTCTCTCTGATGAAGTACTTTGTTCTGCCTTCCTGGGCCAGGCCTTGCTGGACCCCAGGAAGGCAGAAACCTGTCTGAGGGGTTGGGAGCAGCAGCAGCTGCAGAGAAACCCCCGGAAAGGCAGTTTGGCAGTACCCGGGTTCTGTGCTAGAGACCCAGGGGATCATGGAATTGTCTCCCCAATGCCAGAATGGCATTGGGGTGACAATTCCATGATCTTAGACATGTTACATGGCCATGTTCGGAGTTACCATTGTGACGCTATACATAGGTAGTGACCTATGCATAGTGCACGCGTGTAATGGTGTCCCCGCACTCGCAAAGTCCGGGGAATTTGCCCTGAACAATGTGGGGGCACCTTGGCTAGTGCCAGGGTGCCCACACACTAAGTATCTTTGCACCCAACCTTCACCAGGTGAAGGTTAGACATATAGATGACTTATAAGTTACTTATGTGCAGTGGTAAATGCCTGTGAAATAACGTGGACGTTATTTCACTCAGGCTGCACTGGCAGGCCTGTGTAAGATTTGTCAGATCTCCCTATGGGTGGCAAAAGAAATGCTGCAGCCCATAGGGATCTCCTGGAACCCCATTACCCTGGGTATCTCAGTACCATATACTAGGGAATTATAAGGGTGTTCCAGTATGCCAATGTGAATTGGTGAATTTGGTCACTAGCCTGTTAATGACAATTTGGAAAGGAGAGAGAGCATAACCACTGAGGTTCTGGTTAGCAGAGCCTCAGTGAGATAGTTAGTCATCACACAGGGAACACATACAGGGCACACTTATGAGCACTGGGGCCCTGCCTGGCAGGGTCCCAGTGAAACATAGACTAAAACGACATATATACAGTGAAATATGGGGGTTACATGCCAGGCAAGATGGTACTTTCCTACAGTCACCCAAATAAATACCTTTATTTTTGGTAACACTGAGTATTGTCTTTACTTGTGTATAAGTACTGTATAACTATAAGTGGTATTGCATGAGCTTTGCATGTCTCCTAGTTCAGCCTAAGCTGCTCTGCTATAGCTACTTCTATCAGCCTAAGCTCCTAGAACAATATTACATTCACTAACAAGGGATAACTGGACCTGGTGTAAGGTGTAAGTACCCAAGGTAGCCACTACAAACCAGTCCAGCGTCCTACATTGGTGGTGCAGCGGTGGGATAAGTACTTGCAATTGCTTTACCACTTTGTCACCTGTTCTTTTCACCAGAAAAGCTTGCTCCAATACTTAGAGCATATATAATATATACCTAGAAACTAGTTTTCTAACTTTCTTAAACGTTCTGTTAAACTTTGCCAAAGATTTTACAAAGTTCTGAAAAGTTTTCCTCTTTTTCTAAAAAGTTATCTCTGTTATTCTATTACATTTTTACTCACTTTTCTAAACTGTTTTTTCTTTCAATATGTCTTCTGTAGAAGCTACCCCTAGAGTTGTCAAGCCTACATATGAAAATCTTAACTTTAAAAGTTTGTGGGGTCTCTGTATTGAAAGAAGTTTAGGAATTGGGAAGAACCCAAATAAGGAGTTCCTCTTAAATCTTCTCCTCCAAGATGACCAGGGACTCAGCACTGGTCCACATCAGACAGGGGAAGAGATGGAGGATGACTCCAACCAAGAAGGCTCAGAGGAGCAAGATGACAATCCTTGGGAGGGTCCTTCCACAGACCTATCTGTCAACAAGCCCCCAGTATAACTGGTAGTGGTAAGGGTTCACACACAAGTAGGGCTCCCTTCACCCCTAGAGATCAGGTAATTAGAGTGGCCCCTTTTAGAGATAGGTCTGCCTCTGCAAACTCTCATGTTACCTCTGTTTCAGAGGCTTCACATAATTTTAAACCTGAGGACCAGTCCCTAGATAGGGACCTCAGAAAGCTGAGGTTAGAGGAGGCAAGACTGAAGCTAAGGCAGCAGCAGTTGGCCTTAGATGGGGAATCCCTGGCAGTGGAGAATGAGAGGCAGGGTTTGGGGTTATTTCCCCATGGTGGCAGCAGCAGTTTTAGGAATTCAAATGTTAGGGAACCTTAATTCGTTACTAGAAATCTGCATAAGGTTGCCCCTCCTTACAAGGATGGTGATGACATCAACAAGTGGTTTGGTGCACTTGAGAGGGCCTGTAAAGTTCAGAGGGTCCCTCATGTACACTGGGCTGCTATCCTTTGGTTATCCTTCTCTGGCAAGGGGAGAGCAGACTTCTGATTGCCAGAGAGGATGAGGCAGATAACTAACAAATTCTTAAAAATGCACTCTTGGATGGTCTGGGCTTAACCACTGAACAGTATAGACTTAAGTTCAGAGAGACCAGAAAGGAGTCATCACAGGACTGGGCAGACTTTGTAGACTGTTCTGTGAAGGCCATAGAAGGTTGGTTACATGGAAGTAAGGTGACTGTTTATGAAAGCCTATATAACTTGATTCTGAGAGAGCACATCTTGAATAATTGTGTCTGACTTGTTTCATCAGTATCTTGTGGACTCAGATCTGACCTCTCCCCAGAAACTGGGAAAGAAGGCAGACAAATGGGTCAGAACAAGGGTGAGCAGAAACGCTCATACAGGGGGTGACAAGGATGGCAAAAAGAAAGATGGTGAAAAATCTCAGGACAAGCATGGGGATAAAAGTAAACATAAAGATCCTTTTACAGGTCCACAACACACCTCTGAGGGTGGGGATAAAACCTCATCTTTTTCAAACTCTTCACACAATCAGAAAAAGCCTTGGTGCTATGTATGTAGAAATAAAGACCATTGGCCAGGGAATAAGTCCTGCACAGGTAAAGCCCCTGGGCATACCACCACTAAGCCATCAGACACGTGTGCCCCTTGCAGTAGTGGTAATAGTGGTGGGACTACGGGGAATAGTCAAACTAAAGATGTAGTTGGGTTCACTTTTGGGACCATAATAGAAACTGGGCTAGACAGTCCCAAGACAGTTTCTGTCACACCTGGTGGCATTGGCCTTGCCACCCTGGCTGCTTGTCCCCTTAACATGGATAAGTACAGGCAGTCAATCCTAATAAATGGTGTTGAGGCCCAGGCCTACAGGGACACAGGTGCCAGTATCACTTTGGTTACAAGAAACCTGGTGTCACCTGCACAACACCTCCTTGGACAGAAGTACCAAGTTACTGATGTCAATAACTCCACTAAGTCTCTCCCCTTAGCTGTAGTTCAACTTAGTTGGGGGTGTAGTGACTGGCCCTAAGGAGGTGGTGGTATCACCTGCCTTACCTGTAGATTGTCTCTAAGGGAATGACCCAGAGGCCTCAGGTTGGGCCGAGGTAGAGTTTAATACCCATGCATCCATGCTGGGTATCCCTGAGGACTTGCTTCCTTTCATGTCTGGTGAAATGAAAAAGCAAAAGAGAGAATAAAGGCCTGAAATCTCAGAATCCCTCTCTACTAACAGGTAAGAAGGGTATCAAAGTATCCTCTTGGGGTCTGGGCAGCCCAGTCCCAGGAAGGCAGAACAAAGCATTTCCTCTGAGAGCAGGGTGTTACACCCGCTCCCTTTGGAAATAGGTGTTACAGGCTGGGGTGGGGAAGCCTCCCCCAGCTGCTGGAAATGCTTTGAAGGGCCAGATGGTGACCTCTTTGCATAAACCAGCCTACACCGGCTCAGGGACCCCTTCTCCCCTGCTCTGGCGGGAAACTGGACAAAGAAAAAAAAGTGACCACTCCCCTGTCCATCACCACCCCAAGGGTGGTGCCCAGAGCTCCTCCAGTGTGTCCCAGACTTCAGCCATCTTGCTTTGCAAGATGTGGGGGCACTCTGGGGGGCTCTGAATGGCGAGTGCCAGCAGTTGACATCAGGACCCTTCCTGATAGGTCCATACCTGATAAGGTAGCCAATCCCCCTCTCAGGACTATTTTGGGTCTCTCCTGTGGGTTCCCTTCAGATTCTGCTTGCAAGTTTCCTTCAGTAATCCTTTGCAACTACTACTTCATCCTCTGACCTTGGATCAACCGCAGCCTGCTCCAAGAAATGCTGTAACTGCAACAAAGTGTCTACAAGAGACACATTTCTTCAGCAGCCTCAGCTCCAAGTCAGCAACTGCAACAGTTTCCACGGTGTGCATGCTCTGGTGACTCCTTGTCTTCATTCTGCACCAAAAGAACCAAAGAAAGTTCCCGTGGAGTGACGGAATCACTCCCCTGCTCTAAGCAGGCACCGTCCAAGCCAACAACTGGTACCCTGGGACTCCTCTCATGGTGACCAGCGTGCTCCTAAGGAGACAGAGGGTGGACATCATCGACATATACTGTCCTGAGGTCCTGCTGACGCAACTTGGAGGAGGTAAGACCTTGCCTTCCCCTAGAACAATGGTAGCCCTGTGTCTTGTGTCTTCTTCACCTCCTGAGGCCTCTGTGCACTCTTTCTTCATGCACAGCCTGGCCCAGGTCCCCAGCCCTCCACCCTGCGACGCTCAACTTGCTGAGTTGTTCCCCGGCGGCATGGAACTTTCTTTTGTTGTGCTGCATCAACTGTGTTTTGCACCTCCTTTGAACCCAGATTCTGCTGCTTCTGGGGGGCTGGCTGGCATCCTGAGGGCTCTCTAAAGTGCTGAGAGCCCCCTCTTTCTTCCTCCTCCACAGAGTTGTGGCCCCCAGGTCCCTCCTGGGTCCACCCAGCGCCTTTTTGTTGATAAAACGCAATTTTGCTGTAACCAAAGCTTGTTGGTGCCTTCCAACACTAAATCTCATCTGCAATAATCTTCATGCCGTGGGACATCTTTTACATCATGCAGGAACCCTCTGGCATCTTCCTAGGGTGCATTTCTGCAGTCTTCAACTAACTGGGGGCTCTTCTTTTGCACACTCTTCTGGGTTGGCAGGGGCACCTGTCCTTCCTGGAACTTCTTTCAACTTCTCTACTTGGTCCCCTTCCTTTGCAGGTCTTCAGGTTGAATAATGCAGCAGTAGTTCTTTGCAGTCTTGGTTGGCTGCTGCAAAATCCAAAAACAAGGTGTAGTGTGTCCTAAAGAAAAACTTGCTGTACTTTACTCCTGCATTTCTGGACTATGAGGTGGGGTAATTTACTTACCTTTACTGTATTCTTACTCTCCTAGCGATTCTGCACACACTACACTTGTCTAGGGGGGAATTTGTGATTCACATTCCACTTTTTTAGTATATAGTTTGCGTTGCCCCCAGACCTATTTTCTCCCATTGCATTCTCTAGGATTTCCTACTGTTTGCATTGTTCCATGAATATTTACTTGTCTAATTTTGGTGTCTAGTGTATATATTATGTATAATACTTAGCTCCAGAAGGAATATTGTCTCTAATATATTTTTGGTACTGTGTCACCCAAATAAACATCTTTACTTTTGGTAACACTGAGTATTGTCTTTACTTGTGTATAAGTACTGTGTAACTATAAGTGGTATTGCATGAGCTTTGCATGTCTCCTAGTTCAGCCTAAGCTGCTCTTCTGTAGATACCTCTATCAGCTTAAGCTGCTATAACACTACTATATTCACTAACAGGGATGACTGGACCTGGTGTAAAGTATAAGTACCCAAGGTACCCACTACAAACCAGGCCCGCCTCCTACATTTGTGGTGCAGCGGTGGGATAAGTACTTGCAATTGCTTTACCACTTTGTTACCTGTGCTTTTCACAAGAAAAGCTTTCTCCAATACTTAGAGCATATATAATATATACCTAGAAACTAGTTTTGTAACTTTCTTAAAAGTTCTGTTAAACTTTGCAAATGTTTTTACAAAGTTCTGAAAAGTTTTCTTCTTCTTTTCTCTAAAAAGTTAGCTCTGTTATTCTACTAACTTTTTACTCACTTTCCTAAACTTTTTTTCTTTTAATATGTCTTCTGTAGAAGCTACCCCTAGAGTTGTCAAGACTACATATGAAAATCTTAACTTTAAAAGTTTGAGGGGCCTCTGTATTGAAAGACGTTTAGGGATTGGGAAGAACCCCAAAAAGGAGTTCCTCTTAAATCTTCTCCTCCAAGATGATCAGGGACTCAGCACTGGTCAATATCAGACAGGGGAATAGGTAGAGGATGACTCCAACCAGGAAGGCTCAGAGGAGCAAGATGACAATCCTGGGGAGGGTCGTTCCACAGACCTATCTGTCAACAATCCCCCTACTATAACTGGTAGTGGTAAGGGTTCACACACAGATAGGGTTCCCTTCACCCCTAGAGACCAGGTCAATAGAGTGGCCCCTTTTTGCACACACTATTTCACAGCCATTTTCACTGCACTTATGTAACTTATAAGTCACCTACATATCTAACCTTCACTTGCTGAAGGTTAGGTGCAAAGTTACTAAGTGTGAGGGCACCCTTGCACTAGCAAAGGTGCCCCCAAATAGTTCAGGGCCATTTCCCCGGACTTTGTGAGTGGGGGGACACCACTGCACGCGTGCACTACATAGAGGTCAATACCTATGTAGCTTCACAATGGTAACTCTGAATATGGCCATGTAACACGTCTAAGATCATGGAATTGTCCCCCCCATTCCAAATCTAGTATTGTGCAGCCAATTCCATGCATCCTGGGGGCTCCACTATGGACCCCCAGTACTGCCAAACCAGCTCTCTGAGGCTTGCACTGCAGCTACAGCTGCTGCCACCTCACGGACAGGGTTCTGCCCTCCTGGGGTCTCGGCAGCCCAGTCCCAGGAAGGCAGAACAAAGCATTTCCTCAGAGGGGGGTGTTACACCCTCTCCCTTTGGAAATAAGTGTTACAGGTTGGAGAGGGGCAGCATCCCCCAGCCTCTGGAAATGCTTTGAAGGGCACAGAAGGTGCCCTCCTTGCATAAACCAGTCTACACCGGTTCAGGGACCCCTTTTCCCCTGCTCTGGCGGGAAACTGGACAAAGGAAAATAAGTGGCCACTCCCCTGTCCATCACCACCCCAGGGGTGGTGCCCAGAGCTCCTCCAGTGTGTCCCAGACTTCACCCATCTTGCTTTGCAAGGTGTGGGGGCACTCTGGAGGGCTCTGAGTGGTCAGTGCCAGCAGGTGACGTCAGAGACCCCTCCTGATAAGTCCTTACCTGATAAGGTAGCCAATCCCCCTGTCAGGGCTATTTAGGGTCTCTCCTGTGGGTTCTCTTCAGATTCTGCTTGCAAGTTTCCTTCAGGAAGCCTCTGCAACTACTACTTCATCCTCTGACGTCTGATCAACCACAGCCTGCTCCAAGAAATGCTGTAACTGCAACAAAGTGTCTACAAGAGACACTTTTCTTCAGCAACCTCAGCTCCAAGTTAGCAACTGCAACAGTTTCCATGGTGTGCACGCTCTGGGGACTCCCTGTCTTCATCCTGCACCAGAAGAACCGAAGAAATCTCCTGTGGAGTGATGGAATCACTCCCCTGCTCCAAGCAGGCACCTTCTAAGGCGACTACCAGTACCCTGGGACTCCTCTCACGGCAAAAAGCATGCTCCTAAGGACACAGAGGGTGGACATCATCGACAGACACTCCTGAGGTCCTGCTGACACAATTTGGATGAGGTAAGACCTTGCTTTCCCCGAGAACGATGGTACCTCTGTGTTTTGTGTCTTCTTCGCCTCCTGAGGCCTCTGTGCACTCTTTGCAAAATTCCTTCATGCACACCCTGGCTCAGGGCCCCAGCATTCCACCCTGTGACGCTCAAATCAATGAGTTGTTCTCCAGAGGCGTGGCACCTTCTTTTGTTGTGCTGCATCAACCGCGTTTTGCACCTCCGTTGAACCTAAATCCTGTGGCTTCTGGGGGTGCTGGCTGGCATCCTGAGGGCTCTCTAAAGTGCTGAGAGCCCCCTCTTCTTCCTCACACAGAGTTGAGGCCCCCAGGTCCCTCCTGGGTCCATCCAGTGCCATTTTGATGAAAAACGCACTTTTGCCATAGCCAAGCCTTGTTGGCGCCTTCCAACACGAAATCTCATCTGCAACGATCTTCACGCCATGGGACATCTTTTGCATCATGCAGGAACCTGCTGGCATCTTCCTAGAGTGCATTTCTTCAGTCTTCAACTAACCGGGGACTCTTCTTTTGCATCCTCTTCTGGGTTGGCAGGGGCTCCTGTCCTTCCTGGAACTTCTTTCGACTTCTGCGCTTGGTCCCCTTCCTTTGCAGGTGCACAAATCACTGCGACAGATAGTGGATGTCGAACGACCATTGGCGATACGGACCGCCATGGTCAGCAAGTGGACTCAACAGCAAGAAATGCACACATTGGCAAGTTTGAAACCCATACACCTGACACACATCCACAACACTATAAAACACTCACATACACACGCCACAAACCTTTGCAACGCCAATAGTACAACAGATATTGACAACACAACACGCATACACTGAACTAAAAATCACACAAGACACACACCCAACCACACAACAGCACCCTCACCAAAAATCCTACAACACACCACCCACAACACACACCATGGCACCCCCTAAGCACCCCTGCCTCACAGACAGGGAGCTAAGAACAATGGTGGACGAAATACTCAAGGTCGAGCCCCAAATCTTCAGGGCACAGGTCCAGCACACACCCATCGCCAAGAAGATGGAGTTATGGCAGACAATAGTGAATGAGGTCAACGCAGTGGGAAACTATCAACGCAGGAGGGACGACATTCGCAAGAGATGGGACAACCTGCACAGGAAGGTGAGGTCGATGGCATCCAGGCACAACATTGCGGTCCAAAAGACTGGAGGAGGACCCCCACCTACACCCCCAAATACACCAACTGGGAGGAAAAGGTACTGGCCATCCTGCACCTTGAGGGCCTCACTAGACTCACTGGAGGACTGGACTCAGGTAAGTCATCTACAATTACTTCATATCCACCACACCTGTAATGCATGTACCACCCCACCTCTCCAACTACCACCAAGACCACATCCCCACCCAGGCCACAATCACTACATCGAGTCACCTTGCATGCCCAAAAAAACACAAACAGGCCCGCATCCCTCCCCCAGTGCACAGCCACCTACCCCTGCAATGAATCAAAGAGGCACAACACCATGCACAATGCACCTCCACATCCCATGCAAAATGCAATGGCAACCCCACAATTGGTCCCTGATGGCCCAACAGGGGAATACACAGCACAAAATAGGGCAGAGCTGTGCATCCTCGTTCAAATTATTACGTGTAACTTACATGCCCATTTCCCCCCACAAGCACCACCACCCATGCCACCCTGACGGAAAGGCCAAGGAGTGCCAGAGTCCCACTTAGAGACAGAGGCCCCACTCAGGACACTGGAGAGGGAAGTGTGGACAATGAGGAATACCCTTGCCCATCACACAGTCCTGGACTGTCACCTTCCAGCAGCCCCACCCAGGACAACACTGACACCCCTACCACCCAGCCAACAACATCAGCTCAGGACAAACGACCCCACACCAGTGTCTCCAGGCCACAGACTAGCAGACCAAGTAGGAGTCTGGCCTGGTTTGTAGTGGGTATGTTGGGTACTTACACCTTACACCAGGTCCCTTGTTAGTGAATGTAGTAATGTTCTAGCAGCTTAGGCTGATAGGGGTAGCTATAGCAGAGCAGCATAGGCTGAACTAGGAGACATGCAAAGCTCATGCAATACCACTTATAGTTACACAGTACTTAAACACAAGTAAAGACAATACTCATGTTACCAAAAATAAAGGTATTTATTTCAGTGACATAGTACGAAAAATATCTTAGAGACAATACTCCTTCTGGAGGTAAGTATTATACACAATATATACACTAGACACCAAAATTAGACAAGTAAATAGTCATAGAACAATGTAAACAGTAGGAAATCCTAGAGAATGCAACGGGAGAAAATTGGTCTAGGGGCAACACAAACTATATACTAAGAAAGTGGAATGCGAATCACAAATTCCCCCCTAGACAAGTGTAGTGTGTGCAGAATCGCTGGGAGAGTAAGACTACAGTAAAGGTAAGTAAATTACCCCACCCCAGACCACAGCTAAGCAGGAGTAAAGTACTACACGTTTCCTTAGGAAACACTGCACCTCATTTTTGGGATTCTGCAGCAGTTAACCAAGTCTGCAAAGAACAACTGCTGGATTATTGGATCTGAAGACATGCAAAGGAAGGGGACTAAGTCCAGAAGTCGAAAGAAGTTCCAGGAAGGGCAGGAGCCCCTGCCAACCCATAAGAGGGTTCAAAAGTAGAGTCCCCAGTTAGTCGAAGACTGCAGGAATGCACCCTAGGAAGACGCTAGTGGGTTTCTGTGTGATGCAAAAGATGTCCCACGACGCGAAGATCGTTGCAGATGAGATTTCAGGTTGGAAGTCACCAACAAGGCTTGGCAACGACAAAAGTGCGTTTTGTGTCAAAATGACGCTGGATGGACTCAGGAGGGATGTGGGGGCCTCAACTCCGTGTGAGGAGGAAGAGAGGGCTCTCAGCACTTTAGAAAGCCCTCAGGAGGCCAGCCAGCACCTCCAGGAGTTGCAGGAGCCGCTGAAAAAGGAGGTGCAAAACACAGTTGATGCAGCACAACAAAAGAAGGTCCCACGCCACCGGAGAACAACTCAGCGAGTTGAGGGTCACAGGATGGAGAGCTGGGGACCTGGGCCAGGCTGTGCACAAAGGAATTTTGCAAAGAGTGCACAGAGGCCTCAGGAGGTGAAGAAGATGCAGTACACAGGGGTACCGTCACTTTCAGGGAAGTCAAGATCTTACCTCCTCCAAATTGCGTCAGCAGGACCTCAGGACAGTCTGTGTCGATGATGTCCACCCTCTGTGTCCTTAGGACCATACGTGTCGCTGTGAGAGGAGTCCAAGGGTACTGGTCTTCATCTTGGAAGGTGCCTGCTTGGAGGAGATTTCTTCGGTCCTTCTGGTGCAGGATGAAGACAGGGAGTCCCCAGAGCGTGCACACCATGGAAACTGTTGCAGTTGCTGATTTGGAGCTGAAGTTGCTGAAGAAAAGTGTCTCTTGTAAACACTTTGTTGCAGTTCCAGTGTTTCTTGGAGCAGGCTGTGGTTGATCCGAGCTCAAAAGAGTCTGAAGTTGTTGCAGAGGATTCCTGAAGGAATCTTGCAAGCAGAATCTGAAGAGAACCCACAGGAGAGACCCTAAAATAGCCCTGAGAGGGGGACTGGCTACCTTATCAGCTAAGGACATATCAGGAGGGGTCTCTGACGTTACCTGCTGGCACTGGCCACTCGGAGGCCTCCAGAGTGCCCCCACACCTTGCAAAGCAAGATGGCTGAAGTCTGGGACACACTGGAGGAGCTCTGGGCACCACCCCTGGGGTGGTGATGGACAGGGGAGTGGTCACTTTTTTTTCTTTGTCCAGTTTCCCGCCAGAGCAGGGGAGAAGGGGTCCCTGATCCGGTGTAGACTGGTTTATGCAAGGAGGGCACCATCTGTGCCCTTCAAAGCATTTCCAGCGGCTGGGGGAGGCTACCACTCCCCAGCCTGTGACACCTATTTCCAAAGGGAGAGGGTGTAATACCCTACTCTCAGAGGAAATGCTTTGTTCTGCCTTCCTGGGACTGGGCTGCCAAGACCCCAGGAGGGCAGAACCCTGTCAGTGAGGTGGCAGCAGCTCTAGCTGCAGTGCAAGCCTCAGAGAGCTGGTTAGACAGTACTGGGGGTCCATGGTGGAGCACCCAGGATGCATGGAATTGGCTCCCCAATACCAGATTTGGAATGGGGGACAATTCCATGATCTTAGACATGTTACATGGTCATATTTGGAGTTACCATTGTGAAGCTACATATAGGTATTAACCTATATGTAGTGCACGCCTGTAATGGGGCCCCGGCACTCACAAAGTCCGAGGAAACGGCCCTGAACTATGTAGGGGCACCTTTGCTAGTGCAAGGCTGCCATCACACTTAGTAACTTTGCACCTAACCTTCAGCAAGTGAAGGTTAGACATATATGTGACTTATAAGTTACTTAAATGCAGTGAAGATGGCTGTGAAATAATGTGTGGGTTATTTCATGCAGGCTGCAATGGCTGTCCTGTGTAAAGGTTTGTCTGAGCTACCTGTGGTTGGCAAAAGAAGTGCTGCAGCCCACATGGATCTCCTGGAACCGCAATGCACTGGGTACCTAGGAACCATATACTAGGGACTCCTAAGGGGGGCCCGATATGCCAATTGAAAATGGTAAATGAAGTCACTGGCCTACAGTGACAAAATTAAAAGCAGAGAGAGCATAAACACTGAGGTTCTGATTAGCAGAGCCTCAGTGACAGTGTTAGGCACTACACAGGCATACACATTAGGCCATAAATTATGAGCACTGGGGTCTTGACCAGCAGGATCCCAGTGAGACAGGCAAAAACCCACTGACATACAGGTAAAAATGGGGGCAACATGCCAAGGAAGATGGTACTTTCCTACATACCTAGCATGAGAGTAACGTGGAGACTGGCCTGAGGGGGCTGTTTTGCTGCTCGCTCAGGCACAGAGAGCCTGTGCTGTTTCTCCAACCCAGCTGTCAAATACAGCTGGGTTGGAGAAACCTAACTGTACATGTCTGTTTGGCGGCCTAGAACGGCCGGCCAAACAGACATGCACAGTTAAGGGCACATTCTAATCCCTCCTCCTCCCTCCCCCATCCAATGGCCCAGACCATCCCTCAGGCAGCAGCAGAAAAATAAAACAATACTGAAATATCATTTTATTTTTCTGATGCTTGCTCTGAGCTAGTGGAGCGATGCTCCCCGCCATTGCGGATGAGCTGGCACTGAATTTAGGACAACTTAGTTTCTCTCTTTTTTTAAGTTCAGTTAACCAGCAAATAAAGGCCTGCCATTTATTCTCCCTCTCTCTTAATGTAAGTCGTCAGTCAAGTAAACCGCAGGCCAGTGCTGCTGTTGACCAGGAGGATGCATGTGAAGGGCAAGGAGGCCACAAGTGCTCCTGGGCTACACTTTGAGTAACACTGTGCCACACTGTGTAACGCTGCATGATGCAGTGTCTGCTGTGTAAAGTCCCTCTGTTACCAATGCATTAGGATTTGCATGGAATTTCCACCTTGCATACTTTAAAATCTGCTTAATGCACGTGGATGCAATGCAGATATTGCACCGTGATGGACAAGAAATATGGCTTAAGCATTTTAATGTGTTGACTTCTGCAACATATGGAGGATGCAAGAGCTTAGTAAATCTGGGTGTTAGTCTCTGAAATGTAAGTCAAAAATCCTCAGTGGGGCAAAGCAACAGGCTTTGGCCAAACAGGCTCCACATCGTTGGATAGCCACTGGGGATGAAGTCTTGGTAGAGCCATTGACATTTGGTAGGATAGTTTCTTGGAAGAAATTTCAATTTAACGCCAAGAGAATGTCTATCACTGGCCAGATTCTTTGTGCATCTTTGCCCAGTGAAGATTTTCACCTTCAGACTTAGTCACTTTTTTAGAGTTTGGATTCTTCTAGTGAGGCAAGGCTGCAGGCTGTAGAGGGAAGAGGGCTCCACAGGGCTAGATACATTCTCCTAGAGGTCCTGCTGAATTAAATTTGCTGTGGAAAAGCTCAGAGCAGGAGCACCCTGAATCTTTAGCCTAATGGCAAGCCTTTGTTAAATTCGTTTGGCAGGTTGGTCCCAGTCCTTCAGAGGTCTCTGAAGCCAATAAGCATCTAATGCCCAAGTTTTAGCAAAAGATATTGGAGAAGTACATTTTGACACCAGCCAAAGTGCTATCACTTTAGAGACAGCGCTTTGGGATCAAGAATCGCTTCAGCAGAGGCAAGGGTCCAATACAAGTCCAATACAAGTCCAGTTGGATCTGGTGAGATGGGCAGTTTTAGAAATTACCCCTTGTAACTTATGGCTTATGACTTTTGGAAACCACTTCTATGTCCTGGGTAAAAGAGGGAGGACAGGTCCAGTGTTTAAGGCTCTTCTCAGGAAACATACACAGCAGGTCCACTCCTCATTTGCTCTTCCAAAGCTCCAGAATGGTTTTTGAGGAGAGTAGTATATGTGCCATATTTATGCCTGACACCAGCCTGTGCATAACAGAAACCCGTGGCCACTCCCTAACCAATAAGGTATAAGTTTCCAGGGTGATCCTATCTACTTTTACAGCATTTCCTGTGTCCCCTATTGCAAACAATCCCAAAGTGCCCCCCTATGCCAACTTCCAAGATGATGAAATACTTTTCCACATGTGCAGAGACTGCGTGCCAACTGCAAAGGTGTGGCCATGGAAATGATCAATCCCTCCTCTGTTGTTACTCTACTCAAGTTATTGTGGAAGCTCCTCTCCCAGTGGGATTGATGCCTGTCTGCCGTACAAAGGGGAGGGTGTTAGCTACATCTACCTATTACTAGGTAGACCTTTGTGAATTTGATTAAGTTCCCGGGGACAGCCCATATGGTTATCTTGACAGATGAACAGATCACATTTCTCTACCCAAGGCCTTGTTTCAGCTCTGGGAGAAAGTTCACACCTCATCAAGGGTTCTCCTAGATGTTAGTTGAAGCTCAAGCAAATAGGCCACTCTATGCATTAAACAGATAAAAGATATCTTTCTAAAAGTATATTTTCCAAAATATTACTACAAATCAAACTTCACCAGTGAATTGGACTGGTAATAATGATTTCAAAAAGTCCAAAAATTAACTTTGTGGCTGTTTCCTAGCTGGATATAACATTAGTACATTTAACCCTGCTGCAGCAAAATAACATTTAGGGTCTTTTCACTGAAAGGACATGTTTACCATTAATCTTTTACATGTCTTACTTATAAATACCGTGCAACCCTGTCTTCTGTGCAATAAGGCCTCCTAAGGGATGAAATAGGGCCTGATTTAGATCTCAGCAGAGGGCCTACTCCATCACAAACATGACGGATATCCCGTCTGATGTATTACGATTTTCATATGATATAATGGGATCGTAATACGGTGACGGGATATCCATCACGTTTGTGACGGACTGTTCCCCTCCGCCGAGATCTAAATCAGGCCCTTACTATTTAACCTTTTACGTGCGGGTGTCGACCAGTGGCCGACACCAGGAAGGGTATTAATAAATCCTCGGGATCGTCGCACCCGAGGATTTTTTATTTTTTTTTCTATTCCCCGGGAGACACGGAAGCTTCCGTGTCTCCCCGCCCCTTTGTGACGTCAGCGCGCCGCGAGGCGCGCTGACGTTACAAAGGTGTTTTCCCCATCAAAGCAGGAAGCAGCCTTGCGGCCGCTTCCTGCTTCGATGGGGAAAACAGCCTTCCCCACGTTCGGGAAGGCCTCGTAAGAAAGGGGAGAGTCTCCCCTTTCTTACAAGGCCTTCCTGAAAGTGTTTCCTGGCCCCCGGTCGCAGCTGTGCTGCGATCGGGGGCCAGGAAACACTTTCAGGTTTCCTGGCCCCCCGATTGCAGCACAGCTGCGATCGGGGGGCCAAGAAAACTTTCAAAAGGCCTCGTAAGAAAGGGGAGACTCTCCCCTTTCTTACGAGGCCTTCTGAAACTGTTTCCTGGCCCCAGATCGCAGCACAGCTGCGATCGGGGGCCAGGAAACACCACTAGACGCCAGGGATTTCACTTGGGGGGGTCGGCCCCCTCAGAAAACGGGCACCCGTCCCGCTCCGGGGCATATTTTATAAAAAAAAAAAAAAAAAGGTAGGCGCCCCTCCCCCCAGGGGAAATTTTATTTTCAAAAATAAATAAAAATGAATAAAATAAAAAGACAGGGGGTCGCCCATGGGCAGGGTGACCCCCTGTGGTGGCAATATATATTTTTTAGATGTTGTAGGGTTTCCCTGGGGGCCATTTTGGCCCCAAAGGAACCATACAACAACTAAAAAAAAATAGAACTATATGTAGATCTATATATATA